>NW_021703766.1:25803163-26195713 GCF_005190385.1 Monodon monoceros | reverse complement strand
TGTGTGTGTGTGTGTGTGTGTGTGTGTGTGTGTGTGTGTGTGTGTGTCTTCTTTATCCATTCATCTGTTGATGTACATTTAGGTTGTCTACGTGTCTTGGCTATTGTAAATAGTGCTGCTATGAACATAGGGGTGCATGTATCTTTTCAAATTATAGTTTTGTCTGGATATAATGCATACGCTTTTTAAATCCAGGAGAAAATATTTACCATTATCTAGCCCAGGTGTGCATCAGAATCACCTTGAGGACCTGGTGAAAATATGTGTAAAAACTCTGATGCAGTAAATCTCAGTTGGGCTTTTCTGTTTAAAAAGTGTTCACCATTGTGAACAGTGGATTCAGTGCTAAAAACAGATAGGATATCAAGCCATGAAAAGATATGGAGGAACCTTAAGTGCATATTACTAAGTGAAAGAAGCCAATCTGAAAAGGCTACAAACTATGTGGTTCAACTATATGACATTATGGAAAAGGCAAAAAAATGGAGACAGTAAAAAGATCACATGTTGACAGGATTGAGTGAGGGGAGAGGGATGAACAGGCAGAGCACAGAGGATTTTTAGGGCACCGAAACTATTCTATATGATACTCTAATGGTGGACGCATGTCATTATATTATGTGTGATATATACATACTAAGGTTGCATATATTATATTATAAGGTTGCAGATAGAGTAGGTGGCAGAGCTCAGACTTGAACCCAGATCTTTCTGACTCCGAAGCCCATGGTCTTTTCTCTGAACCAGGTTTTTGCAAAAGGGGTTATAAACACAGAAGATCTCACTACTGCTGTTTGCTGTTGGGCTCTGGGAGATACATCCTCCGGAAGAGGAAAGCTGACCTTTTCTCAGTATACCTAAAAGGACTACACTGTGGTCCACAGGAGGTTCTTTATACTTCTCAAAATTCATAATGAGAACAAGAAGTTTGCCTGGAGTCCATTTGGTAATTTATTTCAGGATGCCTGGCCCTGGCAGCTCGTGGGATGCATATCAAACAGGAAGTGAGGCCCGTGGACTGAGTAAACAGCTGAAGGTAAAGTGGTGGATCAGTGTCAGACAGGGCAGAGGTGACTTGGCATCAAACCAGCCACACAGCTCCTTTCATTCCTGTTCATTTGGATGATTATTAAATGTATTGCATTTTCATTTTGATTCTTTTCCTTTTGGCACACAAGAAGGATATTTATCTCATGATAAGATTTTGAAGCCGAGTGTCAGGTTTTGGGTCTCTAAATGCCACTCCAGTATTAACATCACAAAACACATTATCTTTCAATGTATGCGCAAGAAAAGCAAAGCATACCAGCGACCCAGAGTTGTGAATAAAGTGGTTGGGGGCTTCCCTGGTGGCGCAGTGGTTGAGAGTCCGCCTGCCGATGCAGAGGACGCGGGTTCGTGCCCCGGTCCAGGAAGATCCCCCATGCCGTGGAGCGGCTGGGCCCGTGAGCCATGGCCGCTGAGCCTGCGTGTCCGGAGCCTGTGCTCCGCAATGGGAGAGGCCACAACAGTGAGAGGCCCGCATACCGCAAAAAAGAAAATAAATAAAAGTAATAAATAAATAAATAAATAAAGTGGTTGGGAGCTATTTGCTTTCTAGTGTGATTCCCTAGTGCACTTCATGCCTATGGTGGACCAGAATGACATTGAGCAAGGGCAGAAATATCTAGGTGATGGAGGACATTGTGGAGAGATGATTCATATTGCACCATCAAAGCACAATTTGTAAATTAGGGTCTGTTAAAAATGGAGTTTGGAGTCAGAATGACCAATGTCTAAATCCCAGCTCTTCCATCTACCAGCTTTGTTACTTTAAGGAACTTCAGTTTCCCCAGCTGTAAAATTGGAACATAATGAGGATTCAGCAGGATAAGTCCTGTCAAGTATTTAAGTGCCAGGCACTTAGATGGTGCTCAAAAAATGTAGGTTCCCTTTCTTTCCAGTTCCACTGTTCAGAGCTGATGTACATGGTGGAGGAGGACGAGGAGGAGGCTGTTCTGTGTTTATATTTCCTTTTAGGTCTCTTGATCGGCAGAGAGATGTATGGGGTACATAACCGAGGAGAGGAATAGATGAAATTTGTAGTCAGGTAGAGTGATCAAGGCAGAGAAAGGAGAAACTGAATGGTTTAGGTACCTATTATGGGGGATGTGGAAATATAAATGGAGAGTTGAGGAGATGAGAGGGTAAAGGGAAGTGTGAGGCAGGTAAGGATAAAATGCAGGCTATCTATTGGGGCAATCTTTTATAGGCTTTTGTATACTTTTCTTGGACAGGAATCATAAAAAATTAATAAACAGAAACCTCAATTAGAGTTGGGAGACGAGTAGGGGGAGCACTCACCCTGAGAGGTGAGCCAAGCCCAGTAGGAAGGAGAACAACTCCTTTTCTTTCCTGTCAAGGACTCAGCTAATGAAAAGCCATGGACTCTGTTTACTACAGGCCCCCCAACTTCCTTTTCCCCTCTATAAAAATGTTATCCTCTTGCTGTGGGGGGACTTGCATGAGGCTCCCATGATTGCAGACCCCGAATTGCAATCCTCTGCTGGCACAAATAAACTCATCCTTGGAGAAGTATCAGGCAGTCTGTTTATTTCAGGTCAACAAAATCAAAAAGTCACACTCAGGATGAGAAGAAAAGGAGCTGCCCTTATCTACCACAGTTTGTGTTGTAATATTATTTTCAGATATTTTACCATCATCCCTGAAGAGGGTACTTTATATATTTATTTAAAATTTAATTTTTATTTTATATTGGGATGTAGTTGATTTACAATGTTGTCTTAGTTCCAGGTGTACAGCAAAGTAGTTCACTTACACGTATATATATATCTATTCTTTTTCAGATTCTTTGCCCAATATAAGCTATTACAGAATATTGAGTAGAGTTCTCTGTGCTATACAGTAGGTCCTTGTTGATTATCTATTTTACATGTGGTGGTGTGTATATGTTAATCCCAACCTCTTAATTTAACCCTCCCCCCAACGTTTCCCTTTTGGTAACCATAAGTTTTTTTTTTTAATACCTTTTCTTTTTTCTTTGTACCGGTCAACAAACTTTATTTTTAGTATTTCTGCCTCTCCTTTCAGATTCCTTCTCAAATCCTTGCTCCTCAACAATTACCCCAAGTCTTCTTTTTTTTTTTTTAACATCTTTATCGGAGTGTAATTGCTTTACAGTGTTGTGTTAGTTCCTACTGTACAAAGAAGTGAATCAGCTATATGCATACATATACCCCCATATCTCCTCCCTCTTGAGCCTCCCTCCCACCCTCCCTATCCCACCCCTCTACGATGTCACAAAGCACCGAGCTGATCTCTCTGTACTATGCAACAGCTTCCCACTAGCTATCTGTTTTACATTTGGTTGTGTATATATGTCAGTGCTATTCTTTCACTGTGTCCCAGCCTCCCCTTCCCACCCTGTGTCCTCAACTCCGTTCTCAACATCTGCATCTTTATTCCTGCCCTACCACTAGGTTCATCAGTATTATTTTTCTAGATCCCATATATATGCGTTAGCAGACGATATTTGTTTTTCTCTTTCTGACTTACTTCACTCTGTATGACAGACTCTGGGTCCATCCACCTCACTACAAATAACTCAATTTCATTTCTTTTTATGGCTGAATAATATTCCATTGTATATACATGCCACATCTTCTTTATCCATTCATCTGTCGATAGACACTTAGGTTGCTTCCATGTCCTGGCTATTGCAAATAGTGCTGCAATGAACATTTTGGTACATGGCTCTTTTTGAATTATGGTTTTCTCAGGGTATATGCCCAGTAGTGGGATTGCTGGGTCATACGGTAGTTCTGTTTTTAGTTTTTTAAGGAACCTCCATACTGTTCTCCATAGTGGCTGTATCAATTTACATTCCCACCAACAGTGCAGGAGGGTTCCCTTTTCTCCACATCCTCTCCAGCATTTATTTTTTGTAGATTTTTTGATGATGGCCATTCTGACCGGTGTGAGGTGATACCTCATTGTAGTTTTGATTTGCATTTTTCTAATGATTAGTGATGTTAAGCAACTTTTCATGTGTTTTTTGGCAATCTGTATGTCTTCTTTGGAGAAATGTCTATTTAGGTCTTTTGCCCATTTTTGGATTGGGTTGTTTGCTTTTTTGATATTGAGCTGCATGAGCGTTTTTTTTTTTTTTTTGTGGTACGCAGGCCTCTCACTGTTGTGGCCTCTCCAATTGCGGAGCACAGGCTCTGGACGCACAGGTCCAGTGGCCATGGCTCACGGGCCCAGCCGCTCCGTGGCATGTGGGATCTTCCCGGACCGGGGCACGAACCCGTGTCCCCTGCATCGGCAGGCGGACTCTCAACCACTGCACCACCAGGGAAGCCCTGTATGAGCTTTTTGTATATTTTGGAGATTAATCCTTTGTCAGTTGCTTTGTTTGTGGATATTTTCTGCCATTCTGAAGGTTGTCTTTTCGTCTTGTTTATGGTTTCCTTTGCTGTGCAAAAGCTTTTAAGTTTCACTAGGTCCCATTTGTTTATTTTTGTTTTTATTTCCATTTCTGTAGGAGGTGGGTCAAAAAGGATCTTGCGGTGATTTATGTCATAGAGTGTTCTGCCTATGTTTTCCTCTAAGAGTTTGATAGTGTCTGGCCTTACATTTAGGTCTTTAATCCATTTTGAGTTTATTTTTGTGTGTGGTGTTAGGGAGTATTCTAATTTCATTCTTCTACATGTAGTTGTCCAGTTTTCCCAGCACCACTTATTGAAGACACTGTCTTTTCTCCACTGCATATTCTTGCCTCCTTATCAAAGATAAGGTGACCAGGGCCAACCCTGGTGGCACAGTGGTTGAGAGTCCGCTTGCCGATGCAGGGGACATAGGTTCGTGTCCCAGTCCAGGAAGATCCCACATGCCGCGGAGCGGCTAGGCCCGTGAGCCATGGCTGCTAAGCCTGTGCGTCTGGAGCCTGTGCTCCGTAACGGGAGAGGCCACAACAGTGAGAGGCCCGCATACCGCAAAAAAAAGAAAAAGATAAGGTAACCATATATGCGTGGGTTTATGTCTGGGCTTTCTATACTGTTCCGTTGATCTATATTTCTTTTTTTGTGCCATTATCATACTGTCTTGATTACTGTAGCTTTGTAGTATAGTCTAAAGTCTGGGAGCCTGATTCCTCCAGCTCTGTTTTTCTTTCTCAGGATTGCTTTGGCTATTTGGGGTCTTTTGTATTTCCATACAAATTGTAAAATTCTTTGTTCTAGTTCTGTGAAAAATGCCATTGGTAGTTTGATAGGGCTTGCATTGAATCTGTAGATTGCTTTGGGGAGTAGAGTCATTTTCACAATGCTGATTCTTCCAATCCAAGAACATGGTATATCTCACCACCTGTTTGTATCGTCTTTGATTTGTTTCATCAGTGTCTTATAGTTTTCTGAGTACAGGTCTTTTGCCTCCTTAGGTAGGTTTATTCTTAGGTGTTTTATTCTTTTTGTTGCAGTGGTAAATGGGAGTATTTCCTTAATTTCTCTTTCTGATTTTTTGTTGTTAGTGTATAGGAATGCCAGAGATTTCTGTGCATTAATTTTGTATCCTGCAACTTTACCAAATTCATTGATTAGCTTTAGTAGTTTTCTGGTAGCATCTTTAGGATTTTCTATGTATAGTGTCATGTCATCTTGCAAACAGCGACAGTTTTACTTCTTCTTTTCCAATTTGGATTCCTTTTATTTCTTTTTCCTCTCTGTTTGCCATGGCTAAAACTTTCAAAACTATGTTGAATAATAGTGGTGAGAATGAGCAACCTTGTCTTGTTTTTGATCTTAGATGAAATACTTTTCAGTTTTTCACCATTGAGAATGAGGTTGGCTGTGTGTTTGTCATTTATGGCCTTTATTACGTTGAGGTACGTTCCCTCTATGCCCAGTTTCTGGAGAGTTTTTAATTATAAATGGGTGTTGAATTTTGTTGAAAGTTTTTTCTGTATCTATTGAGATTATCATATGGTTTTTATCCTTAAATTTGTTAATATGGTGTATCACATTGATTGATTTGCGTATGTTGAAGAATCCTTGCATTCCTGGGATAAACCTCACTTGATCATGGTATATGATCCTTTTAATGTGCTGTTGGATTCTTTTTGCTAGTATTTTGTTGAGGATTTTTGCATCTATGTTCATCCATAAGTTTGTTTTTGAAGTGTGTGGGTCTGTTTCTGTTTCATAGATAAGTTCATTTGTGTCATGTTTTAGATTCCACATATAAGTGATATCATATGATTTTTGTCTTTCTCTGTCTGACTTCACTTAGTATAGTAATCCCTAGGTCCATCCATGTTGCTGCAAATGGCATTATTTCATCCTTTTTTATGGCTGAGTAATATTCCATTGTATATATGTACCACATCGTCTTTAGCCATTCATCTGTCAGTGGACACTTAGGTTGCTTCCATGTCTTGGTTATTGTAAATAGTGTTGCTATGAATATAGGGGTGCATGTATCTTTCTGAATTATGTTTTTCTCCAGATATATGCCCAGAAGTGGGATCAGATATTTGACCATCATCCCTGAAGTGGGTACTTTAAATACTCCTGCCCCTTGCTCACAGTTTATGGCCTAAACCCTCTCCATTTGTTTTTATGTTTACCAAATTCCAGAGTATTGGTTCCCTTTCTTTTCTCATTCTAATGCATTTCCATGAATAAGGCAACTGCTTTCTCTTCTCTGGCCATTGTTCTCTTTCCTGGATTTGGCCTGACACCTACCCTTTGATCCCACATGCTGTGGCTGCTGCCCTAGGTAACCCCTCAATTGAAGGAGCCCTGTGTTCTGGAACCAACCAAGCCTTGGTTCACTTGACTGAGATCCCTTGCTGAAATTAACTCAGCTCCCTGTAAGGGGGAATCTGAAAGTCTTTGTCTTCACCAGCCAAAGAATTTTGATATGGTCATTGAACTTTACAATCAAAACAAATTTTAAGGGCCTGAGCTTGTTTCCAGTGGTAATATGTTTGAAAAGGCGTATTGAATTACAAATTTGGGGGCTTCCCTGGTGGCGCAGTGGTTGAGGGTCCGCCTGCCGATGCAGGGGACGTGGGTTTGTGCCCCGGTCCGGGAGGATCCCACATGCTGCGGAGCGGCTGGGCCCGTGAGCCATGGCCGCTGGGCCTGCACGTCCGGAGCCTGTGCTCCGCGGCGGGAGAGGCCACAGCAGTGAGAGGCCCGCGTACCGCAAAAAAAAAAAAAATTACAAATTTGTTTTCATCTCTTTATCCAAGTATCAATGCAGAAGAGAAACAACCTAATGTAGAGAAATAAAATGAAATAATTAAAAAGTTGCAGATTGTGATCTGCCTAAGATAAAACAAAGCAGGCCTATTGGAGATAATGGTTATCTGTTTGCAGTAAACATGAAGTGAGAACAATTCATGACTTGTGATAACATTCAACTGAAAGGAAGTAAATTAGATGTAGACAAGGCCAGGAGAGGATTACAAACACATGCAGGGCCAAGGCATACAAAAGGAAGATGGGGGCATGGGGCAGAATTTTTATCTTTATCAGGTAATTGAAATAATGCTTTATATTAACAGTATGAGTTTAAAGCGGTATGAGTCAGGAGGACTGGAAAAAAAAGAACAAAGAAGGAGAAGGAGAGAGAGAATGCAAAGACCACTAGAAACTATTTGAGTTGAGAAACTAAAGAATAACTGAAGGCCTACTGTGGGCCAAATGCTTGTACATATATAATTTCATTTAAGCCTTGTGACAGCCCTGTAAAGTGTGATTAGCAGTCCCATTTTTGATGGTGATGGGAAGTGAGGCTCAAGTATAATAACTTGCCCAAGTCTTTTTAGCAAGTAAGTAGTAGAGTTGAGATAAAAGCTGAGGTGTGCCTGACTTGAAAGCTTTGTTCTCTCCTATACGCCACACTATCTCATAACTGCTGAGTGATATTGTACCATTGAGACCTGAAAGACTGTTACAAGTACTAGATATGGCTGGGCCAGTAATGGACGTGAGCTACTCTGTTTCTGTGTTACTCATGTACGCACAGACACACACACACACACACACACACAACCTTAGCCCCACATAGAGCTCCTAGCTTTATATAACCCTTTGAATATCCCACAAACAGGTCAGATTCAACTTATCTAGAAATCACTAACGCATCCTGCTCTGATTGTCATATTTTGCCTCCTCTGCCCATTTGCTTAAGTCAGAAATTTGAGGTTTCCCTTGATCCCTTCCTTTCTGTTAACCTCATGTTCAATGAATCTCCAAGTCTTATTAATTCTACCTCCAAAATGTCTCTGTTTTCTTTTTTTTTTTCATTCATTCTATCCCAACTTTGGTTCAGGCTAACATCCTCTCCTGCCAAGAATACTAGAGCAGCCTCTTGACTGGTCCTCCTAGCTTTTGTTCCCCTCCCCCGAGTCCACTTTCCTTGTTGCAGACACAGAGATATTTATGAAATACAAATGTGCACAGATCTTCCGTGCCTCTCCATTTCTTTAACATAAATTTCAAAGTCTGTATATAATAAGTCATTTTAATAGTCTTTGCATGGGATATTGCCTCTCCCCTACCTCCGATTCTGTAAGTAGGTGAAAAAAATTGCATTCTCTACAGTGTCATCATGCTTTCATTATCATTCATCTTGTTGAACATGCTATTCTTTCTACATGGTTCTACATGGTCTACCTTTCTGCCTTTCTTTTGTTTTTTCCTGGACTAATTAGTTCCTCCTTGTCCTCCAGAAGCCAGTACAGATATCTCTTCCTCCATAAATCCCTTCTTAACTGTCCAGAGATTCAGTTTGGAATAACTCATGGCCCTCCTAAATGTTTACCCATGATAGCTCTTATTATACTGCATTTTAATGGAGGCATTTCTGCCCCCTAAACTGTAAGCTTCCTGTGAGCAAAGACCATATTGTATTTACCAGTGCTGATTCTAGTACCCAAAACATGATAGATGCCTTGTAAATATGTTTAATTAGCTGTTGTCACAGATAGAAATGAATGTGCAGGAGATTTATCAGGGAGCCCTCTTGGGATGGGGATTGGGCAGAAGGAGAAGTTTAGCCTTGAAACAGCCGCATGGAAGCTTCAACTGTCCTATGGGAAGCTCTGAAGCTGGGACAATCCTTCAGAGTGGTCTCAAATTGAGGTGAGACGACCAGATCTTTATACATCTGTGTTGTTCAGTAATTGGGTGAAGGGGCTGTCTTCCACTACGGCAGTCAGTCTGCAAGGGGGGTTGATAGCTGAGGGCTGCCTGTCAACAGCATGTCCAGTGTTGGGAAATTTATCCTTCACTTCTGAAGGAGAATTTGAGTGGCATTGTCCACCATGGGTGTCAATCAACAAACACACACTCAGCATACTAGCTCAAGAAATAAAAAATGTTCTTGTGGAAGCTACAGTAATACCGCCTCAGGGAGCTCATGCTTATGTTTCTTCTGGACATGAAATTATTGCAAAAATGGTCTCAACTTATAAAATTGGTTGTCTGCTTCATACTCTCTGTAACTCCTAGTAGGGGATATTCTTAACTAGACACTCAAACTCACAAGACCTGAGCATGTAACACCTGGCACCGGTTTAATCAGATGGATATTGGTCCAGAAACATAGACAGCATCCCACGTGGGCTGTGTTAGGCATTTCTTTCAGAGGGAATAACCCTCATAGCAATCCAGTCTTTGACTGTTCCTCTCCTGCATCTCCCCTTCTCTCCCTCCACCATGAGAGTTTAGGTGTGTGAGAACAAGATTCACATTCAACAGGTACAATAGCTGCCTTGGCATAGAAGCCTCATGCCCCATAGAGACCAGTATGTCCTGTAATAGGCTTAGGTATAGCTTTCAGGTCCCCAGAAAGGATATGCCCACTTGTGAGTCTCTGTATTCAAGGAATCATAAAGCTGTGCTTCCACCAGGTATTTTTGGTTTATTCATGCTTTTCCAGGCCAGGTTTATCTATCATGGGCCATCTTTACCATAAATAATGTTGCCTGGTAATACAAATGAGAGTCCACCTGTATCAGGCTTTCAGGAGAAAGAGCAAGAAAGTTAACTAAGATCAGATTTGTCTTCAGAGAGTGAGAAAAAGGTTTGATCACCCTTCTTCACAAGATCCCTATCTGAATGAAGGCCCCTATCTCATTTTCATCACACCACAGCATATAGTCATAACACCAGTTAACATGCATGTCAGGGTAGATAATCCTTCTAGCAAGTTGTTCTCTACCTAGTTCACCTCTTCTCTTCATGGCTCTGAATATGAGAGCGATTTTGTTAATCTTTCTGATTTGGGAGATAGTACGGTGCCTCGAACATAATAGATACTTGCTGTGATCTGAATGTTTGTGTTTCTCAGGTGATTTTCTTAATCCCTGATGTGATGGCTTTACCAGGTGGAGCCTTAGGTCATGAGGATGGAGCCCTCTTGAATGGGATTAATGTTTTTATAAAAGAGACCCTACAGAAATCAGTCACCCCTTCCACCATGTGAGGGCAAAATGAGAAGGTGCCAGCTATGAACCATGAAGAAAGCCCTCACCTTGAGAAATAAATGTTTGTTGTTTATAAACTACTTAGTTTATAGTATCTTGTTATTACCCCCTCAAAGGACCAAGATAATACTCAAAAGAAAAATGCATTTAGTTAACAAAAAAGAAAAAAATAAATTGAGAAAAATCAGAAGAAATGCTCCCATATTTCCATCTACTAAACGTAACAATTTAAGATATTTTAGTATATTTCATTCTAGTCTTTATGTAGGCACAGGCTTAACGATTGGTGTACTAACCCTCTACTGTGTTTCTTACCTTTTTCATAGACAGACATTTTTAAAAATAAGGGGATTATTACATTACTAGGAAGTCGATTCTGCCTCAACCGATCAACCTAAAAATAAATACTCTGTTTGGAGAAGTTCGGATGATGAGATATTCAACATTTATTTTATGTACACCACCTGCCAGACCATGTGTTAGGCACATAAAGAGGGAAAGAAAAATAAAACTTAGTTTTGCCCTCAAAGCACTTACATGCCCTTCATGGGGAAGGAAGCTTCACATTCATATTTTATTTCCTGTGAGGTGACTGTCTAATGTTGGCTTAAGCTTGTTCTGTTTAGTTGAAATTATGCTTTTAAAGGACAAGAAATAAAAGTTAGGCCCATTGAAGAAGTTTCACCAAGGAGCCAGTTTCTCAAAAATAAACAAATAATCCCTGCAGATTAGCCACCCTCTGTAAAATAATTTTAACACAATATCCAGCTGATCATTTGGAAGGCAAGCAAGTCAGCTGGTGGGGTGTGAATGTTAGTGACTTGGTTGTCATGGAAACTTTTCTTCCAGACCAGGAAAAAGGCAGTCATGGGGAAACACGGGATGTGGAAAAATAGCCTATTTCTCCATCATCTTTTCTCTCTGTTGATCACAAGTCAATATCCTACTGGGGCTGGAAGTGGAGAGAAAGGCAGGCATCCTAGGCATACAGAGGAGAGAAGCAGTCCCCTTTGTGCAGAGAAACCCAAAGGACATGGTTCAAACAAGAAGTGTGCGGATAAAAGTTGGAAAGCCAAGGTCATAAATTTATTTTACTTTTATTCTCTAATTGCTTTTACTGATTTTCTTTTAATAAATGATTCTGCACAAGTTGTTAAAAGGCTTTTTATCCTCAGTCGTCCTCAGCTGCTGGGGGAGAAGGACTGTTGATATGAAAGTTTGACTAGCATTTGCAGTGCTGACCAAGACACATCCCAGTCTTGCTCAGAAATGAAGTCTGGGGGCTTCCCTGGTGGCGCAGTGGTTGAGAGTCTGCCTGCCGATGCAGGGGACACGAGTTCGTGCCCCGGTCTGGGAAGATCCCACATGCCACGGAGCGGCTGGGCCCGTGAGCCATGGCCGCTGAGCCTGCGCGTCCGGAGCCTGTGCTCCGCAACGGGAGAGGCCACAGCTGTGAGAGGCCCGCGTACCGCAAAAAAAAAAAAAAAAAATGAAGTCTGGGTCGCCTGTTTAGCCCCATTAGGAAAAGCCAGAGTTAAGCTGTGATGGGTAAGACCGTCAGTCTTTAAACAGTCTTTAAACTGTACATAGGTGTAAAAATTACTTTTAAAACTTGGTCTAACCTTGGTTATGATCTTGTTTATAAATTCTTATGATTCTTGCCAGTATCTCTCCACCTTTGCCCCGGTTAATCTGAATTTACATAATCATAATAAATAAAATAATTTTTAAAAAGGTAGAGTTATATACCCCTAGCTACATGTCCAGCTTTAAAATGCATTATAGCTATTTGTTCACATTTACAACTCTTTCTTCTAAATTGTGAGCTCTTCAATGCTTTGGATGGTGCCTTGTTCATCTTTGTAAACTTACTATTAGCATAATACTCAGTTCTTAAGTGTTTGATTCATGGAGCAACTTCTACATACTAGTCTCTGGGATATGTTGGTAAACAATGCTTGTCTAATGAATAATTAGAGGATGGATTTAATAATTTAATAATTCTGGATTTTCTTGGTTTTCTGTGTTTTGAAAAGCTAAACAATTATTTCATAGGGACAAAATCCATCACACAATTATTTTCCTGGTGGCAGCTGCAGAAAATAATTAAGATAGAACCTCCGTGGGAATAACTTGATAAATCATCATAGGCTGGTAAAGTCTTACTTTTGTTTCCTATTATTATTTAGAAGTCTTCTCTTAATAGGTTAAATAAGATCTACTCATTACATATCAAGAGTCTGTAGGATGTTTTTTCAGTATACATTTCTATTTGTATACAAAGGCTAATCTACTCATTACACAAAGAGTTTATTTCTCTTGCTCACAGTTATGTGACAATAATTCAAAATATCTTCATTGTCAGAGTTTGTTTTCTCTGACCACAATATTGCCCAGTTTTTCCCATGTTCTTACTTGTATACTGAACATGCTTATAGTCTCAGACCATGATTTTTGCCTTTACGTCATTTATCTACCTTTTCACATAACCTAAACAGTTTCATCTCAATACTTTCTCATCCCTTTGTTTATCCATAATTCCTGCTCTGCCAAAACCTTAGGCCTTATATGATTTATTCAGCTCTTTTCCCAAGTTGAAAAAATTTCTTCATTAATTCTCTTAATACTTTAAAATAGATCCTATGTACCAGGAATTGTGCATTGGAGATAGAGTTTAACGTTATTTGAGCACTTCTTTCAAGATGCTCAGAGTCAAATGCAGAGATCCTTAATCTAAGTTAAATGGACTTCCTAAAGGATATGCAAGATATTGCCCCGCCCTTTTTTTACTGGGCACAAGGTCCCTACATTTTGTAGAGTTCTCTAATGAATGGTATAGACAAGGAAATATATAAATTTTAGTGTAATAAGTGCCATTTATGATCAGGATAAGAATAGGAAGCAGTGAAGGATGCTTTGGTAGGATCAGAGAAGGCACGTTCTTAGACTTTAGCTGATTGAATTCACCAGAATTCACCTGCAAACTAGTCTCAGCTGGGACCTCAGTGACTCTCCGCAATCCTTCTATTATATTTTCCTGCTGACCCTTGGTCACGGTCCTACATTCCTGCTATCCTCTCAAATCATTGTTTCTTTTCACTTCTTACTTTACTCATCTTCTTGAAAGGGTTATGGCCAAGTCCAGATATTTCGTTGAAAAATTAAAGGGACCTGCACTGCAGAATCTGAAATGTTCTTATAATGGTAACCGCTTAGAACTAACATTGCCTGCAAGGCATATTAGGTAAGGATATCTAATTCTAAAGGTGAAAAAGCCTCCAAAGCAAACAAGTAAACTTCTGGGAAAAAGGAGGAAACATCATTTACAGAAAAATATTTGTATGCTTCAATTTCTACTTCATTGAATTTCTACTTTATTATCTCTAGGGAGTCTACAACCTGCTAAAAATGGCTGTGAGTTGGAAAGGGGAGTCTGGGAATCTGGAGGCTAACAACAGTAAAACCTTATTTACTCTTCACACTTTTTAAAAGGTGCCTCGATTATGAACCTTGCCTGAAGTCATGCAGATAACCAATTATAAACTAAAGTTGAAATCCACTTCTGCATGGTGTGGCTTATGTTCTTCTGTCTACCTCAAGCTGCCTTCTTTTTATTCCCCCCCGAGCTTTACTGAGGTATAATTGACAATTAAAATTTGTATATATTTACAGTGTAAAATTTGAAAATTTGATATACGCCTACACTGTGAAGGAACCATCAAAATCAAGCTAATTAACAGATCCATTCCCTCACATAGTTACCACCTTTTTTTGTGTGTGTGGTAAGAACACTGAAGATCTACCCTTGTAGTAAGCTTCAAGTATACATTACATGTCCAGAACTTACTCATCTTGTAACTGAAAGTTTGTACCCTTTGGCCAACATTTCCCGATTTTTCCACCCAGAGTCCCTGGTAACCATCATTCCATTCTCTGCTGCTATGAGTTTGACTTTTTTAGATTCCACATACAAGTGAAATTACATAATATTGTCATTCTGAATCTAGTTTATTTCACTTAGCATAATGTCCTCCAGGTTGAGCCATGTTGTCACAAATGACAGATTTCCCTCTCTTTTAAGGTTGACTAATATTCCATTGTATGTATATACCACATTTTCTTTATCCATTCATCCATTAATAGACATTCAGGTTGTTGCCATTTTTTGGTTATTGTGAAAAATGCTGCAGTGAACATGAGGGTGCAGTTATCTTTTTAATATCCTGATTTCAATACCTTTGGATAAATACCCAGAAGTAGAATTGCTAGACCTCATATTAGTTCTGTTTTTAATTTTTTGAGGAACTTCCATACTGTTTGCCATAACGGCTCTACTAATTTACATTTTCATCTGCCATGTACACGGGTTCCCTTGTCTACATATCCTTACCGGCACTTACTTTTTTTTTTTAATAATAGCCATTCCAACAGGTGTGAGGTGATACCTCATTGTGGTTTTGATTTCATTCCCCTGATGATTAGTGATGTTGAATACCTTTTGATGTGTGTGTTGGCCATTTGTATGTCTTCTTTGGAAAAATGTCTGTTCAGTTCCTATGACCATTTTTAAATTGGATTGTTTATTCTTTTCCTATTGAGTGGCATGAATGGATAAAGATGTGGTGTGTGTGTATGTGTGTGTGTATATGTGTGTGTGTGTGTGTATATATATACCCATATATATATAATAATACCCATATATATATATAGGTATTATTCAGCCATGAGAAATATATATATATATATATATATATATATATACCTATACCCATATATATATATTTATGGGTATCACTCAACCATAAGAAAGAAGGACATCCTGCCATTAGCAATAACATGGATGGAACTTGAGAACTTAGTGCTAAGTGAAATAAGTCAGACAGGGAAAGGCAAATACTGAATGATATAACTTACATGTGGAATCTAAAAAAGCTGGACTTGTAGAAACAGAGATTAGAATGCTGGTTATTTAAACAATTATTTTGAATCCTTTCCAGCAATTCATAGATCTCCATGTCTTTGGGTCGGATACTGGAAAACTATTATGTTACTTTGATAGCATCATGTTTCCTTGATTTTTTTATGTTCCTTGTAGCCTTGTGTTGATGTCTGTGTATCTGAAGGCATAATGACCTCTTCTTAACTTAATGGACTGGCTTTGGTGGGGAAAGCCCTTCACCTATGGGTGGGTACAAGGATACCAGCTAGGTGGAGTGTTGCAGCTCTGTCTCTGGGGAAGTGTAGTGGTGGCTCTGGCTCTGGCAGGTGGTGGGGGGAGAATGCAGCAGGGTAGACTCCAGACAGCTCTCAGCTGATGTCAGCATCAGCAAAGACTGGGTTCCTCAGGGGCAAGGCTGCAAGTGACCACCGAAGTGGTCAGGGCTGCTTGGATCCTCAGTGGCGAAGGCTGCTGGGATCTCTTGCCCTCTTTTTCTTCCATAGGAGGAAGAGTTATGCTGGGCTAGGGAATGGGGTGACATAGGTAAAATGCTCTCTATACTTTTTCCTATGCCGTCCTCAGTTTTTGTCCTCCACTTGTTGCAGCTTCTTCATAGCACTCTGGAGCTCTCCTAGAGCTATTTTCATTGGTACATAGTTGTTTCATAATTGTTCTTGTAGGGGGACAAACATTAAGACCTTCTAGTCTGCCATCTTGCTGACATTACTCCTTATAAGCTGCCTTCTAAGACAACAGAGAAGCTATCCTTCCCCTAAATCAGAGCCAAAATCCAAGGCTTATTTGCAGGCTGTTAGTTTGGGGATGTGATTCTAGCGAGCAAGTGTGAAGGATTGGGGTGGTGGATCAGGGAAAGAAGGACCATTAATAGAAGGATGTGAAACCAACTTGGCCAAGGATACAGGATGGCTGGTTCTTTGGGACCTTTTGAAAATCTTAATGAGTGTCTCAAAAATCAGAACTGTCTGAGGTAGCAGGGAGTGGAAATATGCGTTTCAGGTATCTCCTGCATAAGTGTCAAGCACAGAATCAGAGTTTTCTGAGTACCCGTCTTTTACTTCCTTGGTTAGATTTATTCCTATATATTTTATTCTTTTTGATGCAATTGTATATGGGATTATTTTCTTAATTTCTCTTTCTGATAGTTCATTATTAGTGTCTAGATACACAACAGATTCTGTATGTTAATTTTGTATTCTGCAACTTTAATGAATTCATTTTTAGTTCTAATAGGTTTTTTTTTTTTTTGGTGGTATCTTTAGGATTTTCTATGCCTACTATCATGTCATCTGCAACAATGGTAGTTTTTCTTCTTCCTTTCCAATTTGCATTACCTTTATCCATTTTTCTTGTTTAATTGCTATGACTAGGACTTCCAATACTATGTTGAATAAAAGTGGTGAGAGTGGGCATTGTTCATTTTTACTACCCTCTACCCCATTTAATGTTTTTGACTTCATATTTTACAACTTTTCGTTTTGTGTATCCCTTAGCTACTTGTTGTGGATATAGATGATTTTACTACTTTTGTTTTTTAACCTTTCTACTAGCTTTATAAATGGTTGATCTACTACCTATACCATATATTTGTCTTTACCTATGAGATTTTTTGTTTCATAATTTTCATATTTTTATTTGTGGTCTTTTACACTTAGAGAAATCCCTTTAACATTTCTTGTAAAACCAGTTTAATGGTACTGAATTCTCTTATATTTTGCTTGTCTTTAAAACTGTTTATCTCTCCTTCAAATCTGAATGATAGCCTTGCCCAGTAGAGTATTCTTGGTTGTAGGTTTTTTCACCACTTTGAATATATCATGCCACTCTCTCTGGTTTGCAAAGTTTCTGCTGAAAAGTCAGCTGATGGTCTTATGGGAGTTCCCTTATACATAACCAGTTGCTTTTCCCTTGCTGCTTTTAAGATTCTCTTTTTATCTTTAATTTTTTGCCATTTTAATTACAGTGTGTCTTGGTGTGGATCTCTTTGGGTTCATCTTGTTTGGGACTCTCTGTGCTTCATGGCCCTGGATGTCTGTTTCCTTTCCCAGGTTAGGGGAGTTTTCAACTTTCATCTCTTCAAATAAGTTCTCTGCTATTTTCTCTCTCTCATCTCCTTCTGGGGTGCCTATAATGTCAATTTTAGTATGCTTGATGTTGTTTCAGACATCTCTTAAGCTATCATTATTAAGAAAATTTTTTTCTGTTCAGCTTGGATGATTTCCACAACTCTGTCTTTCAGTTCACTGATCATCTAATCTACTGTTCTCTGTATCATCTAATTTACTGTTAATTCCTTCTTGTGTATTTTTTATTTCAGTTATTGTATTCTTCAGCTCTGTTTGGTTCTTCTTTATAGCCTCTAACTCTTTGTTAAACTTCTCACTGTGTTCATCCATTCTTCTCCCAAGTTTGTTGAGCTTCTTTATGATCATTACTTTGAACTCTTTAAAAATTTTCTTTAATTAAAAACATTTTAATTGAACTATAGTTGCTTTACAATATTATATATGTTGCAGGTGTACAACATAGTGATTTACAATTTTTAAAGATTATACTCTATTTATAGTTATTATAAAATATTGGCTATATTCCCCATGCTGTACAGTATATCCTCGTAGCTTATTTTATACCGAATAGTTTGTACCTCTTAATCCCATACCCTTGTATTGCCCCTCCCCGCTTCCCTCTCCCCACTGGTGACCTTCCCTCTCCTCACTGGTTCTCTATATCTGTGAGTCTGCTTCTTTTTTGTTATATTCACTAATTTTTTAAAAATATTTTTTAGATTCCACATATAAGTGATATCATGCAGTATTTGTCTTTCTCTGTCTGACTTATTTCACTTAGCGTAATGCTCTCTGAGTCCATCCATGTTGCTGCAAATGGCATAATTTCATTCTTTTTTATGGCCAAGTAGTATTCCATTGTGTGTGTGTGTGTGTGTGTGTGTGTGTGTATACCACATTTAAAAAAAAATAAATTTATTTATTTTATTTTTATTTATTTTAGGTTGCTTTGGGTCTTTGTTGCTGCACATGGGCTTCCTCTAGTTGCGGCAAGCCGGAGCTACTCTTCATTGTGGTGTGTGGGCTTCTCATTGCAGTGGCTTCTCTTGTTGGAGAACATGGCTCTAGGCGTGTGTGCTTCAGTAGTTGTGATGCGCAGACTTAGTTGCTCCACGGCATGTGGGTTTTTGTGGACCAGGGCTAGAACCTGTGTCCCCCTGCATTGGCAGGTAGATTCCCAACCACTGTGCCACCAGGGAAGCCCTATACCGCATCTTTATCCAGTCATCTGTTGATGGACACTTAGGTTGCTTCCATACCTTGGCAATTGTAAATAATGAACATTGGGGTGCATGTAACTTTTCAAATTAGCACTTTTGTATTTTTCAGATATATACCCAGGAATGGAATTGCTGGGTCATATGGTAGTTCTGTTTTTAGTTTTTTGAGAAACCTCCATACTGTTTTCCACAGTAGCTGCACCAATGGTGTAAGAGGGTTCCCTTTTCTCCACATCCTTGCCAACATTTGTTATTTGAGTTCTTTTTTATGATAGCCATTCTGACAGGTGTGAGGTGATATCTCATTGTGGTTTTGATTTGCATTTCCCTGATGATAAGTGATGTTGTGCGTCTTTTCATATACCTTGAGCTCTTTATTGGATAGATTGCTTATCTCCACTTCACTTAGTTTTTCTGGGGTCTTCTTCCTTTGATTGGAACATGTTTGGAACATATTTCTCTGTTGCCTCATTTTGCCTTATTCTCTGATTTTATTTCTAGGTATTAGGTAGGTCAGTCCTGTTTCATGATCTTGGAGAAGTGGCCTTTGTAGGAGGTGTCCTATGGGGCCCAGCAGCACACTTCCCTCTGATCACTAGAGCTATATGGTCTAGGGGTACCCCCTGAGTGGGCCGTGTGAACCCTTCTGTTGTGGTGGGGCTGACTACTGTGGGTGTGTTAGTAGGTGGGACTGGCCTCTGGCCTGGTTGGCTGCCAGTTCCTGCCTCACGCAGCCTCTGCTGGCTGGTTGGTGGCAAGGTCGAGTCCCAGGGGATCCCAGGGGGTCCTGATGCTGGTGTTGGCCTGCTGGTGAGTGGGGCTATGTCCCCACATGGTTGGCTGCTTGGCCTGGGGGGTTCCAGAACTGGTGCCAACTGGCTCGTGGGCAGGTAAGCCCCTGGCGCTAATAGGCTAGGGAGAGGACTCCAAAATTGCACTTGCCAGCACTTGTGTCCTCGCGGTAGATCAAGCTCCCCATAATGGCTGCCGCCAGTGTCTCTGTCATTAGGGGAAGTCCCAGTTGCCTCCTGCCTCTCTGGGAGGCTCTCCAAGATCCGCAAGTGAGTCTATCTCAGGCTACATTCAAATTACTGTCTCTGTGCGGGATCTTGGAGCATGTGAGATTTTGCACTCACCTTTTAAGAGCAGAGTCTATGTTTCCTGCAGCCCTCTGGCTCTCCCATATGCAAGCCCCACTGGCCTTCAAAGCCAGCATTCTGGGGGCTTATCTTCCCAGTGCAGGACCGCTGGGCTCGGGAGCCTGATATGGGGCCCAGAGCTCTCGCTTCTTGGGGAGAACCTCTGTAGTTGTGATTATCCTCTTGTTTGTGGGATGCCTACCAGGGGGTGTGGGTCTCGACTGTACTCTGTTGCCATCCCTCCTACCTGTCTCATTATGGTTCCTTCCTTATATCTTTAGATGCAGAAAATCTTTTCTGCTAGTCTTCAGGTCACTCTCATCTATAGTAGTCTGTAAATAGTTGTAATTCTGGTGTGCCCATGGGAGGAGGTGAGCTCAGGGTCTTCCTGCTCCATCTTGGCCACACCTCTGCCTAGAAGTTCTTAGAGTCTGTGCAGGCACAGGGCTATATCCTCTAAGAAGCCCTGCAATTCAGAAAGCAGTGATACTCTGTGGTCTTTGTGACAGCTGCTTCTTTGGAGGTTCATTACTAAATCTTTGTCATTGGGATCTTTTCTTTTACCCTGTGTATGTCCTGTGCTTCTTCCCTCTTATGGAACCTAACTGGCAAATGAAATCTTATGCAGAACCATAATATGTTGGATGCCAAATAAAGTCCCCCTGCTTGAATTAGTTTCTTAGAGAACTGAATGCTAGAAAATGGAGAAGAAAGGGTATGCGGACCCTCATCTGATCTCTTTTGGATGCCCCTGAGGTATTTAAAAAATCCACTAAGAATCAAAAGAGCAGTTAGAAAATGATTGCCTTGGGGCATGAATTAAAGATTCTGAACATTGGAGCTTTTACCACATTTAAAGCCAATCTCAAAATGTGAGCTACATGAAGGCAACGACATTGTTGTATTCAATTGTGTATTTCCAGAACTTCTAAGCATGCTTGGCACATGCTAGGTCTCAGTGTTTGTTGAATAAGTGAGTGACTGCTGTGTTCAAGGTGCTGTGCTACTATTTGTTTTTCAGTAAGTTGGGAAAAGCTAGTTTTGGTTCAATACTGATTTTTTTAGTCCTTTGTCACTATCACCATTTGTGAGATGAATGGCCATGATTAG
Source organism: Monodon monoceros (assembly GCF_005190385.1). Taxonomy (NCBI): domain Eukaryota; kingdom Metazoa; phylum Chordata; class Mammalia; order Artiodactyla; family Monodontidae; genus Monodon; species Monodon monoceros. The sequence continues at coordinate 26,174,726 of NW_021703766.1, read as the reverse complement.
AACATAAGTCTGTTGGCCTCAAAATACAGCAGTACTAACTGACTTTGAAGAGTCAAATCCATGACATCAGTCTACTGAGAAATATCCTCTCATTGAGAGTTGGTCAAACATAGAGGTCAAAATGGCCTGGGGAGGAATGGGGTCCATTAAACATGGAATCTGGAAAAGAACAGACGTGCAGGAGGACACATTCATGAGATCTTATAGAGAAAAATTAAATGTATTTAGCATAGACATAATGCTGGGATTATTTTGACTCCTGTATAAAGAAAAATAAATAAGTAAAACTCTGTGGTAAGGGACTGGCAGTTCTAGAAAGTATATCTATCAGAAATCCTTGATTGGTCCTATGACACTGAAAGTATTCCTGTAGCCATCCAAAACAAATATTTTTCTTGTTTAAATGTTTAACTTGCACATTACATATTGCCATATAGAAAATATGTTCTCTGTTGATGATGTTAGCAACAATAAAATTAAATATATTGACAATATTTAAGTTACTACCAAACTTCTGGCTACAGAGAATGATTTATTCAATGAGGGTGGCAAATGGCAATTCCTGGCGGCAATCCTAGCAATGGTGGGTTTACCGTAAATACCTTGGAATTTGCTTTTTATATCTGAAGAGGAAGATTACCTTTGTGTATTACAAAGGTTGTAAAGATCAGTTTGTCATTGGAAATCCTTGCCTCTGAACAACTTACATTGTACTATATTTTTTGGAAAAATTGTTTCTACAGTGGTGTGTTTTAACAACAGAATTGTTCATGTAGGATCTATCAATAGGGTATCACAATCCTGATAAAGTCTTGTGTGGAATCAAACAGTCTCTCATTTTACATTATACCTTTGTTGTTTTTAAATTATAATTTATTTTTCAATAATGGAGTAATACTTGCTCGTTGTAAAGAAGTAAGGGAAAAGCATAATCCTAAACACCTAGGGACAATCACTGCTTTCATATTTCTAACTTATAATTTGTCTTGAGTATACAAGTTAAACATGTTTAGACAAGAAATTTAGAAAATTCAGACATGCAAATATGAGAAACTGAAATCACTCACAATTTCACGACTAAGAAATGACACTTTCAACATGTTGGCCAAAGTCCTTATCTAGATTATATATTTGTATACCAGATATTTAAGATATGCATTTTATTTTGAACAAAAGAAACCACACTATTGGATGACAATTTTTTATTGTGATTTATTACTTCATTTTCATATTTCTAGGCTAATAAGATTTTTTATAATACCACTCTTACTGAATCTATAGAATTCTATCACACTACAATTTATTTTAACAGTCTCCTATTATTGGCATTTTATATACAAACCTCTGAAATATTTCTTCATTAAAACTTTACACCTACTCTTTGTTATAATTTTTGGATAAATTCCTACAAGTAAAATTTTTGTGCAGGAAAGTGGAATAATTTCCATTCTCACTGAGAGTGTATGAATTGTTATTTATACTGTATATCATCATGCTTGGGGGTTATGTATAATTATATAAATATATATTAATGTCCTGGACAAAAAGGGGAATCTGACTGTGTCAATGTCATTTGGTTGGAAGGAACAGATTTCACTTACGTTGCTTCATGTAATGAGGATTTTGTGAGGAAGCTTGTGTTAATCGGGCCTCATAGGATCATAGAAAAGCCAAGCACCAAGGAGTCTGGTGCTGAATGTGATACAGGAAGGCTTTTCAAGATGAAGTACAACTCTAGCTATCAGATCTGGTCACCTGCTGCCCTTGGTAAGAGATTTAAAAATATATATTTTAGGGGCTTCCCTGGTGATACAGTGCTTGAGAGTCTGCCTGCTGATGCAGGGGACACAGGTTCGAGCCCTGGTCTGGGAGGATCCCACATGCCGCAGAGCAACTGGGCCCGTGAGCCACAACTACTGAGCCTACGCGTCTAGAGCCTGTGCTCCGCAACGAGAGGCCGCGATAGTGAGAGGCCCGCGCACCACGATGAAGAGTGGGCCCCGCTTGCCGCAACTGGAGAAAGCCCTCGCACAGAAACGAAGACCCAACACAGCCAAAAATAAATAAATAGATTAAAAATATATATTTATTTTAACTTTTTATTTCATCTAAATTTTTTAAAAACTCAGCTTTTATATATAGTAATGACATAGATAGTAGAAAAGACTAAGAGAGAGGAACTCAAACAGCTTAACAGCAGAAAAACAAATAACTCAATTGAAAAATGGGCTAAGGACCTGGATAGATATATATTAAAAAGAAGACATACAAATGGCAAATAGGTATATGAAAAGATGCTCACCATCACTAATCATCAGGGAAATTCAAATCAAAACCACAATAAGATATCACCTCACACTTGTTAGATACCTATTATTAAGAAGACAAGATAATGAGTGTTGGTGAGATGTGGAGAAAAGGAAACCCTTGTATACTATTGGTGAGAATGTAAATTGATACAGCTGTTCTGAAAAATAGTATAGAGGTTCTTCAAAAAATTAAAAATAAAACTACCATATGATCCAGCAATCCCACTCCTGGGTTTTTATCCAAAGAAATAAAATCATTATCTTGAAGAGATACCTATACCCTCATGTTTACTGAAGCATTATTTATAGCATTTGAGACATGGAAACAACCTGTGTACTTCAACAGAAGTGTGAATAAAAAGAATTACACACACACATACATAAATATACACATACACACTGGAATATTATTAAGCCACAAAGATGAAATCCTGCCGTTTGTGAGAACATGGGTGAACGTGGAGGACATCATGCTAAGTGAAATAAGCCAGATACAGAAAGAAAAATAGTATATGATCTCACTTACATGTAGAATCTAAAAACAAACTCTTAGAAGCAGAGAGTAGAATGGTGGATACCAGGGGCTGAGCGTGGGGGAAATGGGTAGACATTGGTCAAAGGGTATATAAGTTATAAGATGAATAAGTTCTGGAGATCTAATGTACAGCATTGTGACTACAGTTAATAATGCTGTATTGTATACTCTAAATTTGCCAAGAGAGTTGATCTTAAGTAACAGAATTTTTACTAAACTTCAGCACTCTTCCGTTTTGGTTTCTTACATAATATTTCTTACTGCTTTCTGCTCTTATTATCAACTTTATATACTCTCTATTTCTTATATTTAAACTTCTAGATAAATAATATCATTGGGTCAGAGCATAATGAATGTACCTCCTGGGTCATGCTTTTGCTCCACACTGCTTCATAGGTCAACTGGATTTCCAAGCCCAATGGGCTATGACCTGAGAAGCAGGGCAGAGACACAGAGAATGGTAAACTGTGTAAGAACCCCATCCACAGAGGGGTATATTTCTGGCAGAAATTCGGAGCAAAATAGGCTTCCCTCCTCCTTTTTATTTTAAATTACATTTTACTGTATATAAACAGCAGTGGGGCTTCCCTGGTGGTGCAGTGGTTGAGAGTACACCTGCCGATGCAGGGGACACGGGTTCATGCCCCAGTCCGGGAAGATCCCACATGCCGCGGAGTGGCTGGGCCCGTGAGCCATGGCTGCTGAGCCTGCGCGTCCGGAGCCTGTGCTCCGCAACGGGAGAGGCCTCAACAGTGAGAGGCCCGCATACCACAAAAAACAAACAAAAAACAAGCAAAAAAAACCAGCAGTGAATAAATGTTATATAACCACTGGTCATTTGTATTTCTTGTTTTGAAAATTTAGTGTTAATATATTGTATTCTAAGATTAAAATAAATGGAAATGCAAACATTATTATTTAACAGGAAAATGTTTAGTTAATGAAGTTTTTATTTCTTGTTTGTTTGAATCAAGTACCTTTGAAGTTGGGAAAGTATTTTGGAAATCCTTAAATCACTTAAAATAATTTAGACCTGCTATTAATTTTACATCACGAGTGAGTAGTTAATGCACAGTTAGCAAGTTCATCACTGCTTTTTAATTAAACATGAGTTGATTGTGAAGAGAGAATATTGAGCATTTGAGAGATATATCTAATGGTTTTATAATTAGATGAAGATTACATAAGCAAGAAATGCCCAATTTAGTTCTTGCTATATATTAGCTGTATAAAAAAAATTTGATACTTCATTTACCTTGATCAAAATAGCCTACAGCAAGATAATTAGGGATCACTTTTGCAAATGGTGGTGCTTAATAGACATATTAATTGATATCAATCTTCCTTCAAATATCCCATTAAGTAGAAAACTATTACATAGAAAATAGTTTATCAATAAAAATAAAAAATGCGTTTCTTTTTTATGCAAAGCTAATTGACTGCACTCATATATTTTCATTTATTAAAGTTAAATAATGCTTTGTTGATGACTAGCCATAACTGTCAATGAATCTCAAATATTGATGGTAGTTAAAAATCACTTTATAAAAATAATAATGATATACCACATAATCAGAAACAATAAAATGTAAAATTATTATATTGAAATAAGAAAACAATGAGACTGGGACTTCGCTGGTGGCACAGTGGTTAAGAATTCGCCTGCCAATGCAGGGGAGCCCTGGTCTGGGAAGATCCCACATGCCTCAGAGCAACTAAGCCCCTGAGCCACAACTACTGAGCCTGTGCTCTAGAGCCCACAAGCCACAACTACTGAGTCCGTGTGCCACAACTACTGAAGCTTGTGCACCTAGAGCCTGTGCTCTGCAACAAGAGAAACCACCGCAATGAGAAGACCGCACACCGCAACGAAGAGTAGCCCCCGCTTGCCACAATGAGAGAAAGCCCACACACAGCAACGAAGACCCAACGCAGCCAAAAATAAATAAATTTATTAAAAAAAAAATATATATATATATAACTGCATCTTTAACTTCTGATCAATGGAGCAGTTCTCAGAGCTTCTTAGAATCTGTTTCCTGTGTTATTGTCCTAAGTTTGGCTCGAATAAGAAATGCTCTTTAAAAAAAAAGAAAAGAATATGACTTAGTTTATTTATTTGTGCTTAAGATTAGGTAAACTTCTAATAATAATTTTCAAAATAATCTCTTTTTGAGGAGATTTCAGTAAATTGGTGGAATATCATACCAGAACTTTTGTCTTCTGAAAGTGCTGGATGATTGAGGTCTGTCCTTAAAAAAATGAACATTTCCAATCAATCCACATTATATATCAGATACCAGTTTGTGATAAAATTCACAAAGCTGAAAAATTAAGTAAATAATAATAGCAAATTCTACAATAATAAATAAAATTTCAAGGTTTGGGAAAAATATAACTAACTTATAATTAGTCTTTGGATCTACTTGATTACTGTAAAATTTCAATCAAATAAAATCACAACAAAAGCCAGGGAAAAGACTGCAATCTCAGAAGGAGGTCTTAGAATAAATGGATTCAATTAACATTACATAATTTTGTTTTTCTAATTGAAAGTCAAATCTATTAATTAATCATAAAATTAATTTGAGTTACATAAGCATTAATAATAAAATACAAAAAAATCAGCACCTATAATAACAGTAAATATATTGCCATTAGATTTTTTTTTTTTTTTTAGACTCCATATATATGTATTAGCATACGGCATTTGTTTTTCTCTTTCTGACTGACTTCACTCTGTATGACAGACTCTAGGTCCATCCACCTCACTGCAAATAACTCGCCATTAGATTTTGGTTTTGGTTATGTACTTGGTGCGTGTGCGTGTGTGTGTGTTGTGCTGCATGGTGATGGTGATATAAACTATTTCTATTGTAGGTCACAGCCTATATTAGTAAGGATTCTTCAGAGAAACGGAACTAATAAGATCTATCTATCTATCTATCATCTATCTATCTATCTATAGATATAGATATATCTATTAATATATAAATCAGCTCATGTGCTTCTGGAGGCTGAGCAGTTCCATGATCTGCAAGCTTGAGAACGAGAAAAGCTGGTGTAATTCAGTCTGAGTTCAAGGGCCTGATCGCTGGTTTGGAGTTCAGGGCTGATGGTATAAGTTCTGATCTGAGTCTGAAAGCCCAAGAACCAGGATTGTAGATGCCTAAGCCAGCGGATACATGTCTTAGTTCAAGTAGAGAGAGAGAGAGAGAGAGAGAGAGAGCAAGCAATTTCACCTCTCCTCCACCCTGTTTTTCTATTTAGCTATTCAACAGATTGGATTATTTCCATTGGTAGGTTCATCTTTCTTTACTCAGTTCACCAATTCAAATGCTAGTGTCTTCCAGAAACACCCTCACAGGCACACCCAGAACTAATGTTTTGTTAGCTATCTGGGCATCCATTAGCCTATTCAAGTTGACACGTAAAATTAATCATCACACAGCCAAAGTTTGAAAAATATATAAATTTATTATCTCTTGTATAATGATTAAAATTTTTATAGTTTGTGATTATTCTTATAATATGTTGTGATATACAGGTGTGGATATAAATTTGAATCAAACCATCCAGGTTTGAAATATGGCTTCATTATTTAAAAGCTGGATGTTAAAGAGCAGTTTTCCTGAACTCTTTGTTTCCCCATTTATAACATACGTGTAGTAATACTGTTCAACTGACTGGGTTGTGTGTGTGTGTGTGTGTGTGTGTGTGTGTGTGTGTGTGTTGGTGGCATCAAGACTTATTATAAAGCTATAATAATCAAGACAGTGAGTTATTGGCATAAAGATAGACAAACAGAACATTGGAACAGAATAGAGAGTCTGAAAACAGACCTGTACACGTACAGGTATACATGATCATAAAACAATGATTGAAAACGACTAGATTTTATGGTATGTGTGTGCTTTCTGAGCCTAGAAATGTAGGCAGGGGTCTTGAATATCGTTTTGGAAAGTTTGAGTGTATTATCCTGAATGTAATATATAGTCATTGAAGAATAAAAAGGGAGAGTGACAGGATAAGATTGACTTTAGAAACATCAGAAAGAAGTGATATGGAAGATGGATTATAGAAGGGTAATGTTTGATTCTGGCAGTATAATTAGGAGGCAGTGAGATTGAGGAAAGAAGAGGGGGTAGATTTGAGATGTATTTAAGAGGATAGAACCAATGGTCATGTCTGGCTGATGCAATGGGTGAAGGATAATGGAGTAAGAGGTATAAAGGACAGCTCATAGATTTCTGTCTTGGGATTCTGAGCACAGACCCATGCCATTCACTGGGATAGGGAACAGGAGAAGAAGTAAGTTTTGGAGGGTACTTGATGATGCAATTTTGAATTTGTTGAGTTTGGGGTTCTTTGAGGACTGCTAAAGGGAGTTTCCCAGTACTCAGAAGGATATTTGGGACTAGAGGTGAGTGGAGAAGACTGGTATTATGCTAAGAATTTCGAAATGTTCAGCATATGTGTGGAAATTGAAGCCATAGACTTGAAGCTTCACAGAAAGAGTCTATATAATAAAAAGAGAAAAGCATGGAAAAGGTCAAAGGTAAATCTAGAAAGTAACAGTATTTAAGGGATAAACAGAGGAAGAGAAGTCAGAGTGAATCAGAATTTATTTTTTGTAGGTGCCTAGGGGCATAAAACTGTCAACAAAAAAAATCAATAATATTAGAGCCAAATATGAGGATTGTAACCTGGGGAAAAGCATCTCAGAAAGCTCTGAGAACTGTTCCGTTGGTTAGAAATCAAGGCACAGTTATATGCTTTTTTTTTTGAGACAGAGGGCTGTACATCAAATAACGTATTATTGACAGTTTACATAATCCAGATCTATGCGTCATCGTGGTGGGTCGTGTGACCCCTCACAAGATGAAGAAGGAATGTTTTCTTTTAAAGAGTCATCTTGTTGGTGCTAGGCGGATGTTGCTCTTTATGGTTGAGCAGGTATTCCTGCTGATGGAGGAGGTCTGGTCGATGCGTAATGTGGATACACAGTACACAGTGGGAAGAGAGGGGAGGCCAAAGGGCAGAGAATTTTTATGCTTAAATTTTTCGTGTCTTGCCATAAACATGAATTTTATTTCACAAAACTAATTTGGATTGTGTGTGTGTGTGTGTGTGTGTGTGTGTCTCAGTGACAGTAAGGGAACTTGTCTTGAAGCTGTGTTTCCTTCAAAGCACATTGTTTTTACTCAGAGTGTATGTTAATGGGGGAGGGCTGTTGAAGATTAATGTTGTCACTTTTTCTTGACCACACTAAGACAGACTCTTTAAGGAGACTAAGCAGGTAGAGTCAGAGATAAGAAGAGAGTGGACATTGGCATCAAATGTTGGAGAGCAGGAAAGTAAGATAAGGACTGTAGTTTGTCAGATTGCCAGCAGGAAACAGATTGCACTCTCAACTTGGGTAATTTAGGAGAGCTTAATAAGAGATCATTTACCAAGGTGTTGAGAAAGATGCAGGGAAACTCCAAGCGACAGCGCCTTTCAGCAGGGCTGGTAAAGGGTGATGCCATGACTGCTTCTCAGCCTAACAGGGCAGGAGGAGGGAGCAACTGTCGGAACCTGGCATGAGAGAGCTTTGTGGGAGACTGCCGCTGAAGGAGCTCTAAGTTGTGATGGAGGGGCTTTGCAGGGAGGTGCTGGAGGGTAGTTACCCTGACCCTCTCTTGACTCCTCCCCTTGCTGCTCTTGCCTGTGCTTTCTATCGGCCAACCCCAATCAGAAGCAAGGCAGTCAATGAACATAGTCCATATAGGTCAGCCTCTGGGGTAGAGCAGGTTGGAGGAGAGATGGGAGTGGATCTAAGAGGGGCAAACAAAATATACACAGCACAGACTGAGAAATATCTATTGGAATTCATCACAAGAGGTTTTGACCCTTTATTGAGGTCAGGGCAGTATTGGGGCAGAAGGTAGATTGCGGAGAGTAAATCAAGGATGGAACAGAAGTGAAGAGGAGGAGTTACTGTTAAGGGAGAGCGTTTAGGGAATGACTGGAAATAAATTTTGGGTAATGGTTGGCAGATGTGAGTTAAGATGGCAGACCCTTATTCATATATAGAGTCACAGACTCAAAACAGTACCTTGCAAGATCTCCCTGTAATTTTCCAAAACTGTGACAACAATAAAGTCCAGATCAATAAAAGAGACATCTTAGGACCAATCTGTAAGGAGATGTATGTATGTCCTGCTTACTGCATGTTCATTGAAACTTGTATATGCACATGAGCTCTGTAACATGCTGTCTCCCCCACTGGAGATTCTGCTTTAAATGTCATTACAGATCTTCTTTGACTTACAGTGGGGTCATGTCCCGATAAACCCATCGTTAAGCCAAAAACGCATTTTATACACCTAACCTACCAAACATCATAGCTTAGCCTAACCTACCTTAAACGTGCTCAGAACACTTACATTAGCCCGAAATTGGGCAAAATTGTCTAACACAAATCCTATCTTACGATAAAGTGCTGGATAGCTTGTTTAATTTATTGAATACTGTTCTGCAAGTGAAAAACAGAATGGTTGTCTGGGTACATGATGGTTGTAAGTGTTACCGGTTGTTTACCGCCGTGATCACGTGGCTGACAAAGTAGGGAGCTGCGGCTCCCTGCCACTGCCCAGCATCAGGAGAGTATTGTACTGCATATTGCTAGCCTGGGAAAAGGTCAAAATTCAAAATTCCAAGTATGGTTTCTACTGTATGTGTATTCCTTTCTCACCATTGTAAAATTGCAAAATTTTAAGTGTAGCCATCATCTGTATAACCTCAGTGCCTAGTGAAGTGTTTGAAACATAGCAGGTGCTCAGTGAAAATTATTGAATACAAAAATGTTCAAATGTCCAAAACCCTAAAAACATCCCAAAGGCATAATCTGATGCATGAACACAATCAGTTACATTTAGAATAGCTACAAAAGCTATTTGTCTCTTCAGTAGAGCCCCATCCCTCTTCAGTATATGCTATACATCTCACTTTCATCACTCCTTTTGTTCCTCCCATAAGTAGTTTTCCTTAAAAGAGTTTTGACTCCTCCTACCCAGAGAAAGTTTGATTCTTATTTGACAAGTCATATCAACTTTGCACAAATGCTGGAACATCTCTCATGTGAATTTAAGTGTATTGCTAAACTCTTTCTCTCCATGAAGCTTCTTTGGAAGGCTTTTCTAGAAAGTAGTTTTTCTCCCATCTTAACTGGTTCCATTTCCAACGTGCTATTACAGTGTCTGAGTTCTAAGACTGACTGAGAAATATTTCCTGTCTAATTGGCTGAAGGGGGTAGAAAGTTGCTTTAAGTACTCTATGACTATTTTAGATATGGTCCTCTTGTTTAAGAGGTATTTTGACATATTTAAAAATTCTTAGTAATATTTTTGGAAAGAAAAGTATAGAAAGAATCTTGCTTCTTCTAACCCTTTAATTTTTTGACAATTTCCATTTCTCTGTTCTAAGTTACACAATTTGAAACCAAATTCTACTTTTTATTTCGTTTACAAACCATAATATCACAAAGTATGATAAAAGCAAACTAGCCTGAACAACAAAATATTAAAACATAATGAAACTTGGAAATTCTAAGTTCTAGAACAAAAGGTGAAATTAAAATCTCTATTATGAAAAGGAATCCGGCACATTTCAGTCTGGCCCCTGGGGCCTTTATACGACAGGCAGAAGCGTAATATATAAAAGATAGTAAATCAAGTTGAACTTGGTGTTTCTCAGATTTTAGTGGTTTGTTTTTAACCCTTAAGACTAAGCTCTCCAAGTAGTTGTTTAAATTACCATAGTAGGATTAGTAGGCATAGTTGTGTAGGAAAAGCAGAATTTTCTGCTTCTGAAATGTACATATTTCACAGGTCATGTACTTCCACATGCCAAGATACATTAAAATTTTACTTGTTTAGGAATAGCTCCATTTTTAAGCTTCCAAAAGAGATCAGCTGAAATGATACACACTTTGCACATAAATATTGGAAGGGCTGAGAGAGTCAACGTGATTCTTGCCTTGTGGAGACTAGACACAGTGGATTTCCATGTTGTACATAGTCCTGAGTCTTTGTGGTTCCAAAACACACCCACTTTACAGGATGTGTTATAAATACATTGCTCCTCAAAATAATCACTTAACATTTGATTGTTATTAAAATACTGAAAAATATCTACTTGACTATTTAGATTATTTCATTCTGAACATATTATTTTTTTGGTGTATATAATGCTACTTAAGTAATTGAGTGTTTTTTTCCCCAATTGTTTGAGTGCTGCAAATTCAATCTTCTGTAATTAAAAATAAACCTTCGAAATGAACACAGCTGTTATTTTCCCATATACTTTATTAAAAGTGATAAAAATGGATCAAATATAACCATGAATTGTGCCTCACTCCTATGACATATCAAGCTCCCATTTCCTTAAGCTTGGGGAGGTGTTTTTTGAAATAATATGATACTGAAAGAAGGGAAATAAAATTCTTAGAAAGATTTAAAAAGATTTTTAATAGATGGGATTTGAATAAGACTGATCAAATGCTGGAATGGATGCTTTCTTTTCTTTCTTTTCTTTCTTTCCTTTTTTTTTTGATTGCCCACATTGTCTGAAAACTGTTCAGCAGAACAAAGGGTTTTATGGATGAAAGACTAGTATGAAGAAACATGAATGTCATCTCAGGCTCTGAAAGACAGTCTGCTAATGAAATATTCTAAAAGTCATTTTCAAGGTGGTTGAAAGTTCTCACTGATGTGCACCAATGCTTTTGATAAAAAAATTATATATATCAAATAATTACACAAATGTTGGCTCTGGGGATAGAGAAAAAAGGTTAGCTTATATGCACCCAAATATTAATGAAAGATTTGTGTATTATTCTTTCCATGGGTAAAAATAATGAGACACCTGATAACATTACTTTGGTAGTAAATTTTTTACTTTTTACATATGAATAATGCCTTTTTCTGCTATCTAGGTAACGTTAACTAACTGTGATCTATGATTTACTACCTTAATGGTTAGCTCTTTATGTGCAAAGTGTAGATCATCTTTAAAAATTGAACTTTCTCAAAACATCCTTGAGTGAACTTTCCTGATAAATGCAAGAAGTAGTGACTTTTCCCCAAAGATCCACTGACCCACTCTATTAATATACATACCTGCCAATGACACCTACTTATCCTCTGTTCTACAGTATGCATTCTTTCTTTAGGATATATGTATCCTAAGTAGTTTTATATATATATATATATAAAATCTCAGTAATATTTTAGTGTATATATGTGTATATATATATATATATCCCCATATATATATATATAAGTATACCTGTCATATATATATATATATATATGACATATACATTTGTGTGGGTTTATAATTTGATGGTGGTCCAGTGGTAAAGAATCCGCCTTGCAATGCAGGGGATGTGGGGTTGATCCCTGGTTAGGGAACTAAGATCCCACATGCTGCGGGACAGCTGAGCCCTGTGCCACAACTACTGAGCTCATGCACTTCAGCTAGAGCCCACGTGCCATAAACTACAGAGCCCATGCACCCTGGAGGCTGCGCGCCACAACTAGAGAAGAGAAAACCCGCACACCACAACGAGGGAGAAGCCGGCGCACCACGATGAAAATCCCGCATGCCTCAACAAAGATCCCGCGTGCCACAACTGAGACCTGACTCAGCCAAAAATAAGTAAAATAAATAAATGTAATTGGATGGAACTTTATATTCAGATGTTCTTGGAATCTGTCTGCATCAGTTTTCTGTGACTTTGATTTTAATCATGCAAGGATGATGAGGACTCTTAAAGGAATGTCTATCATGGTGCCCCATACAGAGAGACCCTTACTTACGGTTACAATGGTTCTATGACATGATCAAATTAATGGAGACATGGTTCGTAGGTTTCTTTAAACACTCCATATCAGATTGACCGTGGGGCATCTACCTTCTGCTCCTGTCACAATCCCAGATGACTGGCTAAATCACGGTGCTCTAATAACAAAGTTAAGCTTTGTATGCTTGGGTTTGTGTTGGGCTTGATTACAAAAGGCAACTAATCTGGGGGATGGACTCTATCTCCATTCCATTTTATACTTTCATGAATGAAATTTTAATTATATGCATTGATACAAACATAAACAAGAATTTTGCATGACATTTAATACGTTTGGGGACCAAACTGGTCCCAGTCTCTCAAACCCATCTGCCTTTGTACATATGTTATTGCCAGTTTATAATGCACTTTTCCCTTACACTTTCTTTTCAACTTGAAACTCCTTCTCAGCAGTCTAGATCAAAATGTCTATTTAGGTCTTCTGCCCATTTTTGGATTGGGTTGTTTGTTTTTTTGATATTGAGCTGCATGAGCTGCTTGTATATTTTGAAGATTAATCCTCTGTCGGTTGCTTCGTTTGCAAACATTTTCTCCCATTCTGAGTGTTGTCTTTTCATCTTGTTTATGGTTTCCTTTGCTGTGCAAAGGCTTTTAAGTTTCATTAGGGTCCATTTGTTTATTTTTGTTTTTATTTCCATTTTTCTAGAAGGTGGGTGAAAAAGGATCTTGCTGTGATTTATGTCATAGAGTGTTCTGCCTATGTTTTCCTCTAAGAGTTTTATAGTGTCTGGCTTTACATTTAGGTCTTTAATCCATTTTGAGTTTATTTTTGTGTATGGTGTTAGGGAGTGTTCTAATTTCATTCTTTTACATGTAGCTGTCCAAAGAAAATATGCAGATTGCCAACAAACACATGAAAGGATTCTCAACATCACTAATCATTAGAGAAATGCAAATCAAAACTACAATGAGGTATCACTTCACACCAGTCAGAGTGGCCATCATCAAAAAATCTACAAACAATAAATGCTGGAGAGGGTGTGGAGAAAAGGGAACCCTCCTGCACTGTTGGTGGGAATGTAAATTGATATAGCCACTATGGAGAACAGTATGGAGGTTTCTTAAAAAACTAAAAACAGAAATACCGTATGACCCGGCAATCCCACTACTGGGCATATACCCTGAGAAAACCATAATTCAAAAAGAGTCATGTACCACAATGTTCATTGCAGCACTACTTACAATAGCCAGGACATGGAAGCAACCTAAGTGTCTATCGACAGATGAATGGATAAAGAAGATGTGGCACATATATACAATGGAATATTACTCAGCCATAAAAAGAAACGAAATTGAGTTATTTGTAGTGAGGTAGATGGACCTAGAATCTGTCATACAGAGTGAAGTAAGTCAGAAAGAGAAAAACAAATACCGTATGCTAACATATATATATGGAATCTAAAAATAAATGGTTCTGAAGAACCTAGGGGCAGGACAGGAATAAAGACCCAGAGGTAGAGAATGGACTTGAGAACATGGGGAGGGGGAAGGGTAAGCTGGGACGAAGTGAGAGAGTAGCACTGACGTATATACACAACCAAATGTAAAATAGATAGCTAGTGGGAAGCAGCTGCATAGCACAGGGAGATCAGCTCGGTGCTTTGTGACCACCTAGAGGGGTGGGATAGGGAGGGTGGGAGGGAGGGAGATGCAAGAGGGAAGAGATATGGGAACATATGTATATGTATAGCTGATTCACTTTGTTATACAGCAGGAACTAACACACCATTGTAAAGCAATTATACTCCAATAAAGATGTTAGAAAAAAAACAACCCACAATGATGTATTCTCTTTGAAACGTCAACTGACATTGTTACAGTATTTTTTTACATATGTATATGAGACAATTTCATATCATATTGTAATTTTCACGTATTTTTATAGATATTATACTAGTCAGAGAGGTTCTAGAGCTTAGGGGCTAGTGCTTACTCAATAAAAAAAAAAATCCCCAAGACCAGGGTAGGCACTCAGTGAATATTAGTTTTAAAAAATTGTTCAAAGGTAAATACGAGTATGTAAATAGGATATTTACAATTTATAAGAAAGACTAAAAGAAAATGGAGACCAAGATGTGGTAACATTTAGAGATAGTTGAAAAAATGGAGTCACCTTGTAGAGAAATTGTGGTCCTTGTGCACTCTGTGGAAATATAAAATGGTGCAGCTGCCATGCAAAACAGTATAACAGTTCCCCCCAAATTAAGAATGTAATTACTATATGATTCAGCAATCCCACTTCTGTGTATATACCTAAAAGGATTGAAAGCAGGGTCTCAAAGAGGTGTTTGCACGACCATGTTCATAGCAGCATTATACATAATTGTCCCAAAGTTGGCACAATTCAGGTGTCCATCGATGGATGAATGGATAAACAAAATGTGGTGTGTACATACAATGGAGTATTATTCAGCCTTAAAAAGGAGGGGAATTCTAATGCATGCTACAACATGGATGAACCTTGAGGACATTCTGCTAAGTGAAATAAGACAGATGCAAAAAGGCAAATGCTGTGTGATTCCATTTATATGAAGTACCTAGAGTAAAAAAATTCATAGAGAGAGAAAGGAGTTTAGTTGCCAGTGACTCAGGGTAAGGGGAAATGAATTGTTTAATGGGTGTAGCATTTCAGTTTTGCAAGATGAAAAGAAATTTTGAGATTGCTTGTACCAAAATATGAGTGTACTTAGCACTACTGAACTGTATGAACCTCAAAATGGTTAAATGGTAAATTTTATCTTATGTATATTTCACCACAATCTAAAATAACTGATAAAGAGAAGACATCCTCATTATATATATCACAATTATGTCAGACTAATTCATAACAAAGGTATTTTAATGTCTATAACTTTGGTTATAAATTTTGGGGCAGCGAGTTTATTTTTTATTTTCTCTTTTATTTTTTTAACATCTTTATTGGAGTATAATTGCTTTACAATGGTGTGTTCGTTTCTGCTTTATAACAAAGTGAATCAGTTATACATATACATATATTCCCATATCTCCTCCCTCTTTCATCTCCCTCCTACCCTCCCTACCCCACCCCTCTAGGTGGACACAAAGCACTGAGCTGACCTCCCTGTGCTATGCGGCTGCTTCCCACTAGCTATCTATTTTACATTTGGTAGTGTATATATGTCCATGCCACTCTCTCACTTCGTCCCAGCTTACCCTTCCCCCTCTCTGTGTCCTTAAGTCCATTCTCTACGTCTGTGTCTTTATTCCTGTCCTGCCCCTAGGTTCATCAGGACCTGTTTTTCCTTTTAGATTCCATGTATATGTGTTACCACATGGTATTTGTTTTTCTCTTTCTGACTTACTTCACTCTGTATGACAGACTCTAGGTCCATCCACCTCACTACAAATTTCGTTTATGACAGACTCTAGGTCCATCCACCTCACTACAATTTCGTTTCTTTTTATGGCTGAATAATATTCCGTTGTATATATGTGCCACATCTTCTTTATCCATTCATCCGATGATGGGCACTTAGGTTGTTTCCATCTCCTGGCTATTGTAAATAGAGCTGCATGAACATTTTGGTACATGCCTCTTTTTGAATTAGGGTTTTCTCAGGGTATATGCCCAGTAGTGGGATGGCTGGGTCATATGGTAGCTCTATTTTTAGTTTTTTAAGGAACCTCCATACTGTTCTCCATAGTGGCTGTATCAATTTACATTCCCACCAACAGTGCAGGAGGATTCCCTTTTCTCCACACCCTCTCCAGCATTTATTGTTTGTAGATTTTTTGATGAAGGCCATTCTGACCGGTGTGAGGTGATACCTCATTGTAGTTTTGATTTGCATTTCTCTAAGGATTAGTGATGTTCAGCATTCTTTCATGTGTTTGTTGGCAATCTGTATATCTTCTTTGGAGAAATGTCTACTTAGGTCTTCTGGCCATTTTTGGAGTGGGTTGTTTGTTTTTTTGATATTGAGCTGCATGAGCAGCTTGTAAATTTTGAAGATTAATCCTTTGTCAGTTGCTTCATTTGCAAATATTTTCTCCCATTCTGAGGGTTGTCTTTTCGTCTTTTTTATGGTTTCCTTTGCTGTGCAAAAGCGTTTAAGTTTCACTAGGTCCCATTTGTTTATTTTTGTTTTTATTTCCATTTCTCTAGGAGGTGGGTCAAAAGGGATCTTACTGTGATTTATGTCATAGAGTGTTCTCCCTATGTTTTCCTCTAAGAGTTTTTTAGTGTCTGGCATTACATTTAGGTCTTTAATCCATTTTGAGTTTATTTTTGTGTTTGGTGTTAGGGAGTGTTGTAATTTCACTCTTGTACATGTAGCTGTCCAGTTTTCCTAGCACCACTTATTTGAAGAGGCTGTCTTTTCTCCATTGTGTATTCTTCCCTCCTTTATCAAAAATAAGGTGACCATATGTGTCTGGGTTTATCTCTGAACTTTCTATCCTGTTCCATTGATCTATATGTCTGTTTTTGTGCCAGTACCATATTATCTTGATTACTGTAGCTTTGTAGTATAGTCTGAAGTCAGGGAGCCTGATTTCTCCAGCTCTGTTTTTGTTTCTCAAGATTGCTTTGGCTATTCGGGGTCTTTTGTGTTTTCATACAAATTGTGAAATTTTTTGTTCTAGTTCTGTGAAAAATGCCATTGGTAGTTTGATAGGGATTGCATTGAATCTGTAGATTGCTTTGGGTAGTATAGTCATTTTCACAATATTGATTCTTCCAATCCAAGAACATGGTATATCTCTCCATCTATTTGTATCATCTTTAATTTCTTTCATCAGTGTCTTATAGTTTTCTGCATACAGGTCTTTTGCCTCCTTAGGAGCTTTATTCTTAGGTATTTTATTCTTTTTGTCGCCATGGTAAATGGGAGTGTTTCCTTATTTTCTCTTTCCAATTTTTCATCATTAGTGTATAGGAATGCAAGAGATTTCTGTGCATTAATTTTGTATCCTGCTATTTTACTGAATTCATTGATTAGCTCTAATAGTTTTCTGGTAGCATCTTTAGGATTACCTATGTATAGTATCATCTGCCAACAGTGACAGTTTTACTTCTTCTTTTCCAATTTGGATTCCTTTTATTTCTTTTTCTTCTCTGATTGCAGTGGCTAGGACTTCCAAAACTCTTTTGAATAATAGTGGTGAGAGTGGGCAACCTTGTGTTGTTCCGGATCTGAGAGGAAATGTTTTCAGTTTTTCACCATTGAGAACGATGTTGGCTGTGGGTTTGTCATATATGGCCTTTATTATGTTGACGTAAGTTCCCTCTATGCCTACTTTCTGGAGGGTTTTTAATCATAAATGGGTGTATCCTTACATTCCTGGGATAAACCCCACTTGATCATGGTGTATTATCCTTTTAATGTGCTGTTGGATTCTGTTTGCTATCCTTTTGTTGAAGATTTTTGCATCTGTGTTCATCAGTGATTTTGGCCTGTAGTTTTCTTTTTTTGTGACATCTTTGTCTGGTTTTGGTATCAAGGTGATGGTGGCCTCGTAGAATGAGTTTGGGAGTGTTCCTCCTTCTGCTATATTTTGGAAGTTTGATAAGGATAGGTGTTAGCTCTTCTCTAAATGTTTGATAGAATATTTTTAATTTTTTAAGTATAGTTGATATACCATGTTGTGCTAATTTCTGCTGTACAGTGAAGTGACTCAGTTATACACATATATACATTCTTTTTTTATACAAGTGTGTTCTCTTTTACTGTGAGTCTGTTTATGTTTTGTAGATAGGTTCATTTTTGCCATATTTTACACTCCACATATAAGTGATATCACATGTTATTTGTCTTTCTCTTTCTGACTTGCTTCACTTAGCATGATAATTTCTAGTTGCATCCATGTTGCTGCAAATGACATTATTTCCTTATTTTTTTATGGCTGAGTCTTATTCCATTGTATATATATGTACCACATCTTCTTTATCCATTCATCTGTAGATGGACACGTAGGTTGTTTCCATGTTTGGCTATTGGGAATAGTGCTGCTATAAACATAGGGGTGCATGCATCTTTTTTTTTTTTTTTTTGCAGTACGCAGGCCTCTCACTGTTGTGGCCTCTCCCGTTGCGGAGCACAGGCTTTGGACGTGCAGGCTCACCGGCCATGGCTCACGGGCCCAGCCGCTCCACGGCATGTGGGATCCTCCCAGACCAGGGCATAAACCCGTGTACCCCGCATCGGCAGGCAGACTCTCAACCACTGCGCCACCAGGGAAGCCTGCATGTATCTTTTTGAATTATAGTTTTGTCCAGGTGTATGCCCAGGAGTGGGATTGCTGGATCATATGGTAGTTCTACTTTTAGTTTTCTGAGGACCCTCCATACTGTTTTCTGTAGTAGCTACACCAACATACATTCCCACCAACAGTGTAGGAGGGTTCTTGGGGCAGCTAGTTTAAATAGAGATTATCTGGTTGTTACAGAGATATCCACATGCAAAAGAGAATTTACTGTTTTATAATTTTAATACCAATCCATTAAGATGTATTTATTGCATATTCACAGTGTTTCATAGCCTTTAGTCATTGGGAGAAAGGATAAAAATGAATATCAAAAAGGTGACTACCTGACTGTATTCTAAGGGTTTTTATATAGCGAAGTCATAGCTCATAACACATTAAGGGAATTGACACAGCTGCTTTGTAAAGTCAGACATTCTGGAATTGTTCTAGAATAAATCTTAGCTGAAAATTAACTCAAGAAATTCAGAGCACTGACACAGTAAGAAAGGACAATGAGCTTTCCAGCAACATTCTTGGTCAGTTGGATCTACTATAATTGTTCTTAAATGCTCACCTAGCAGTTGCTTTAGCAATATATCTCTCCAGGGGGAAAATGGCCAAACAGGAAAACCTGAGTGTCCTCAGCTATTTCTCAGCAGTGATGTAAGTCTTTTAAATCAGATCTGTCGAGTTTCACGTTCCTACCTCTGAAGCTGTTGCAGACGGCCTAGAGAAAGGCAAGTTGAAAGGCAGCTATCAAAAGTGGGTTCGGGGGTGTGGCCACCCATGTGCAGCCTAAGCCGGAGTGATTGGATGGTGCTGCCGTGGCAGGAGCAGCGCAGAGTGGGGTGGCCGCTGGAGATGCCTGACCTGTTCTGTTCTGAGGCCAGTGGTGTGATGGAGCGGGCCAGGGACCATTTACACCTGAGGTGGACTGTGGAACAGCACGTACCAGAGGTAGAAGTCCAAGTCAAACACAGAAGGATAGCCTCACTGAGCAACCAGGAGTGTCACCTGTACCCGAGGCGATCTCAGCAGCATCAGCAGCAAGTCCCTGTGGTGGATTTCCATGCAGAACTGAGACAGGCGTTCTTAGCTGAGATACCGAGAGGTTGTTAAAGCAGCATTGGAACACCCAGGTAGCTGATTTCAAGAGAAAACAAACAAAATAAAAATAGGCTGTATCTACTGTTTGAAGCTTCTGCCCCAGCTTGCATTGTTTGGTGGAGAACCTTCGACATACCTTCATCTGTAGCCTTCCCTTAGGTCTTAAGGATCCCGAAACTTTCCTGTGGGCATTGGATTTGGTGGAGCAGCAATCATGACTGTGGGGAAGAGCAGCAAGATGCTGCAGCACATTGACTATAGGGTGAGATGTGTCCTGCAAGATGATTGGATCTTCACTGGCACCTTTAAGGCTTTTGACAAGCATATGAACTTGATGCTCTGTGATTGTGATGAGTTCAGGAAGATCAAGCCAAAGAATTCGAAGCAGCCAGAGAGTGAAGAAAAGCGGGCTTTGGTTCTGGTGTTGCTGTGCCAGGAGAACTTGGTTTCCATGACTGTGGAGGGACCACCCCCCAAAGATACTGGCATTGCTTGGATATCACTTGCTGGAGCTGGAGGATGCCCTGCGGTTGGCAGAGCAGCTGGCAGAGGTGTTCCACCCGGTGTTCCAATTCCCCAGGCTCCCGCTAGATTAGCAGGCCCTGTCCGAGGGGTTGCGGGGGAGGCATCCCAACAGGTAATGACCCTACAGGGAAGAGGCACTGTAGCAGCTGCTGCAGGCGCTGCTACTGCCAGCACTGCTGGAGCCCCAGCTCAGTGTCCACCAGGACAGGGGACTGCCCCCACACCTGTCGGTTGAGCAACCCTACCTCCAGGAATTATGGCTCCTGAACCTGGTATGGGACCACCCATGGGCCCACCAATTAGGCTTCCCCTACTTGAGGGACTCCAATAGGCATGCCCCCTCCAGGAATGAGACCCCCTCCCCCAGGAGTAAGAGGTCCACCTCCACCATGAATGTGGCCACCAAGACCCTAGGATACTATTGATCCTTCTTAGTCACTGTTTTCCTGCAGTGCGTCTTGTGGAATGTGTGTAGTGTTTGTGAGCTTTTGTCCCCTCTGCTGCATTAATATTAGCTAATAATGCATAGAGCAATAAAGAAAAGTGGGTTCAAAAGGAGGTAGATGAACTTCATCTAGAAATTTCAGAGATTGATTGGGGATTGAGACAACTATCAAGAGGAAAGGTGTGGACCCAAATAGAGAACCAATACTGGCAAAATTAAGGGGAAGTAGGTCAGAGGAGACAAATAATACTAGATAACAACTCACAAATAACATTTATGAACCATAGACTACATCCCAGGCACTCTTCTAATCACTTTACTTGTATTAACTCAGTGAATCCTTTCAACAACTGTATGTGATAGATACTTACATAATTCTCCAATGTCTTACCTCGTATCATCCCAAAAGGAGACCTGGGGACAAGGATTTGGATTCAATCCCAGGGCAATGATATCAGGTGCTCTGTCTTCTATGAGAGAGTGGAGAAGTCAGTCAAGGAAGGGAGGAAAACCAAATAAGTTCTGTTAATTAGTGGTGTCTGCCATGGGCAACCAGGGCTCCAAATGCCACTGGAAATGCTGTATAGAATATGCCTCAGCACTGTTTCACTGAAGGACAGGGAAGCGTTAGATTTTATCCGTCAGCTCCTACCCTTCATTAATTGAGGATTGCTTCTGAGGCATTAATTCCTAGGCACTGTCATGTTATCATATTCCAAGACATCATCAGGAAGAGAAGCAGTCCTTGGTATATAAGGAGCTGCAGATGGTGTCAGAGCAATGACAGCATCTGCTTCACTGAGTTTGCGTATGAGGAACATGGGACACAAAATTAACATCATTCAGTTTGGATTTATTCTAGAAATAATGACCATTGACTGAAGCTAGGTTTCTATATTCTGCCTGTGTTTACATGGGTAACTCAGTACAGCTAAAGCTGATGAAACAGACAAGAATAGAAAGACATCTTACATATGAAATCCATAGCTAACAGTGAGACACAGTTCATTGGTTCATTCATTTATTCAATCATTTGTACTTTCATCCAAAAATTTATTAAGTGCCAGTGTTGAGTTTAGTAGTGTTTTGTGCACTGGGGATGGGCTGGGGAGAGGGATATAAGGAGAACAATTATGACAAGATTTCTGTTGTCATGCAGCTGACATGTTATTGGAGAGACAAAATAAATAATTTCAAATGATAATGAATACATTGAATAAAACAGACATCTACGTGACTAATTACAATGCTAATAGTTACTCAGAGCACCAGCAACTTGGCCATAATTGCCAAAGAAAAAGGGAACATCCACTTCTTACCAGAATTAAACTCCTAAATATGATACTGAGGACTGTGTAGTTAGCAAGTGGATGGCGGTACAGCAAAGGAGAGGTGGATAAAGAAATTGGAAACACAGTGCCAGCAGGGCTTGGTGCATACCTGCCCTGATTAGAATGATGAATTGTGATGTTTCAAAAGGAAGAAAATGGTTGTGTATATTATCCTATATTTAACTTTGCATAAAAGATTAAAAGCATATCATCACATATTCTGTATCATTCATTTTAGTAGGCTGAGTGTGTGCTCAAATATGTGATAACTCTAGATCAGGGATTAAGAACTTCAGGGCATGCTTTTTTTTTTTTTTTTGGCCACTGCTCGACTTGCGGGATCTTAGTTCCCCGACCGGCCCTTGGTAGTGAAAGTGTGGGGTCCTAACCACTGGACCGGCAGGAATTCCCAGGGCCTGCTTCTTTCTATGGAATGTATTTCGAGTTACATGCTGTAGGTCACCCTTGGAGACTAGTCTGTCGTGGGATGTCTGTAATCAAAGTCTGCTCATGCATTCTCTCATTCTTTTAGTATTATCTTTATTCTCACATTTACTGAGTGCCCGTATCGGGCAGGTGCGGTTTGGGGCACTGAATTGAGCAGGAGAGACGTGGTAACTGGAGCTCACATTCTAGTGGGGGAACCTGACAACAAGTAAACAAGAAACTGATCAACAAAAATGTTAACAACCCTTTCAATTCGGCCCCAGCAGGGTCCTCCAGCCCAGTGTCGTTGGAGCCAAATAGAATGATATACTGAGTTCGGTTCAGAAGCAAAGGAAAGTTTTATTCTTTGATCAAGAAATGGAGAGGTGCGAGCTCGTACTCTCCCCATGGGCCGTGGGCAGGGCTGCTAGGGTTCTCCTAGCGGGGAGGGGGGCCGAGTTCTCGCGGGTCTGGCGCAGGCGTGTTGCTCACGCTCCAGGTCACGGTGTCACGCACAGTGTCTCCGCCCGCGGGCTCGCCGCCTCCATCTTGAATCGCAGTGCTGTGCGCCGCCCCTGTGCACGGGGCCGTGGAGCTGAGGTGTCGGGCGCAGCTGTGTGGCTCGAGGAACTCTGGCTCAAAGGGCTGGGCACAGGGCCTCTGCGTGTAGCAGCCTATGGGCAGGTGAAACTGAATAAGCACAAAGGAAAAGAAAAAGAAAGGTAAGACACTATTACCCAGCTTTTATTTTTATTTCCTGGGAATTGTTAATGGGCTTTACCGGTGGCAAATCTCTCCTCTGGCTTTTGTCCTGCTCTTCATTCTCGAGGGGCGCTGAAGGGCGCAGGTTCATTTTCTGTAACTACTGCCTCCTGATTTCGGGTGTCGTCATAACCCGGGGTAGAGGAGCAGAACTCCCCAGCTCCCTTTAGCTATGTATGTCACCAGGCTTTGGCCCTGAACTCCCCAGCTCCCTTTAGCTATGTATGTCACCAGGCTTTGTCCCTAACTGTTCGTATCCCTGAGTGAGACAGTTTAACCTTTTGGAGACAGAGGATGTCACCGAATTAGACGTGAGACCCCCCTCTTGGGGTCCTAGCTGAACCGAAGCCCCCCCGACTCGGTCAGGGTGTTCTTTCCCCCTCAGGTTCGTGCTGCCAATAATGAAATTGAGTTTGGCGCAAGCAAGACCGGCTTTTATTCAATGGCTAGGGAATGGAGAAGGGTAGCTCATGCTCTAAAGGCACCTTCTTCCTGAAAGGAGGAAAGTGGGGGACTTTTAAGGGGTGAGAGGTAAGTGCGTCTTCAGAAACTGGGGAAAAGGACAGAGATTTCCAGGAACAGCCCGGGTATGCGCAGTCCCTCAGGCTCTCTTGCACACGCAAGGCCCTCTTGCACATGCACAAACTGTGTCTAGCAGAGTACAAATGCCCCTATGGGTGGAGATCTTAGTGTGGTAATGAAGTAAAGGTAACTTGCAGACACCTCCAGGTTTCATCTGCGCAGGTGCGTTCCTGCGGTCAATTCAGAGCCGGTTTGGGGCGGTTGACCACTGTATATCTCTCAAAACATATACCTCTCAAAGTACAGCTGCAAAACATCTCTGCCAAACACCAGGGACTTTTGAAACAAACACAGAAATGAATCTGGGCAGGTGTTGTTCAGCTCTCAGGAGTTGGTATGGAAACATAAATGAGGGGAAGAAAAGCGGTGACCTTTAGTTTACTTTGCCTGCTACCTTGGATCTAGTCAGTTTGGTCTGGTTTTGTTGTGGGCCTTTGTGGCAACCTGTTGATAGAACACAATTAGCTTCTATAGTTAAAAGCAGTTTCTGCACCCAGGGCCTGGGCCGCATGGCATGGGTGACAAGGACACCAGTTAAGTCAAGGTACATGGCCGACATATTAGCAAGAGCAGCATGTCTCAACTATCTGACTGATTATACTTTTCATGCCGGGAGTTACCGTGACCTCAACTAACCAATTATATAGGGCTTCCCTCCCATAGTGAGTTTCTTGATGAGCCTCCCTGATGGCTTGACAAGCTGCAGTTGGGGAAAGAAGTATGGCTCGTGTTCATTAACTAGCCACCCATGGCCTCCTAGATCTCTGATGAAGCCCTGTTTTGCACTTTGTCTGATTCTTCCTTTATGCAGATTGGGGAATAATTGGATGGATCTGGCCTTCGAGGTATGAGGGGTAGTTGCCAAGTTACTAGTTCTCTGGCCACCCTTTTGGCAATCGCATCTGCCTTGTTGTTTCCCTCTGCATCCCCCTTTTGGCGACCCCTACGATGAGTTACTACCACCTTTTTTGGA
Organism: Monodon monoceros; assembly: GCF_005190385.1. Lineage (NCBI taxonomy): Eukaryota > Metazoa > Chordata > Mammalia > Artiodactyla > Monodontidae > Monodon > Monodon monoceros. Next base: position 26,149,617 of record NW_021703766.1, on the reverse strand, counting down.
AGCTGTACTACTTTTTTTTTTTTTCTTTGCATAACAAGTTTATTTTTAGAAGGCATATAGACAATAAACAAAGTAAACATCCCATCAAGATCTTAACTTCTGCCAAGTGTTATCTGTCCTAGAATTGCTCTATTGAGTCCAAGTGTCTAGACGTCTTAAATTCAATAATCGTCATCTTCATCAGAGTCCATTACTTTTCTTCTGTTGAATTTAACTGTTGTTTTCTTTTCTGTTTGTTGGCTTACCTTTTCGAGGATTTCTATTAAACCTTGTTCTGATACCTTCCCACTTAGTTGTCCATACTGTGCCATCTGTATAAGGCAATTCTCTACTGCTTTAGTTTTCTCAGGCTTTACAAGTGCTAAGTTACTTAATCGGGCCTGGGCTGACTGATCCAGAACTTGGGCTAAGGCACTGTTTCTCATTTCTGCTTCCCTTTGCTTTGCTTCCTGTTGCGCTACATGGCCAGGGTCCCCGTGCTTCGCCTGCAGCTCGGCCCGCCTGTGCTTCCTCAGCGCCTCAAGCTCCTCCTCCGCCATGGTCTGGCCGTCTGGAGCGAGCAGCCGCGGCCACGCTCCAGCCCACCCAGAGAGACCTCTGGGAAGCTATACTACTTCTGAGAGCTTCAGTATGCTTAAGCCACGTTCCAGCTGTTTATTCTCCGCAGTAAGCATACCTCTTTCCTTCCAAATAGCCCTATGTGCATGGAGGATGGCATATGCGTACTGGAAATCTGTGTAAACATTGAAGATCCTCCCAGTCCTGAACTCTAAGGCTTTTGGACAGAAGTCCCTGGAGGGTAGCCCTCTTGCTTCTGTGACTTGGGTCCAGGAGGTTACAGTGTATCCTGTCAGACTTTTCCCCCTCTCATAAAACTGCTCCTGTTTGTGAACCATTCCTTTTTGGCATTTGGAAGAGGCTCATTTCCTAGCTTGGGGCAACTGGAATAGATGGTGTCTGTGGTTTCTATACAGTCACGCTCCAGGGACCCCATTTCTGTGGGTATCAGGGTGGCAGGATTTAGTGTGTGACAGGTTATTATGATAGCCACTGGATTGTCTAAAAGCATAGTCTGAACTTGAATCGACCTTCCAGGGGATAGCCATTCTGTTCCCTTAGAACTTACTAAAACGTGAATCTGCTGTGGAGTCCATATAGTGAGTGGCTGACCAAACATTAACTTTTCAGCCTCCTTTATCAGGGCTGCAGTAGCTTCCTCAGCCCGAAGGCAAGGAGGCCATCCCTTTGTGGCTTGACCTAATTGTTTAGAGAAATAAGCAACCACCTGAGTAAGGGTCCCAGGTTTTGACCTAATACCCCGAGGAGATCCTCCTTCTCTCATGAATGTAAAGGTCAAAGGGTTTAACTAAATTTGGGGGGGAGGCTAGGTCAGGGGCCTGAAGTAATTGCTTTTTCAATTCTTGAAAGGCCCCTTCGCATTCTGAATTCCATTCAAAACGATCATCATCCTTTCCTTTGAACTTTTCATATAGAGGCCTAGCTAATGGACCATAGTTAGGGATCCAGATGTGGCAAAACCTGGCCATCCCCGGGAAACCCTTAAGTTGTCTTCTAGTTTTAGGAGGAGGTGAGGCTGCAAATGGCTTCTTTCCTTTCCTGGGGTAGGCTTCTCTGACCTTCTGTGAGAATGAAGCCTGAGTGGGTCATCCTAGTTTGTGCTATTTGAGGCTTTTTCTTGGACACCTCGTATCCTTTATTGGCTAGGTGGTTCAGAGCCTTCCTTAATAAGCCTGGTGATCAGAATGTTGTCTACATAGTGGAGGAAGGTTCCCTCCTCCAGATGTTGATCTTTCAGGTCTTTAGCTAAAGTTTCTCCAAAGATGGTAGGGGAATTTTTGAACCTTTGGGGCAGGACTGTCCAGCAGTATTGTTTTTTTATGTGTTTGGGTCCTGCCACTGAAAAGCAAAACTTTCTTGTGAGTCTGGGGCTAATGGAATACAGAAGAAGTCATCTTTTAAATCGAATACAGAATACCAGGACTTGGGGAAAATACAGTGGCCAGCAGGGTGTAGGGGTTAGGGAGGACTGGATGTATATCCTTGGGGGCTTCACTGACTGCCCTGAGGTCCTGCACCATCTGATATTCCCCATTGGGTTTCTTTACAGGGAGAATGGGTGGTATGACAGGCTTATTAGCATAGTCTAATTAGGTCCTGGTCAGTTAGGCCCTGTATAACAGGGGCAGTGCCCAGAAGGCCTCCTGATGGAGAGGGTACTGTTTTCTGTTGGGCCATGTGTGTCCTGGTCTTTGATGAACTATCATGGGACTGGCTCCTACAGCTTGTCCTACCCATCCCTAGGCTCATACCTTGGGATTTACTCCATGGAGGTCGACTTGCTCTGTGTGGGGAGGTTTGTCCTCAGCTGTTAACATTATCATGTTGTACCCCCTTTCTAGGGTACGCCAATCTCTAGTTTGTCTCCCGTTAGGTGGATAGTATCCCCCAATTTATGTAAGATATCTCTTTTTAGCAGGGGTATAGCACATTCAAGAACATATAGGAAGGGATAGGTGAGTGTGTATTCATCCAATTTACATTCTAATGGCTCTATGAATGCCTTTTCTTGGGCCTTCCCTGATACCCCCATAATTTTACAACTCTTATGACTGAGTTTGCCTGATCTGGTGTTCAGAACTGAGTAAGTGGCACCAGTGTTGATTAAGAATTCGACAGGCTTTTCCCCTATGTCCAGTGTCAGCTGGGACTCCTCGGGGGGCTCAATTGAAGTGCCAGCTTAGGAGCCCCCTGACCCCATTATTCTTCATTGGCTTGGACCATCTGCCTTTGAGGGTGGTGGCTGGGATCTGCCATTTCCTCCCCCCTTCCGGGGCAGCGAGGTCATTCTTCCTTCCAGTGTCCCTCTTGTTTACATATGGCACACTGATTGGGTCCTTGTTTCCTCGGTTTGCTATCCCTCGGTGGGGGTTGGGGGTCACTCACTGGAGTTAAGAGTCTCCGTGGGCAGTTAGTCCAAATTCCCGTGCCCCCCCGTTGACATTGGAGGGCAACGGCCAGTGGGTGGGCTTGCCTCCGTGCCTTTTTATCCTCTTTTTCTCCTCTGTATCACTGTTATTAAACACCCAGTAGGCAGCCTTGACCAGGTGAGAGGTAGGAATATCTGGTTCTATTTCTAATTTCTGAAGTTTAAGCCTAAGGTCAGGAACACTTTGGGAAATGAAATATGACCTCAGGATTGCATTCCCTTCCAATGACTCAGTCAGTGGTCATATAGATTCAGAGACATTCCCTGAGGCGCTCTAGGAATGCTGAAGCGTTTTCCATTGGCTCTTGGTTGATTTCCCTTATTCCAATTTGTTTCTTTCCTGCTGCCTGGATTCCCTTTAGGATCATATTTTTATAACGGGTCAGTCTCTGTCTTCCATCCGCTTCTCCATGGCCTGAGTGGTCCTAGTTGGGTTCATTATCTGGGACCACTTGCTTCCCTGGTCTGAAAATAGCATGACCTGCATGATTTCTTTTCTCTATGTCTGCTCCTCTCAGGCTTTTGAAGACTGTGGCCTTTTCTTCCCCCATTAAGAGTACGTTGAGGAGGCTCTGAATGTCAGCCTAGGTGGCGTCATGGGTCTGAAACGTTCCCCTAATCAGATTCAGGAACCCCTCTGGATCTTCTTTCAACCGCTTACTATGACTTTTCCAGCTACACAGATCCAAAGTGGTAAATGGGATGTGTACCTGGATGGGATGAGAGCCCTCCTTCTCCAGCAAGGACCTGCCTCAAAGGGAGCACGTTTCCTGGTGGGGTGTTGGCCCCTGGCTGGTAATTAGTCCCGCATTGTGTAGTTCTGGACTGGGTTCTGGAGGGAGGGGGCTGGCATGGAGGGGGCCCTTCAGGCCTGTGGCCCCAATGGGGACATATGAAGGAAGAGGGCAGGGAGGGAGCAGTAGGAGGAGGGTTAGGGAAGAGATCAAGGAGGTCCTCAGAGGAGGGTCAAGGACGTATCAGCGGAGGAGAGCCCACATGCCTTTTGAAGGCCTTTGTTCTGATATAAGGCCATAAAAAAATAACCGGACATAGGGAGTTTCACCCCATTTCTTTTGTCTCTGGCATAGCAGGTCCAATTGTAAAATAGTGTAATTTAGAGATCTATGGACGGGACAACTTTCCCCATCTCCCAGCTGGTATTGGGGCCAGGCTGTATTATATAGGAAGCTTAAATGTTTTGGGGTCAGGAGGTCATACCTGAAAAACTGCCAGTTCTGCAGGAGGCAACCTACTGGGCTGTCCTTCGCTATGGTAGAATTTGGTTCCCCGTACCTTAGGTGTTCTGACTTGAATTTGTTTCCAGCTACTGAGAAGGCAGAGTGATTTGTTGGCACAGAATTGTCACAAGGTTTGACCCAAACAAGATTTCTGAAATTTGGAACCAGCACCAAACTGTTAATGGATTCCTAAAAAGGCCCAAATAGGGGGCATCCAAATGGCATGGACTCTGATATAACTGGGGGTCCCCCTTGAACTTGTAACGGCCCATGCTTGAGATAGTTCTTCCTCAGTCAGGATATCCCACAGGAGGTTAGACAGGACATCCTCCGGGCCAGAGTAGCTTAGCCACATTAGTTCCTGACCAACTTGGTTCCTTAGGGTGTGGCATAGCTCTCTGAGGTGGGGGTCTTCTCTTTCCTCCTTTTGGCTGAAAAGGAGGAGTTTTCAGACTTCCCACTGGGTGAGAGTTAAAGGCCTGAGGGATCCCCGTAGTATTCACCAGATTGCTGGGGCAGCTGGGATTCTGTGCTGATACTGGGAGGAGAGCCTGTGGAACCTTGGTTGATAAAGAATCACTCAAGTGTCGCCTTGTCAGCCGAGGGAGAAGAGGTCGAGTGGTGGGTGTTTCTTGTTCTTGTCAGCAGCTCAAGAGCTTCCCAATAATGGGGTTCCTGGTCTTGCGAGTGGCTCGCAGTGCTCCCTAGTCCACTTAGAGGAACTAGCACTGACTGGAAGAGAGATCAAGTCACCGGTTGCGTACCTACCTTGGGACCCTTTCTCACTTGGGCGTCTGCAGTGCCTTTTCCTGAACTCAGATTGCGCGACCTTGTTCCTTTTTGTCAGACTGTCCTCAATACCTGGACATCTTCCTGGTCTCGCCTCTTGGCCACTTTCCTTTACCAAACTGAAAGTGACTAGGGAGGATGGTACTGTTGACTCCTGAGGTTGGCAAGGATGGCAAAAAGTCCTGGTGCGGCCGCTACTGCCTTGTACTGGGATTAAGGGGACAGCACTACTGCTGAGGCCACAGGCAAGACTGCCTGGGCTTCCTCCCATCCCCACCATCCCCGGGCATCTGGTACTGCAGGAAGGCCAGCCAGAGGCAGCAGGCAGACATACGTGAATTTCAGTCTCTGATCACCACCGATGCCCCAGTGTGATTGCCTCAAGGGGGCGCCGTCCAGATTACTCTAGGGGCTACCCTGTGTGTACACCACAACTGGGTATCAGGCTGCTGGGCAGAGTTGCTCTGAATTCGGCCTTAGGCTTCCTGCTGTTCTATCAAAGACCAAAGACCAGAGTCAGTCATCCTCACAGGAACCTCCCAAAGCCTCAGCTGTCCTCCCACTGGAGCTAGGGTGAGCCCAGAGCCTAGTGGATAGGTGCAGGGGAAAAGGCCACAGTGCATCCCACCTGGGTTGCCTAAATTTGTTACTGACCCTTTCTCCTGCCTGGTGTTATTGGAGCCAATACTAAGACTAAGTTTGGTTCAGAAGCAAAGGAAAGCTTTATTTTTTGATCAAAGAAGGGAGAGGTGCAAGCTTGTGTTTTTGAGTACACACTCTTCTGGGCAGGCCATTGGTGGCAGGACTGCTTTACAGGGTTCTCTTCAGCGGGGAGGGGGTGGAGTTCTTATGAGTGGACTGCCTCTGTGCTGCTCGTGGCTCCAGATGGCAGTGCATCTCTGCACATGGCTCACTGTTGCCATGTTGAATTGAGGTGTCGTCACAGCACTTCTGCTGAGCTGAGATGATGGGCATAGCCATTTTGCACAGGGAACTCTGGTCTGAAGTGCCGGATGCTAGGCCTCTGCATGGGGCACCCTATGAGTACAAAGGAAAAAAAATGGTTTGACTTTATTTTATTACCCAGCTTCTATTTTTATCTCCCGGGAATTGTTAATGGGCTTTGCCGGTGACAAAATCATCACACTAGTTGTAAGAATTATGAAGACAATGAAGTAGGTTATGTGAAGGATAAATAACCAAGTACTGGGGAGGGGTGACATTTGATGTAAGGTGGTCAGTGTCTCTGAGAACGGGACTTTGATGGTGGGGCCTTAAGGACCAGGGACTAGTCACATTGAAAAGCCAGGAGTGGATTGCTCAGAGCATGAACACAGAAGATAACCATTCCAAGGTCCTGAGACTGGAAAGGGCTTGGCTTATCTTAGTTTTAATGGAAAGGGCTTGGCTTATCTTAGTTTTAATAAGTCAGTGAGTGAAGGATGAGGAGTGTCCGAGAAAATGGAAAAGGTTGGCAGGAGTTAGACCAGACCCTCCTGTTCACTTGGCCAGTTTAGTGTTTATGTGAGACAGTAAATTTATTTTTGGTTTTTTACCCACCAACCAGATGCAAAACAGACAACAACAGCAAAACCGTCTCTCTCTAAAACTAGAGGGAGAAGTATCACATTACTGGAACTGTGTGCTCTGGTGTCTCCTCCCATCCACATGAACCATGTCAGTATATCATCTCTAGCTCCTAATTCAATGCCTGGCCTGTATTAGCATTCAACAATATGTACACAAATGATTTGTAATTGCTACGAGGTATTTTATGTTTCCTGTTCTATCAGGCATGCTTAGAACTGTGGGATTAGCACATAGGATTAAAATGATTTTAAGATAAGAGACTTTTAAGACACTATACTGTTGATCCTTGAACAGCCTGAGTTTGAACTGCGTGGGTCCGCTTATCCATGGATTTTTTTTAATAGTAAATACTACAATACTAAACAATCCCCGGCTGGTTGAATCTGCAGATGCAGAACCTGAGATACAGAGGTACCACGTATACTGATGGCCAACTATAAATTATAAGGGATTTTTGACTGTGTGAAGAGGGTTGGTGCCCTAAGCCCTTATTGTTCAAGGGTCAAATGTGCAGTCTTTAAGGGACCAGTGAGCCACTAGAAATCACAGAGAGCCTCCTGGGGCAGACGGTTGTTGATACGTTTTGACAACTTATTGATTTTTTAAAATTAATTAATTATTATTTGGCTATTAGCTAGTCTTTATCTCACTTATAATATCACAGAAGTGTTTTTTTTTATTGGAGTATAGTTGATTTACAATGTTGTGTTAGTTTCAGGTATACAGCAAAGTGAATCAGTTATACATGTACATATATCCACTCTTTTAGATTCTTTTCCCATATCGGTCATTACAGAGGATGATGTTTTTGTTGATTCATTCATCTAAGGTACCTATAGAGCATCTCCCTCATGGTAGGCATTTATGCTGGATGCTGGGGAGACAAAGGCAAATGCTACATGGTCATCATTCTCACCACTTAAGGAGTGAGTTGAATATAAAAAAAAGGAAATGTTATACAACATCAGTCATGCAGTTACAGAATCTCTAGAATGTGCAGTGCTGTCATATACAGTGGTGCAGTGAGGGTCTAGTCTGGTAGGGAACATATGCAAAATAGCTGTCATGCAAATCACGGCATGCTGACATTTATCACCAACAACTGTTAAATGATGTCAAATGATAGGCTTGTTTGTATGTATAAATGACAGAAACATACATAGCAGATTCTTGGGAGTGTACTAATTCTTAGAGATTCTTAATACTTCACTAAGTAATGAGATATAACATAGAGGGTTTTTAAAAGAACTATTTCAATAAAAAATTTTCCTTTCATAAGATATTGAGAAAATTCTGATTAAAAGATGAACATATTTTTGACCTTACAAATATACTCCTGGGAATATTTTCTGAAGATATATGTGTAAAGATTCAGACACAAAAGTTTTTTGGGTTTTTTTTATGCTTTTCTCCTTTTTATTATATCAACATGCCAAGCATACTCCCTTTTCTACCTCTTGTTTTACTGTATCTGGAAGGCTTGTCGCCCAGATTTCCACTGGGCCGATGCCATACCGTCATTCAGATCCCTGTTCGAAGGTCTTCCTATCATCGAGACCATCTGCTACTTCTTGTTACTCTTTGTCTTCTTAACCTGCTTTATTATGATTATTACAGTTTTATTGTAGGACTTAATCACCAGCTGTTATATTTATTTGTGTGCATTGTTTTTCTTGTCTGTCTTTATCCCTCAGTCCCAGAAATGTAAGCTCTGTGAGAACAGACTTTGTATTCCCAATCTGGGACAAGGTAGCTATGAGCAATGAACACATATTCCATAAATAATCCTTTAACAGATAAATAACATAAACAAAACAAGCTAAATGTCCATCAGTAGGTTATTCACCAGTGCATTAGGTAGCCATATAATGAAATTCTATGCAGCCTTTAAAATGGCATTTTTAGAAATATGTATATGTATATATATATTTTAATGTGGTAAAATGTTCATAATAGAGTGTAAGAAAAGGTATAGTTTGCAAAGCAGGCTTTTCACTGTCCAGTATTATTCTCTCTCTTCCTCTCTCTCTCTCTGCATATACGTAGCATCTTTGTGTGTTTTTATCTGCATATGAAAAAAGAAACAAAATGTTAATGTTAATTATTTCTGAGTGGAGAGAAATCAGTTTAATTTGTTCTTCTTTGAATTTTCTATGCAGTTTTAAACTTTGTTCTTTCTGTTTCTATTTTTTAACAAGTTTTTGGGTGTGTGTGTGTGTACAAAAACTCTAAAGTAATAAAGGCATTTTTAATCCTCAAATAAATTAAGCACTTCTGTTGAGCATTGCAGATTTTGGGGGTTTTGCTAGTTTGTCTCTCCGGAGTGACCCATATTGATTAATTTCAAACTTTTCATTAGATTGTTACCTGTTGCCTCTAATATCTTTATATAGGCAGCCAGTGACGTAATGCTTAATTCAAGAATTTGGTAGAGTTTCTATGTGCAAAGGTATACAGTAATATTACTGCAATATATGATATTTTAGCATCCTAAATACACACTTTTAAAATCGACCCCTAGTATATGCTTTTAAACAAATGATAGTTTAATGTAAATAGCAAACTTTGTCTTCTGTATTTAATGTGGCTTTTGAGTTTTGGTTGCTTACTTTCCTCTTTTCTCTGGCAAATTTAATGTTACTACTGTTACTAAAAGAAACTATCCCTTCAGTCTTTTGATAAGCCTGAGATCTTTAGATATAGTATTTACAAGAAAGTTATGGTGCTACTGCTATGAGAGTCTAAAAGGGTAATTTTATGATAATAATGCTCCATATAAATGACAATCCTTAGGCAATCTCTTAGTATTTCCCCCAATATGGATCAGCCCATGAATTTCTGAGGAAGATTAAAAATACATTTTAAACTTCTTTAAACTTTTAAAATCTTAAATTAAATGCTTAACTCTTTTAAATGTGTGACACCATCCATCACAATTTTATATTTAGACATATAATAATGTATAATCTCAGCTCGCTGTCCACTTGTAAAAATGGGAATAGACTTGAAGAAATAAGCAATTTCCCAACAGAAAATTGGAAATTCTGCCAACCAGTTCCAGGTGACCTGCCATCAATCAGTGTTAAATTCTCTGGGGTTATTGTTGAAGGGTATTGCTATTAGTGAAGGGCTTCACTGGTGACTAATGATATATAACAAATACATTGAGGAACTATAGAAACCCCCCGAATGTGTAATTGTCTGGCAGCTTTCAGCGGAGACCTTTACTAGCAATTGAGAAAGTGAGATTTTTATAACCTCCTTGTAGTTCTCTTATTAAAATATGTTTTTAGAGAAATAGGTGAAATGATTATGCCGTGCAATTAAATTAACTGACAAAATATTTCTTTATGACTAAACTGTTTAATGTAGGCATTTGGAATGTGTGGTATCATTTAGAATAGGTGCGAATGTGACAATTATTCTGATTCTGAAGTTAAATAAGAAGTCTCAGTTTGCAATAAAATCTCCTTGTTTGGTATTATTAAGCAATTATGATTAATGTCTGAAATGTAATGTTCCATGGTTATAATTTCCTCATTTGCTTGAGTGAGTACATTAGGAATTCATTAAAAATATAAGCCTTTTAGATACCTGCAAACTACAAATTCAATGAGGACTTTCTGGAGGTTAGGAAACATTTTTGAATAAGAAACCATGACTGGGGTGAACCAACAGCTGGCAGATAATTATGATGGATTTCTAGTCCTGCAGTGCAGGGATAGACAAATGAATTTGTTCATTGATGTCAAAAATCAAATCCATTCTGATGTAAAAATTTAATTGCAAGACATACCTTCCATTCCTACAACTCTTAACTATAAAGGCTGAAGCATGTAAGGCCTCAAACTTACAAAGGTGGCTAATGCTGATGGATAAGCCATAGATATATGAAGGCAGCTAAGAATCTGATGTTCTCAAAAAGCAGTTTGTCTTAAAGTAGTGAAAATAGTAAAATCAATTGATTACTTGATCAATCAATCCAGCATTCCTGGAGTACCTGCCTCACCAGATGGTTGTGAAAAGTAGATGAAATGAAGTATGGAAAAAACCCCAATCTTGTGTTTGTTCTGTCTGGAAAGTGTCATTTAAGGTGTTGACCCAGAGTTAGTTGTGTGGTGGTCAGTCAATTGACCTTTGTCTGCTTAGGATGAAGGCAAGCAGTGAAGAACCTCTCCATCCTCTGGGGAGATTGTTGCCAATCAAAGAAGGCTGAGCTCTGGTGTCACTTCCTCTTTTTATAAGGACACAAATCCCATCATGAGGGCCCCATCCTCATGACTTCATCTAAATCTAATTATCTCTCAAAGGCCCTACCTTTTAAAATCATCATAATGGGAGTTAGGTCTTCAGCCTGTGAACAGTCAGTCTATATAACAAGGGGTATGAGGGCATATCCTTAAAGCCTATAAATCATGACAGGTATACAAAGAGGAGCCAAGATGTCTCTTACTACCATTTTATAGCTTGAGAGAGTTACATGGCAATAAAAAGAAGTATCGGTACAAAAATTGATGGAAAAGGGACCTGTTATCACAGACAGCCGCTACACTGAAGAGAAAGGACGAGGAATCACATTTGTCTTATAGCCTTAACTCATCATTTGTTCTTGGACACATCTATTCAGTGCTCTACAGCTCAGTTTCCTTATCTGAAAAATGGAAATCATAAAAGTAAATTGTGTAATATATATAAAAGTGGTGTCAACCAATGGGCAAATGGAAGGAATTATTGTCTGTATTAGTTTCCTATTGCTGCCTCAACAAATTACTACAAACTTATTAGCTTAAAACAATACAAATTTATTATCTTATGTTCTGGAGGTCAGAAGTCCAAAATGAGTCTTCAAGGCTAAAATTAAGATGTAGGCAAGGCTATGTTTCTTTTGGAGGCTCTAGGAGAGAATCCATTCCTTGCCCTTTGTAACTTAGAGAGGCTGCCCGTATTCCCTGGCTTCTAACCCCACATCACTCCAGCCTCTGCCTCTGTTGTCACATTGCATTCTCTTAACACTCCTGTCTCCCCACTCCCTTTTTTTTTTATTATGTAAAAACCACACAACATAAAATTTACCATCTTAACTATTTTTAAGTGTACAGAAGTGTTAACTGTATGTACATTTGTTTTGCAACAGAACTCTAGAACTTTTTCATCTTGGAACACTGAAACTCTATACCCATTGAATAACAACTCCTCTTTTCCCCCTCCCTCCTGCCTCAGTCTTATAATGATCCTGATGCTGCAAGTTTGGCCTCTGTGCAGTAGTGCCACTGAAATCTTGGAGACATTGGGTGAAGTAGAAAAGAATAGCTTTATTGCTTTGCCAGGCAAACGGGGACACAGTGGGCTCCAGCCCCAAAAAACTATGTGTCCCAACCCAGGAGGATTTGATGAGGGGTTTTATAGCAACTGTTCAAGGGTGGGGTTGCTGATAAGATTAGGGTGTGTGAAGGGCCTCCAATCCTCTAATCTGGTCTCCCGTAATCTTCTTGATGAGCTTCTCTGGTTCCTTTAATGTAGCCTCAGGTGATCTTTCTCTGGTATGAAGAATTCTAATATGGTAAAGAACTTAAAGGCATTGTTACCTGTATCCCTTGAGGTGGAGCCAGGACTGTGCCCCAGGCTGCACTGTTGTTTCCTGGCTGCCTATCCCTTGTCTTTGCATCCCTTCCCTTCCTGGATTAGCAACTGTTTGAATCTGCCCTTTGGAACTCAGGGAAGGTCGTGGAGGCTGGAGTAAAGTAATGGGGGACAGAAAGGCTTCCGTGCCCAGGAGCCCCACAGGGTCCTGCTTGGTTTAAGTCCTTGTGATTATATTGGGCCCACCTAGATAATCTAGGATGATATTCTCACCTCAAGATCCTTAGTTATGTCTACAAAGTTCTTTTACTTTTGCAGGTTTCGGAGATCAGGATGTGGACATCTTTGAGGAGCCATTATTCTCTACCACATTATCTGATGAGCTAGTTCAGGTAGTTAATATAAAGAACTTAGAAAAAGAATCAGAAATACTGTAATCAGAAATGCTCAGCAGAGTGAGACATCAACTAATTTTGTATAACTTTATTTTCTTTTCTACAATTAACCTGCATCCTGGGAAAATTCAATTAGGTACCTTAATGGATGATAGAATCATGTGGGTTAATTAAGAATATGATTTAGGGTTTCTTTTGAAAGAAACCCATTTGAAACAGATGGCTTGTCTTGTTTTTTTAAAAGTTCTCTAATAAAAGTACTGCCTGAAGATGAACTATTGTATGTATGTTCTGTAGGCTAGGGCACATCATGTTGATGTGAGATGCGGGTATAAACCAAGAAATAACAAGGCTAGTCTTCTTTCCAATGCTAGTTATAACTTAATTTCCCCCCTCTTTTTAATATTAACAAGCCATATGCTCAGGTTTATGACTAAGAGACCAGCCTTATACAAGTCTTCAGGAGAGAGGGCTTCTGTGAATTTGTTTGTAAAGATTAGGGAAATGAGGTCCATCTTGATTCCTTGAATTTTAAAGCTAGAAGGGGCAACTGTGCAATTTGAGGTGCTTCTTGTTTTGTTTTCCTGAATGCCTGAGGGACAAGACAGCCTACCAGACACACAATATAATCTGAGAATCTAAGAGAAATGTTGCAGGATCCCCCTCAATGAGAACAGAGACTGAAGCAGTTGCCTCTTTCAGGGTGTAGTCATAACCACACGGAGTACATGTTCCTTGAGGGCATAGACTTATTGGCTGAACTTGATACTCCTGAGTTTATCAGGAGGCACAGTTTCATGAGTTACATTTAAGAAGAGAGGATGAGTGATCTACACTGAGACTTCGCAATGTCCCTCAAAGGGAACCCAGCATGAAAAGGAGAAAGAAAACCAGAGAATGGGGCTTCCCAGTATTTTGGTTCTGCTTCATATTTGGACTGAGTGGAGAGGAGACAGCCTTATATTCTGGACCCTCCAAAATAAAAGAGAGAATTAAGCATGGTGGGAGCTAGAATGATCCCGCATTGCTGGATTCTCCAGAAGTTTGCTGATTGATTGGTCTTCATATGGGTAGCACATGAAGCTCTTCAGTTGCTGGACCCACATCTGAGCCCAGCAGACGAGAAGACTACCACCACCATGGGAAACCTTAGTTCTCTGTTCTGAACTGCCCCTCGCATGCCGCCTGTGAGTGCTATACTGATGCTAAGCCTTCTGAGTACAACCCTAAGAACCCCTTTGATCACCACTCATCCGCTAAATAGGTCTCCAACCAGGGTCACCTAGAATACACTTTCTCCTTTCATTATCTTATAAATTCATAATTACCCTTAAAAGGTTGGTGCATGTGTGATTTCCTTCAGGAAGGTTTTCCCAAAGCCTACTGTGATGTAAGTCATGACCTCCATCTTCACTTCTAAAATGCTTCTTTTGGCATTTTGTGCTTTTTTGTATCATAACGAATTTAATAGAAATGTTTGTTTACTGTTTTTTAAACCTGTAGGACTGTGAGGATAAGAAGTGTGACTTATTCCTTTCCGTATTATGCCCAGTACATGGCATAGGGTCCTGCACATGATAATGAATATGTAAATGAAGGAATGAGTAAATGAACGCACAAGAGCTATTCCAGCCCAAGGCTGTTCTGCTGAAAGATAACTGCATGAATTTTTTTTTTTTTTAGCATCTTTATTGGAGTATAATTTCTTTACAATGGTGTGTTAGTTTCTGCTATATAACAAAGTGAATCAGCTATACATATACATACATTCCCATATCTCCTCCCTCTTGTGTGTCCCTCCCACCCTCCCTATCCCACCCTTCTAGGTGGACACAAAGCACAGAGCTGATCTCCCTGTGCTATGTGGCTGCTTCCCACTAGCTATCTATTTTACATTTGGTAGTGTATATATGTCCATGCCACTCTCTCATTTTGTCCAAGCTTACCTTCCCCCTTCCCGTGTCCTCAAGTCCATTCTCTATGTTTGTGTCTTTATTCCTGTCCTGCCCCTAGGTTCATCAGTACCTTTTTTTTTTTTTTTTTTTAGATTCCATATATATGTGTTAGCATATGGTATTTGTTTTTCTCGTTCTGACTTCCTTCACTCTGTATGACAGACTCTAGGTCCATCCACTTCGCTACAAATAACTCAATTTCGTTTCTTTTTATGGCTGAGTAATATTCCATTGTATATATGTGCCACATCTTCTTCATCCATCTGTCGATGGACACTTTGGTTGCTTCCATGTCCTGGCTATTGTAAATAGAGCTGCAGTCAACATTGTGGTACATGACTCTTTTTGAATTATGGTTTTCTCAGGGTATATGCCCAGTAGTGGGATTGCTGGGTCATATGGTAATTCTATTTTTAGTTTTTTAAGGAACTTCCATACTGTTCTCCATAGTGGCTGTATCAATTTACATTCCTACCAACAGCGTAAGAGGGTTCCTTTTTCTGCACACCCTCTCCAGCATTTGTTGTTTGTAGATTTTCTGATGATGCCCATTCTAACTGGTGTGAGGTGATACCTCACTGTAGTTTTGATTTGCATTTCTCTAATAATTAGTGATGTTGAGCAGCTTTTCATGTGCTTCTTGGCCATCTGTATGTCTTCTTTAGAGAAATGTCTGTTTAGGTCTTTTGCCCATTTTTTGATTGGGTTGTTTGTTGTTAGCACCTCTCTAAACGTTTGATCGAATTCTGTGAATCCACCTGGTCCTGGGCTTTTGTTTGTTGGAAGATTTTTTTTTTTTTTTGCGGTACGCGGGCGTCTCACTGTTGTGGCCTCTCCTGCCGCGGAGCACAGGCCCCGGACGCGCAGGCTCAGCAGCCGTGGCTCACGGGCCTAGCCGCTCCGCGGCATGTGGGATCTTCCCGGACCGGGGCACGAACCCACATCCCCTGCATCGGCAGGCGGACTCTCAACCACTGTGCCACCAGGGAAGCCCTGTTGGAAGACTTTTAATCACAGTTTCAATTTCAGTGCTTGTGATTGGTCTGTTCATATTTTCTATTTTTTCCTGGTTCAGTCTTGGAAGGTTGTGCTTTTCTAAGAATTTGTCCATCTCTTCCAAGTTGTCCATTTTATTGGCATATAGTTGCTTGTAGTAATCTCTCATGATCCTTTGTATTTCTGCAGTGTCAGTTGTTACTTCTCCTTTTTCATTTCTAATTCTGTTGATTTGAGTCTTCTCCCCTTTTTTTTCTTGATGAGTCTGGCTAATGGTTTATCAATTTTGTTTATCTTCTCAAAGAACCAGCTTTTAGTTTTATTGGTCTTTGCTGTTGTTTCCTTCATTTCTTTTTCATTTATTTCTGATCTGATCGTTACGATTTCTTTCCTTCTGCTAACTTTGGGGTTTTTTTGTTCTTCTTTCTCTGAATGCTTTAGGTGTAAGGTTAGGTTGTTTATTTGAGATGTTTCTTATTTCTTGAGGTAGGATTGTATTGCTATAAACTTCCCTCTTCGAACTGCTTTTGCTGCATCCCATAGGTTTGGGTCATTGTGTTTTCATTGTCATTTGTTTCTAGGTATTTTTTGATTTCTTCTTTGATTTCTTCAGCGATCTCTTGGTTATTTAGTAGTGTATTGTTTAGCCTCCATGTGTTTGTTTTTTTTACAGTATTTTTTCCTGAAGTTGATATCTAGTCTCATAGCAACTCCAAAGCCAGAGCCTCAGCTCCCAGCCCCCGGCCCCCACCCACCCCAGCGGGTGAGCAGACAGGCCTCTCTGGCTGGTGAGTGCTGGTCGGCACCAATCCTCTGTGTGGGAATCTCTCTGCTTTGCCCTCTGCACCCCTGTTGCTGCGCTCTCCTCCTTGGCTCCAAAGCTCCCCCCGCCCCGCCCACCCCCTGTCTCCACCAGTGAAGGGGCTTCTTAGTGTTTGGAAACTTTTCCTCCTTCACAGCTCCCTCCCCGAGGTGCAGGTTGCATCCCTATTCTTTTGTCTCTGTTTTTTCTTTTTTCTTTGCCCTACCCAGGTACGTGAGGAGTTTCTTGCCTTTTGGGAGGTCTGAGGTCTTCTGCCAGTGTTCAGTAGGTGTTCTGTAGGAGTTGTTCCACATGTAGATGTATTTTTGACGTATTTGTGGGGAGGAAGGTGATCTCCACGTCTTACTCCTCCGCCATCTTCTGCATGACTTTCTTTAGAATCATGCCTGTTACTGTAAGATGAGTCTTTATGAAAACAAACTCTTCATTCAGTTTGAGTAAGTCATTATTTTACCTAATTTAGAGAAGGCACAGGTAAACATGTTGGCAGTTACAAACTAAACTTAATAAGATAGACTATTCTTTACCTTCTGGTTTTGGAGAGAAAGAGTCAAGTGATATGTTTATTTTGAAATGTGATACTACATATTAATAATATCAGTGTCTTGTGCTAGGCCCTTATGTGTTAGGTGCTGTGCTAGGTGCACTGGAGCAGAATTCAATTCTTAGAACCATCTGCTTCCATTATAGAAGGGGAGACAGGGTTAGAGAATTGAAGAGGCTTGCTGTCTGCCCCAGAGCCAGTACATGCCTCAGCTGGGGATCTAAACTTGGCTGCTGGTATTCTGAAAGCTATGCTTTTAACCATTCTGCAACCCTGCCAGATTTGGTCATCTGAAAAGTCTAAAATGCTTTAGTCATACATTTTGTTTATGATACGCACTTAAGTCAGAATCTCTGTAGCAACAGTAGGAAAAAAAAAAAAAAAGCAAAAAACCTCTGTAACAAGTAGCCAGTAGAGGCAGGATCATCTGGAAGTAAAGCAAGATTCATATCATGTAGTTCCGTAAAAAGTAAAGTCATGTTAATTTAAGAAAATGACCAGTTGAGTGTGAGAGAAAGGACTGTATTAGATTTCTCATAGCCTAGGATTTCCTGGTTTCAATACCATTTCTTACTACTCCCCAGGTTCACCGTATTGCAATTGTGTTAATTTGCTTCCTGATCTTTGAATTTATCAGATATTTCTCTCCCTGGGCCCTCGTACCTATCTCTGCCCCCACTTTCTGGAACTCTCTTCTTTAAATGTTTGGATTACTTTAAATGTTTGGATTACTGTCATCCTTTGTGCCTGGAGTATAGTAGACAACCAGTAAATACTTTCTGAATAAAGGAAAGAAACAGAGGCACATGAGTTACTGGCCTATTTAGCATAATTTTTATACTGATTTGCATCAAGGTCTCCCTCCCCTATTGTTCTTTGAGATATTAAGCATGTGCCTTTTTTCCATTACATCTCCAGAAGATGGAGAGGGAAAATGAACACATCATAATTATTTGGTTTATAACATTATATAACATTATATAAGCTTCATGTGTACAACATTATATTTTATATTTTGCTCACCACCAAAAGTTTAGCTTCCATTTCTGATGTACCAGGTTCTTACATATAATTGCCCCTTAAATCCTCAAAATATCTCTTCATAGCAGTTTACAGACATGAAATTTGAGGTCAGAGAAGTTAATGGTGTAGTCAAAAGTATTAAAACATAGAACCAGCATTGTAACCCAGGTCTATCTGATTCCAGAGGCTGTCTTCTTTTCATTGTACCAGAGTGACCTGTATTGATGAAATAATCAGAAACATTTCTTACGGAAGGGAAGAGGTGAAGGAATAGGGACTAACTTTAGGAGTGGTTAAGAAGGTGTTTGCATAAGGTGGAGGTCATGAGTTTCTTTCCTTTAGTGCATCTCATTCCTAGTCCTGGGGTAATTGTATTAGCTCTGGGTATTGTGGACAAAATCTATTTTGATAGACTCTTGAGAGAACAAGAAGTTGAATGGTATTTTCGTAGTAAATAAGTTACCCTAGACAAAACAAAAGTATACTTTTCTCTTCCAGTAAAATAAGAGAAACAGGAATTAGGCTATAGAAGTAGGAACATACTACTTCTAGTAAATGAAAAAGGAAAACAAGAAACTGATTGTAGAGGACACTGAATGCAAAATTGTTCTGCCCTCAAATGCCATTTTGGGCTAGCACATGTAGAGAAACACCTCTGTCATTGTATTGAGTGCTGAACCCTATTATATCAAGTGTGTTATCTTTGACCCTCATAGCTGGTGGTAGTGTGGGAGGGACCAGAATCATGGGCTTTGGAGACAGGCAGACACAAACTGATTTCCTAGGCAGGTCTTCTAGTTACTAGCTGATTGACGCTTAGGCCTTTAAACTCTCTTAGCCTCAGTTTTGATGCCGAAAACTCAGCCTCTGTGTATCAGTGCCAAATCAAATCTCAGTTTTGGGTGAAGTAGAAAAGAATAGCTTTATTGCTTTGCCAGGCAAAGGGGGACACAGTGGGCTAGTGCCTCTCAAAACTGTGTGTCCCAACCCAGGGGGATTTGATGAAGAGTTTTATAACAATAGTTCAAGGGTGGGGTTGCTGATAAGGATCAAGGTGTGTGTAGGGCCTGCACTCCTTTAATCTGGCCTCAGGTGGCCTGATGAGTTTCTGTGGTTCCTTTAATTTGGCCTCAGGTTGTCTCTTGAAGAGCTTCTCTGGATCCTTTAATCTGGAATGAAGAATGCTAACATCCTCCATTTTTGGGGGGTTTTAGTTTTGTAAAGAGCTCAAAGATATTGTTATGTGTATCCCTTGAGGCAGAACCAGAACCTGTCCCACAGCTGCACTATTGTTTCTTGACTGCTCCTCCCTTGTCTCTGCATCCCCTCCCTTCCCTGATTAGCAACTGTTCGAATTTGCCCTTTGGGACTCAGGGAAGGTTCATGGAGGCTGGAGTCTATTCTCTACAAACAAGAAATGGTGGACAGAAAGGCTTCCATGCCCAGGAGCCCCACAGGGTCCTGCTTGGTTTCAGTTTCTTCAATAAGAAATGAAGAATATCTAACTCTAGTGTTTTGTGGACTAACTTCAGTAATGCTGCAAAACGCTTTGCACAGAAAAAGGTGCTTTATAAAATGAGCTATAGTTATAGTTAATAATAATATTATTGTAAGGTCGGATCTTAACAAACGGCACCAGGAAACAGCGGAAAGCTTCAAGTGAGCTTTATTAGGGAGCGCTCCCGGGCGAGGGTTGGGCAAGATTTTATAGGGGAAGAAGGGAAAGGGGTGTGGTGAATCTGGGAGGGCGCAGGGTATTCCTTATTTGGTGGTCTTTTCGGGTATCCTGGGGGACCGTTGGTCCCGCCCCTCAAAAGG
Organism: Monodon monoceros; assembly: GCF_005190385.1. Taxonomy (NCBI): domain Eukaryota; kingdom Metazoa; phylum Chordata; class Mammalia; order Artiodactyla; family Monodontidae; genus Monodon; species Monodon monoceros. The sequence continues at coordinate 26,129,859 of NW_021703766.1, read as the reverse complement.
CGGGAAGGCTGGGCTGGGTTCAAAGTCCCCAGGTCAGTTCCTGGAACTGGGTGGTCCGGAATGTCTCCAGGGCAGTTTCTGGAACTGGGTGGTCTGGAGAATTTCTGTCTGATGCAACCTGTGAATCTGATTGTGTTCCCCTGCCTCGGGCCAGTTGGCCTTACAATTATTAATGTTAACAATAGTAATTTGTAATGATTAAAGATATTTCTAATATCTCTGTAATGATAAAGATGTTAGAAATAGTAATGGTGCATTATTTTGTACATAACATATAATCATTAAATAGAATTACTTGTAATTTGCTTTTTATGAAGTGGTAAAGTGCATAATAAAGATGCTTCACTTGAATTGTATATCACTTATGTACTTTATCTTAAAATGAGATGTTATTCCTTTAATAGATGTTTAGTACAGTTATGGATTATGCTGTCTTCCTTCATTTGTTTGAGTAATTACTTTCTGACTGGGTCTTATAGAAACCTGATTAAAAATTACCAATAATACTGTTTCTTTACTGCTCTTCATGTTCTTTAGTAAGGTGTGAAAAATAATTATATCTGTTAACAAAAACTGACTAAGCAGCCGAGCATCAGTATCTTTACCTTTACTTGGCCTGGATTTGCAAGATAATCAATGGCCTTTTTTTTTTTTTTTTTTGGGGTACACAGGCCTCTCACTGTTGTGGCCTCTCCCGTTGTGGAGCACAGGCTCCGGACGCGCAGGCTCAGCGGCCATGGCTCACGGGCCCAGCTGCTCCGTGGCATGTGGGATCTGCCCGGACCGGGGCACGACCCTGTGTCCCCTGCATCGGCAGGCATCGGCAGGTGGACTCTCAACCACTGCGCCACCAGGGAAGCCCCCATTTTTTAACAGTGAATAATTGAGCTCCCCTTTTGGAACCTGAAAATGGAAAAGTAGTGAAAAAAAAAGGCTTAAAAAATTCACAGAGTCATGCATACAGGTTCTGCATACTAATCTAAAACTCTGCCTGAGGGCATGGCAATCCCCTCCCATTCTGAATTCAGTTCCCACCCCATGGCTCTCAGGAGAGCAGGAGTTCAGAATCAAACAAGCATCTATGCTAATAATACTTTTAAGGCATTTAAGGAAGGCATTTATCAGAATCAGGACGTTTCTAAAGTGGTGTTGTCAGCTGAGACGTTTCGATTTGTTCTGATGACAAAGAAGAATGAGGTTAAGTTAATCAAGCAATTGCCAACTTTTGCTTTGGTAAAGAAATTAAATATTCAATCTGGAAATCAGATTAAGGGTCCATGTAGAGCTGGGTCTATGTGGCCAATGAAAAAGCATTTCAGAAAGGAATATTGATGTATGGTCCCATAGAACGCTGAATCCCCTTAGAGGTTTCCCTCCTTTGTGGTAAAAGTATAAAAATTAGAGCGGGGTAGTGACTTTTTCTGAAAATGATTTTTGCTTTATTTAAAAGGCACACATTCTGAGATTATATCATTCTATATGTATCCATCTATCAACTATCAGTGAAAAAAATTAATCAGTGGTTGATCTAAGAAAGATACAGAAAATTTTATTTGAGCCAATCTGAGGATTATAACCTGGGAGACAGTCTTTTAGAAAGCTCTGAGGCTTTTGGAGGCTCTGGGAGATGAAACATACCCACTTGGTGAGAAGGCACTCATTGTTTTGCCTCAAAGAATCAGTAGTTTTTTTGTTTTGTTTTTAATTAAAGTATAGTTGATTTACAATGTTATATTAGTTTCAGGAGTATAATACAGTGATTCAATATTTTTATAAATTATACTCCATTTAAAGTTATTATAAAAATATTGGTTATATTCCCTGTTCTGTACATTACATCCTTCTATCTTATTTATTTTATACCTACTAGTTTGTACCTCTTAATCCCTTTTCCCTATCTTGCCCCTTCCCCACCCTTCTCCCCATTGGTAACCACTGATTTGTTCTCTGTATCTATGAGTCTGTTTTTCTTTTGTTTTATTCATTTGTTTTATTTTTTAGATTCCACATAGAAGTGATAATATATAGTATCTGTATTTCTCTGACTGACTTATTTCACTAAGCATAATATCCTCTAGGTCCATCTATGTTACTGCAAATGGAAAAATTTCATTTTTTTTATGGCTGAGTAATATTCCATTATATTCCAACATTCCATTATATATATATACCACACCTTCTTTTTTAAAAAAATTTTATTGGAGTATAGTTGATACAGTGTTGTGTTAGTTTCAGGTATACACCATAGTGATTTAGTTATACATATACATATATTCATTCTTTTTCAGATTCATTTCCCATACAGGTTATTAGAGAATATTGAGTAGAGTTTCCTGTGCTATATAGTAGGTCCTTGTTGGTTTTCTATTTTATATATGGTAGTGTGTGTATGTTAATCCCGAGCTCCTAGTTTATCCCTCCCCCCCATGTTTCCCCTTTTATACCACATCTTCTTTATCCATTCATCTGTTGATGGACACTTAGATTGTTTCCGTATCTGGGCTATTGTAAATAATGCTACTATGAACATTGGGGTGCATATATCTTTTCAAATTAGTATTTTTGTTTTCTTTGGACATCTACCCAGTTGTGGAATCCTGGGTAATATGTAGTTCTGTTTTTAATATTTTGAGGAACCTTCATACTGTTTTCTGTAGTGGTTGTACCAATTTACATCCCACCAACAGTGAACTAGTGTCCCTATGTAGTCTGCGTGTACCCAGTGGCTTTGGTGGGAGAGCTGGATCTGAAGTGAGCATGGACTGTGTCTTCCCTCAGGGAGTGCTGCATCCACTGTCTTGGTGGGAGATAGGGCTGGAGATGGAGGGGGCACAGCCAGAGCCAGGGGCAAGCTGGGGCTTCTCCTATGTTCAGTGGCTGCCACCACCCTGTTGGGGTGGGGTTGGGGGGCTGAGGGGCTGGAGCAGGAGCCTTGAGGGAGTTGGGTTTCTTCTGGGTATGTGGCAGAGCCTGAGGGCTTGGGGCTGCACTTCTGTGCTGGTTTCACTTTTTCCCCAGTGTGTGTGCCTTGGTTAGAGGCTGGGTCAGGGCTGGAGGGGTTGGTGCCACATCACTGAGCTGGCCATACGCCTTCCCAAGTGTGTATAGGGACAGGTTCTCCAGCAAAGGTGGTCTCTGCTCTGGAGCTAGCTTCAGGTTGTGTGCAGGGACATGTGAGCTGGCAGTGCTTGTCTCTGTCCTGGTCAGAGTCAGGGCTGGGGTTCGGGCTGTCTTTGTTTCCTCCAATTTTGCGCACTTTTGTTGACAACGGAAATCTCCACCTTAGTGGGGAGCAGTGCTGGAACAAGAGGGGCTGGGGCAGGAGCCTGGGATGTGTCCTGGGGTGGTTCTGGCAAGCTGACCAGAGACCCAGGCAGTTTTCAGTCTGCTGCCACCACACTGTGACTCTAAGTCAGTGCGTGTGCTCTTCAGGAGCACAGTCTTGGTATCTTACAGCCCTTTGGTAAGCCCCACTGGTTTTCAAACCAGATAAGGGGTCTCATCTTCCTGGTGTCAGACTCCAAGGCTGAGGTGCCTAATATGTGGCTCAAACCCCTCGCTTCCCAGGGAAGAGCTCCTATCCTGTGATATCCTCCTGCGCTTCTCTGTCTCCCAACCAGTTTCTTTCTCCTTGCTTCCTAGCAGAATCTGTGTGTATCTTTCTTTACAGCCTTGGTTGTAGAAGAGCTGTTTTGCCAGTTCCCAGGTCCTTTTCAGTGAGAATCTCTCTGTGGGTAGTTTTAGTTTTGGTGTGTTCACGAGGGGAGGTGAGCCCAGTATCCTCCTACTCCACCATCTTGATCTCCAAAACCCTCCATAGTTCTTGCTGAGAAGAAAATACTTTGTGAAAGAAAGGAGGTGGTAATATAGTAAAATGGGAGAGAATGCTGGTCCTGGATTTATTTTCTATTGGCTCCCAACTCTTACATAAGATCAACAGCCTTATTAACAGCCTTATTAACCTCCTAGGGCCTTGTAAATGATGATCATTAAAGGGTTTTGTTAAGATTAAATGGGGTAATGCATACAGAAAGCTTATCCCAGGTCCTAGCACATAGTGAGCACTAAATACGTATTACTTATTTTTGGAGATTAGTATGAACTTTCTTGTAATGGGATGGAGGCCAGAAGAAGGAAAAATGTTTTGTGAACTTCATTCTCAGGAATAGAAGAACAAAAGTGCGTTGGGACATATATCCACCCTATGACCCAGAAATTTTAGTTCTGGTCATTCACCAATGAGAAATACAAAATATGTCCAAAATGGGCAAGAATTTTCCTCACAGCTTTATTCAGAAAAGCCTAAAACTTGAAACAACTCAAATGTCTACCAGCAGGTGAATGGACATACAAATTGTGATATTTTCATACAATAAGATATTAATCAGTAATAAAAAGGAATGAACTCCTGATGTGTACAACAGCATGGATATATCTCAAAACATTATGTTGAGCAAAAGAAACCAGACACAAAAGTTGCTTATTGTATAGTCTGTATAGTCTGTAAATGAATTTCTGGAACTAACAAAACTAAGCTAATGTAATAGACATTGGAGCAGTAGTTGCCTTAGGGGGAGGGTTGACTGGAGAGGTGCACTGGGAACTTTGGGGTGATGGGAAATATTCTATATCTTGATTGGAATGGTAGTTACGAAAGTGTATACATTGTCAAAACACATCAAAATATACACTTAAAAAATGAGCATTTAATTTTACGTAAATTAAAATTCAGTAAAAAATAACTCCCAAGAAAATGCACCAGGTCTCCTCTTTACTATCTCAGAAGTTCATGTGAGATCACAATCTATAAGAACTTTGTATAAGATTTCATAACCTTTAGGAATTCTTCATCGTTTCTTCCGATGTGTAATTCTCTGTGGTGAAGAGCAATTCAACTCTGAAGTGAGAAATGATCAATGACATCATTGGGAGCAAAAAGAAGCTGGAGATACAGGGCTATATCCAAACTCAGTTTACGAGAAAATTGCGCATTAGCTACAATTTATTATCTTCTAAATCCCACAGCGAAATTTTGTTTTGTTTTCAAATTCTCTTAGAAATATTTGGTTAAAATTAAGAGTGATTTGCCTTGGATCTATTCCTATTACTACCCACTATCTGTTGCCACTAAGCCTGACATATTGAGTACTTTCATTCTGCAACAGTCAGCAAGCATTCATTGAATGCCCACCGCCTGCTCAGGAGGGTCTTTAAAGAGGTAAAAAAATAGGTGTTAACATGACATTTTAGAGCTGGGCAATCCATGTGGTTAAATAGCCTTTTATATCTGCGGAAATTGCAACACAGAGAGGGCAATTGGCTTAATCAAGGTCACTTTTGCACTCCTGGGCTTAAATCTCCTGAATGCCAATCAAAGAATCTCTTCATGGAATCCCATTGGTATAGTTCTTGCTTTTAGAGGATTTATGATCTATTTGCAGTACTCCTGCAAGCACAAGCCAGAGATTAATTAGAGCATAAACAAGGAGACAGGAGAACAGGGAAGAGAGATTTAACATTTGAGCATCAACTAGGTACCAGATAATTTCCTGTGTTTTAATTCTCTGAACTATCCAAGAAATGCATGTTTTTATTCCCATATCATCGTTGAGAAATCTGAGGCTCAGAAGGTTCCCATGACTTACATAAGGTCATAATGGTAGAAAGTGGCAGAACCCAGGTATGTCAGGCTCAGAGTCTTTACATTAATGAAGCTGGAGCATTATAAAGCAATCTTTTAAGGAAGGGATTTCAGCGAGAAAAATACTCAACAGACCAATTGAATGAATTGCCTTTTTTTCAGTAAGGAAAACAAAATTTCAAAGCCAGCTTTTTTTTTTTTTTTTTTTTGCATTCACTATTAGCAACACAGAGCTTCTAATCAAGCATTTAATACTTTCTTTTTGCCACTCAGTAAAAGGCTTTTTATTTCAGTTTGCTTCCTAGGTGTTCTATGTCAGGGAATTACTCTACCTGAAGGTTTTCAAAGTCTAAGAAATTAAATGGGCGGTTCTTAAAGCAACACTCTCTTGAAAGCATAATTGCAGTTAAGTAATAACAACCTGAGCGCACAATATCGGGTTTTCTTCTCTCAGCACCTGGGTGGTGAGTTCCTGATGTATCAGAAGGAAAAGCAGAACCCTAGGCCCAGAGCAGAACCCTAGGCCCTTGTGATCCAGGAAGGAGAGCATGCTGCCTAACTATATCATATTAGGTTTGCAGAAAATTACTCCCGCCCTTTCTTGTTTGGTTACTTTCTTAGTTTCTTGCATTTTTATAGCTGGTAGTTAGATTATGTGAAGCTCCAGTGTGTCAGAAGGACTGAGATAGGGCCCTGGAGTGTTTAACAGGGAATTCTGGGGCTGACCTTGGTGTGATTGGCATTAATGCTGCTGGAACCCAGGATTCCCAAGGGCATTCAAATTCACCGACCTGACCAACCACAAGATAGACAGCACAGCTTTCATCATGCCAGAATCCGTTCATGCTGTCTGAGTTATTTTGTAATGTTGTGATGGGCAGAATTCTAAAGGTGTCTCCCAAGATTCCTGTCCTCTGTTTATTAATGAAACATGAATCTAGGTACTGCTGTGAAGGATTTTTTGCAGGTGCAGTTAAGATTACTAATCAGCTGACTTTAAAATAGGGAGATTACCATGGGGGTGTCAGGGTGGGTCCAGTGTAATCACATTAGCCCACAAAAGCCAGCAGGAGAGGAAGGCAGAAGAGCCAGTCAGAGAGATGCTGCAGGTGAATAGGAGACAGAAGAGACGGGCAGTGTGAGAAGGATTTGTCTTACCACTGCTGGTTCTGACATGTAGGGGGCTATGTGCAAGGACTAGAGAAAGGCCTCTGGAAACTAAGGGTGGTCCCCTGCTGACCGCCACCAAGAAAACAGGAAAACTGTATGGAACTAAATTCAGCCAATAACTGAATGAACCTAGGCCCAAGTCTCCCCTAGAGTCCCCAGAAAGGAACACAGCTCTGCTGACACCTTGATTCCAGTTTTCCAAGACTTTAAGCAGAGCTGAGCCCATCAGGTTTCTGATCTACAGAACCATTATATAATAAATAGGTGTTGTTTTAAGCTGCTACATTTGTGGTGATTTGTTTTGCGGCAGTAGAAAATTAATACAAATCTCTCGCGATGGGGACTTTCTGTGACATTTTCAGCCTCACTTTTTCAGGTTTTAGGATGAGGCACTCTTTTTGGATCACTTTTCAGAGATTCCAATTAAGAGCCGCAATTATTTTGTTTGAGTGTGGAGGGAGTAATAAAATGCACATTGAGCCAAAGTTTTATTTGGATGGACTTTCCGTGACTGAGGTTCTTCTCTCCACCTTATTTTCCACTCAACGGGCTCTGAAAGGTTAGTTCTCAAAGTCGGGACAGTGGGTACTTCAGGAAGTCTCTAGAGAATTGTTACTTGATGGATCCAGTGCAAAATAAAAAGACTTTGTGTTAGTTTCCTAGGGCTTCTGTAACAAATTACCACAAACTGGGTGGTTAAAACAACAGAAATTTATTGTCTCAAAAATTTATGTCTTATTCTAGTTTTGGAGGCTAGAAGTTTGAAGTCAAGGTGTTAATAGGGACTTTGCTCTCTCTGAAGGGTTTAGGGGTGCTTCCTTCCTTGTCTCTTCCTAGCTCCTGGGGGTTGCCGGCAACCTTGTCATTCCTTGGTTTATAGACCTGTCATTCCATCTCTGTCCCCATTGTCACATGGTGTGCTGCATGCCTTCACATGGCATTCTCCTTTCTCTATGTTTGTGTCCAAATTTCCTTCTTCTTGTAAGGACATCATCATTGGATTAGGGGTTACCCTACTACAGTATGACCTCACTTTAACTTGACAAGGTGAAGTCCCTATTTCCAAATAAGGTCACATTCTGAGGTTCTGGATGGGCGTGAATTTTGGGGGAACCCTATTCAACCCAGTACAGATGTGATGTTTGGTTCTTACTGTAGGTTTGGAAAGATAAGGCACCTAAGGAAACTTTGAAATATTATCCAAATTCACGGTGGTTTCCTCAGTTAAGCACCTAATGTATGGTTTTTGTCTATGTGGTACTAAGCCAAAATGGATGAGATTTAACTCTCAAACCTTACTGAAATATTTCATAATATTTTAAGGCAATAGAACAAAAATTTTGGTTTTATTATGTTACCAAAGGAGGTAGTGACTAGTTTAGAGTTATAGAATGTTGGATTTGGAAGTTACTGCTTACCTCCCTGCAATCACAAAAACTGTTCCAAGGCAGATATTCTCTGCTCTATAAAGACAAACAGAACAGGGCGCGTGCGCACGCGCGCGTGCACACACACACACACACACACACACACACACGTTGGTCTGACCAGTCTGCGTGGGAGGGTGTGATTGGAGGCAATTCATAATACCAAAGGGTTAATAAATGAACAAAGTTTTTTATGCCAATAAGATGTATTTAATATTTGGGCAATAGCCCTAAATTCAGTTCCCAGACAACTTCTATTGTGGAAAATCAGGCACACCTTAACAAATCACATGTGTCCATCCACATGCTGAATTTGCTTGGATTTTATTTTTTCCACTCTCCGATTAAGATGCAAGGTTCAAATATTTGGATATTTGGAACTGAAGCTTTCCTCAGCCTTGGCTATTCAGTACTTTGTATTTGCCTATGTGTTCCATGACAGACTAATCCATAGTAGATTAACATATTTTCATCAGCTTTGGTATTACATCCAAAGTGCAGTGTGTTTGTGTGTATGTGTGTATACTTTACTAAATGCTTCAAATTACCCTTTGGTAATGATGACAGGTGGTATTTTTAAAAATTGAATAGGCTCCCTCTTCATCCCTCTCTGTCCTCTTTGAAGGTTTCTGTGGCCTGGAGAAGTGCATATTGCCCTGAAAGAACAGCTAGTGCCTGTTGCCTTGTTTCACCAACTTCTGCCTTTTCTTCACCATCTTCATTGTTGGTCTTTCTCCCTTTCCATTCTGACTTTGCCTAATCTCTTCATGGGATGCACTAATCAGATCCCTCTGGGCTTCAGAATCTCTGCTTCATTTCCTTATTACTGATCTTATCTCTTGAGCCTTCTGTAGAGCTCTGCAGACAGATGTCAGGAGCCCCTCCTTACCTCTGAACCTGTGTATCTCTTATCTAGTCTCCCTACCTCTAGTCCTACCCTTCTCCAATCTATTCCCCAAACAGCAACCAAAGAATCCCAAGAAGTTAGTCTGAGGCTCCAACTCCCATTGCATTCAATAGCCAAACTCATTAATATGGCTTAGGAGGTTCTTCATGATGTGTCTCCTGCTTACTCCTCTGATTTCATCCTTTGTGCCCCTTGTCTGTGACCCCTTCCTATACTGTAGACATAGTGGATTACTCCATTTAGCTTCCCAGTTGTTGTTATTATTATTATTTTTTGGCTGTGCTGTGTGGCTTGCAGGATCTTAGTTCCCTGACCAGGGTTTGAACCCGCGCCCTTGGCAGTGAAAGCATGAAGCCTTAACCACTGGACCACCAGGGATTCCCCCCAGTTGTTTAATGTTCCCTCTTCCTTCTAGGCCTTTGTACATTCTGCCTCCCACCCCCCAATCTGGTACATTCTTTCCTTTCTGTGTTCATCACATAGCTGCTATTTGTCCACATTGACTTAAATGTCTTCTTCTCTAGGTAACATGCTCTGATCTCTCAGGATTTTATTAGGGAATCTTTTTTTGTACTTATATTACCCTAAGTTTTCCCTAGTTAGTGCATATAATTGAGCATCATAATGTCTGTTAGGTTATCCTATTCTCTCCGAGGTTAATTGTAAGCCTGGATGTGTTTTGTCACCAACATGGCATATAAAAACCATTCAAGAAATATTTACCATTCAAAGTAAGCTGGAAAGAGAAAAAGAAGAGAGAGAGAAAAAGAAACATTTACTATTCAAGAAACGAATGTAGGGGAACTTCCCTGGTGGTACAGTGGGTAAGACTCTGTGCTCCCAATGCAGGGGGCCAGGGTTCGATCCCCAGTTGGGGAAATAGACCCTGCATGCATGCCACAACTAAGAAACCCGCATGCCACAACTAAGAAGTCCGCATGCCGCAACTAAAGATCCCCGTGCCACAATGAAGATCCTGTGTGCTGCAACTAAGACCCAGTGAAGCCAAAATAAATCAGTAAATATTGAAAAAAAGAAACAAATGTAGGAATGTATGAGTAATACCTTTTCTATTCTATAAGCACTGGAATTTTTTCCAGAGTGCCTTTTCATAGATACCTACAACATATGCATGGTTGAAGCTTATGAGCAAATCCTAGACATGTTCTGTATCACATAAGATAGATGTTTTGAGAAGTGAGGTATTAGTGTTAGTGAGTAAGAATGATGGTTGCTGGCACAAGCTTGACTCTGGGAAAAATAGGCCTGCTATTGTAAGGTCAGTTCAGAATTCAGAATACAGATGTTAACAGACCATCAGACCATGATCATCATGAATGTACAGCCTCTCATTTGCAGGGCTCTCCACATAGGAGAGATGTGCAAATGATTAATAGTTACGGTTTCCACAAGCCAGGTGTAAATTCACAAATTGTGCTCTTACTGATGAGCAGAGTCATTTTGGATGCATTTGAATCAGGATGCTTGCTGGGCTTGTCTAATGCCTGCACGATTAACACATAATCATTTTGCAATTTGGGCTGCCAGTGCTCTGTTTGGACATAATAGACGAACAGGCAGAAGACTTTGCTGTGTTTCTCTGGATGATGGAAATATCTAGAATAAGGCTATTCAATCTTTCATGTGCATGGGATCACCTGGGGATCTTGTTAAAATGCAGATTCTGAGTGGGGCCCAAGAATCTGTATTTCTAGCAAGCTGCCAGTTAATTCCAAGAAACTCACCTTAATTAATTAAAATTTGCCAAATTTATTTATTTAATTGAAGTATAGTTGATTTATAATATTATGTTAGTTGCAGGTGTACAGCATAGTGATTTAGTATTTTTGCAGATTATACTCCATTATAGGCTATTACAAGATAATGGGTATAATTCCCTGTGCTGTATAGTATATCCTTGTTGCTTATCTGTTTTATGTATAGTAGCTTGTATCTGTTAACCCCATACCCCTAATTTGTCCTTCCCCCCTTCCCTCAAGTTTGTTTTCTATATCTGTGAGGCTGTTTCTATTTTGCATATACATTCATTTGTATTTTTTTTAGATTCCACATATAAGTGATGTCATACTGTATTTGTCTTTCTCTGTCTGGCTTATTTCACTAAGCATAATATTCTTTAGGTCCATCCACATTGCTGCAAATGGCATAATTTCATTCTTTTTTATGGCTGAGTAATATTCCATTGTGTGTGTGTGTGTGTGTGTGTGTGTGTGTGTGTGCGCGCGCACATGGGCGCATGTGCATGCATCCATGTCTTGGCTATTATAAATAGTGCTGCTTTGAGCATTGGGGTGCATGTGTCTTTTTGAGTTAGTGTTTTCATTTTTTCCAGATATATACCCAGGTGTGGAATTGCTGGATCATATGGTAGCTCTACTGTTAGTCTTTTGACGAACCTCCATACTGTTTTCCATAGTGGCTGCACCAATTTACATTCCCAATGAACAATGTACAAGCAAGAACCCCACTTTATTTTTTATTTAAAAAATTTTTTAAGAACCCCACTTTAAATAAGAGGTGAGGTTTTAAATTTTTCTTTGTTTTTTTTTCTGTCAGTCACCTTTAAAATGAATATTATGAGGGGTTAAGCTAGAGAGACACAGATGGGAGGTTCAGAGAATGGATCTTTGGCTTTGGTGGCTGGGACAGACAAAGAGGTGAGGGAATTCAGAAGCCACTATGTAATGTCATCTAAAACAGAGCCATTGACAAATTTGTTGCCCCTGCCTCTGTTTCCATCTTGACTTCTGAAAATGTAGAATATTAAGAAAACAAAGGTTGTATATACTTTTTCCTCCCTTTTACCTATCATCTCCAAATAGTAAAAAGAGAAAATTCCACATCTATCAAGAGTGATTTCTCTAAACCTCTCTTCAGTATATAGGCTTTTTTTAAAAAAAATAAATTTATTTATTTATTTATTTATTTTTGGCTGCATTGGGTCTTCGTTGCTGCATGTGGGCTTCCTCTAGTTGTGGTGAGTGGGGGCTACTCTTTGTTGTGTCACGTGGGCTTCTCATTGTGGTGGCTTAACCTTGTTGTGGAGCATGGGCTCTAGGTGTGTGGATTTCAGTAGTTGTGGCACATGGGCTCAGTAGTTGTGGCTCACGGGCTCTAGAGCACAGGCTCAGTAGTTGTGGCGCACGGGCTTAGTTGCTCCGAGGCATGTGGGATCTTCCCGGACCAGGGCTCAAACCCGTGTCCCCTGCATTGGCAGGTGGATTCTTAACCACTGTGCCACTAGTGAAGTCCCAGTATACAGGCTTTTAAAATTTAGTTTTGCTCATGATAATTCCATGGCTTAGCTCTGGAGAACACATTGACATAGTTCCTTCAGGATCATTCTCCAAATGAGGAGCAGGGATGTAACTCAAAAAAAAAAAAAAAAAGGAACTTTTTTTTTCCACTTCCTTTTGTTCTTCCAAGTTTGTACTGAAAGAAAAAAATCATCAACAATAATAACAAAAGCCTGTGCTTCCCTGGCAAACACTTCATTCAGATTTAGGGTCTAGATGGGCAAAAATTGCAGTGGTCGGACTTAATAACACTTTCTCCAAGAGTGTGTTAATTGACAGAGGCTCTTTTTACTTGAATATTTAACTCCTATTGTATTTATTTATGTATCTATGTATTTATTTATTTATTTATTTTGGCTGCACTGGGTCTCAGTTGTAGCATGTGAGATCTTCGTTGCAACATGCGGGATCTTTTAGTTGCAGCATGTGGGCTTCTTAGTTGTGGCATGCATGCGAGATCTAGTTCCCTGACCAGGGGATGAACCCAGGCCCTCTGCATTGGGAGCACAGAGTCTTACCCACTGGACCACCAGGGAAGTCCCCCTATTGTCCTATTTGACATTGAAAACAAGTAGTTTAGCTATGGATACCCAGAAGGAGGCCAAAAGATTCCTGATCTTCAGTTTTCTCCATGGTCATCGGCAAGCGTGACTAAGATCTCTTTTGACAGGTAGACTGGATGGGTCATGTTCTGCTCCATCACTTTCCTGCATGTTTCCTCAGTTGGTTTCTCAAACCTTTGCTTTTATGTACTTTAAAAGAAATAAAACCAAGTCTTCACCTAACATTTGATTCAGTCAGCTTCAGCACCTCATCTGTGTATGAAAATGAATATATTGTATTGATGTATGTGATGCCCTTTATAGTTAATCGATGAATATAATCAGATTTTACCTTCTTGTATTGTTGAAGTTTTCAGTGTTTATCTCAGAGTAAAGTGGATCTGTTAGCTCTAACGGTCTGATTAGGAAGATAATATTCAAAACTCTGACCATCACAGTAAGACCTTCCTTTTACAGAATACCCCATATGTGCCAGGGATTATGCTAAGTACCTTACATTTGTTATATAATTTAATAGTATAACAACAAAAACTGGATGAGATGGGTGTATTTATATCTCCTTACCGTCCAACCAACTAATACACAAATATTTTAGAAATAACGAGAAAAATAAAACCAAAGCAGCATTGAGAAAAAGTAAGCAAACTACTCAAGACCATACAACTAGCAATGTTAAAACTAAATCAGATCTAGGTTGGTTTGTTGCTGGTATTAACGCTTTAACCAGTAGACTCTACTTTCTGCTACTTCTCTGTCTATGCTATATTTTTTTCTGAAGGTGCATTTCTAAGGTATGGTCTTCATGATGTAATATCACTTTTAAAATGTAACATGGAAATAGCATAAAATTGAGGAATCTATAGTTCTGTCTCTGGTACTGCAAGAAGATATATACATTGGAAAGCAGTGAGCCATTTTACTTCTTGGGACTTCCTTTTGCTTATCTGTCATATAGAAATTGAACTAGATATTTAAACAACTTATTTACACCACTGTCATTCTAGTAATTTATAGATTATATGGTGGTTGAGGGTCTCGGATTTTGGCTGTGCACTTCTTTCTCTGGCTGAAGTGCCTCTTTTACATCTCCTACTCTTTCATCCCACCCTTCTGTGGAAGGTTAAGAATTTTCTCTCAAATCCTACATTTTCCATCTTTCTCCGCTCCCAAATTTCCTGTTTATGAGTCCATTGCAATCATTATATGCCAGGAAGTACAACATGGATTCACTGCAATTTGAAAACATTTTCTGAAAATTGACCCAGCATGTGCACAATTTCCCTGGTCACCTGCCAAGTCTTGCTCTATCTTTGGTATGCTGTCAAGCTAACAGTTGTAAATTAGATAAAGTGACTGTCCTAACCCTGGGAAGCTGAATTTAGAAGACATTTTATCAAAATAAATTATCTGAATTAAAAAATTTTGGCTGCTCTTTAACTCAATTGTAGGTAATAGGTTTAGGGGAAACTCATCTGGTCCAGAGAAACCCAAATTCTGTTGGGCTCTTGGTTTATACCAGTGAACCCTAGGACAACACCACCACTCACTTCACACTGCAGCATTGCAGCACACAGAGATCTGTTTACAACAAAGACCATTTTGGTTTTACTCCTCAGAAGGCAGAATTAAAAGTTCATCACAGCTCCAAATTCTAACTTGGGATGTTGCTTCGTATTTGGATGCCATCATTGAGTTCATCTTTTGCTTGAATTTTGTGAAAATCTCTAGCCTTTGTAATGGTGATGGTTGAATAGATGAGGCCAAACTTTGAGAGCCAGTGAACTTTTAATTAATGAACAGATGCACGCATCAGACCTTTAAAGAACTCATGACTATAGCTACACTTATAATGTACACTTACAATTTTCCAAGAACTGTGCTAGACACATCAAATATATTTTCTCATTTAACCCTCAGAACAACTCTCAGTTTACAAATGGGAAAGTTGAAACACAAGAGAAGTCATGCCATTTTCCACAAGGTAATGTAGTAAAAGCAAAGCTGGATTTTGACCTCATGCCTGTATATTTGCAAAGCTCATGCTCTTTGCCTCCGTGTCATGAGCCCATGACTGTTGTATGGGTTCAATTTGACTGAAAGAAGCAGGAAATGTCTTCTAGCAAGAGATTCTCTTATTAAGAGCTCAAGAGTTAAATATTACAAAAGACAAATACTGCAGTGTGATTGTTTTTTCTCATCCAGGTTTTTATTTCTATAAGTTTGCACTTACATTGAAATTTTAAGAAATTCAGTTGTTTTTTTCCTGAGCATTTTGAACTTCTGTCACATATTCTGTCTTTATTAATGTATCAAATTTCTTAAAGTTTTATGTAAATGCTTGAGATGAAAATACAACCAACCTAGGGTCTCCATAAACACGTTTCCTCTTTTTCGAGGCCGTCACTCTTCCATTAAGACCCATGCCTGGCTTAAAGCACCATGGAAGCTAACACTTGCTCATAGTTCACTATGCTGTTTCTGACCCACTTACTTTGCCCCATTCCCTTCACTGCTTTCTTTTTCTCAAAGTTTCCTGATCATGTTATTAATTCTCACATTTCTTGCTTCTTCTCACCCTCAGACTTGACACTGTTTCCCTGGATACTGACGTCCTTCCCTCTAAACTGTAGTTTGTGTTCACTCAGTGACACTTTCTCATACTTTCTTGGAAAAATAATCTTGGTGGCACACCAGTAGGTAACATTCCTACCAAGCTTTTGTCCTGGACCCTCAAAGAAAAGTCAGTCTGAAAAAAAGTAAGAAACAAAAAAAAATTTTAAGCTTTAAGAAGGTAACTTCTTGTTATTATAACCTATAGTATAATAAGGAAAGAAAACAAACATCAAATTTGTATGTCAGTTGGAATGTCAATAATAGAGCAGTTTAAAAAAAATTATTCATTCATTCATTTATTTGGCTGTGCAAAGTCTTAGTTGTGGCACGTGAGATCTTTAGCTATGGCATGCAGGATCTTTTTAGTTGCGGCATGAGGAATCTTTAGTTGCAGCATGCGAACTCTTAGTTGTGATATGTGGGATCTAGCTCCCTGACCAGGGATCGAACCTAGACCCCCTGTATTGGGAGTGTGGAGTCTTAGCCTACTGGACCACCAGGGAAGTCCCTAGAGCAGTTTTTTTTTTTTTAATTAATTTTATTTTTGGCTGCGTTGGTCTTCGTTGCTGCGCATGGGCTTTCTCTAGTTGCGGCCGGGGGGGGGGGGCTACTCTTCATTGCGGTGCGCGGGCTTCTCATTGCCGGTGGCTTCTCTTGTTGTGGAGCATGGGCTCTAGGCTTGCGGGCTTCAGTAGTTGTGGCACACGGGCTCAGTAGTTGTGGCTTGCGGGCTCTAGAGCGCAGGCTCAGTAGTTGTGGCGCACGGGCTTAGTTGCTCTGCGGCATGTGGGATCTTCCTGGACCAGGCTTGAACCCGTGTTTCCTGTGTTGGTAGCAGATTCTTAACCACTGCGCCACCAAGGAAGCCCGAGCAGTTTTTTAAGAAGCCAATATTTTGATTTCTCTTCTTAACATATCCATCAAATGATTATTAAGTATATACCTATGTATTCCAGTTACAGAGAACTCAGTACTTCCTGAGGCAGCCCAGTCCATTTTTATTCCACTCTTTTGGAATGTTCTTCCTTCTATTAAACAAAATTATATTTCATTGGTTTAAATTCTAAGGCATGCACCCACACAGAGCAAATCTATCTCCTCTTATAAGGCAATATTTCAACATTTATGGATAATTCTCACTATGCTAACTATCCCATTTATTTTTACGATTCCTTGTAGGAACTGGGTTGGGAACTGTCATGTGCTTGTCTCTTGTCTTGTTGGGGTAGAGGGACCCTACTTTTTCAATATTCATTTTAAATGAACTAACTTATTTTAATCCCAGTGTGGTCTGCTCAGAAGAGAGTGGGACTGTTACCACTTTTGTTATAGACACTAAATATGTTTGTTCATTAGTAAATATGTATTAGACCTCTTTTGGTTGCAAGTTGTAGAACAATCTAACTAAAAAACTAACTAAAAAAAAACCAAACAACCAAAAAAGAAGAATTTATGTTAGGAGTTTGCTGAGGTGTGCACAATTTGATTAGGCTTCAGGAAGATCTGGAGCCCAGTGCAAATGCCTAAATATCTTGAACCTAACCCTTTTAAATTCTGGCTGAAATAATGGAGTAAATAAGAGAGCAGAGCACAGTATATCCTGCTGACTCTTAAATATCTCTCCAAACTATCCCTAGCTCTTCATCTCCTGCTAACATACTTTTTGTGCTGACCTTTAGATTTCAAATGTGTTACAGCAATAACCTCAGAGGGAGGCTGTGGCCACAGCAGTTCATGGTATTACTATTGTAGATGCAACCTGGTTTCATAGAAAGTAAGATTCTAAGCAAATTACGCCCCCCCCCCCCCAATCCCCGCAATATCAAAGAGGTTAGACTCATTATGGTGCATTCAATGATGAAACATAATGGGCCCTTCAAAGTCATGGTTGGAGAGTTTATAATGACATAGGAAAATGTTGATGGTATAATTTCAGTAAAAATTGAAGGGCAAGAAACTATATAACCTGTGTTATTCCAATTACATTAAAAACTAAGACTTCCATGTGGAAAATGAATAGAAGCTTAATAGTGATAATATCTAGACTGTAGATTATGAATGATTTGTAGTTTCCTCTGAACATCTTTCCACAATTTCTATGAGGAACATTATTAATTTTATAAAAAATAATATGTAAAAGCAAAAAATATAAATATAAAATTATTCAATTAAATAGGTATAAATTTTGATAATTGTGAAGATTGTGATAATTGTGAGAGTTAATACATATAAATAAGGCTTAAAAGAGTGGCCAGTTTTAGGTGCTCAGCAAGTTTCCTTTTCTGTTTATTTTCTATGTTCAGTGCTGAGCCCTTATATGAAAATAATTTGTCTGGATATTAAATACAAAGGCCAAATTGACATTGAATAAAATTTAAGTCAACAGAATCAAAATAAAGTGTGTTGGAGAGAGAAAATAAATAAGCTTTGTGGGTTGAAGTAGCCTCTGAGACAACGTTTAAACTCTAGGTTTTGTCTGATTCTATGATCTCCAGAATTGTCCAATTAAATGTAGCATAAGTTAGGGAATATGCTACACATATTCATAATAGTGTATGTGTTTACATGTTCTCAAGGCTAATTGCCATTTCTGAACAGCATTTAATGTGCCAGCACTCTTTAAAGAGGCCTTATAACTTCCCATGTGAACTTTTCCTGTTAGGACGAGACGAAATTATTAGAGTCTTCCTGATCTAAACTTATAGATGTAAATTTGAGAGTAAGGAAACAGTCTTCAATGTAAAGTAGAATTGAAACTAAGTTACATTGGAAATGCTTCCTCTTCAGTTTCCCTTTTTCCTGTTTATTTTTTTTTTATTTTTTTAAGTTGGAAACTCCTTGCTACTTCATTGTTCTGTCAGAGGATTAAAAAAAATTATCCTTGGCTTTTGGTTAAAAAGTCTTATGTTTGTGCTGAATCTTCCCCCACCTTTCCTCTGTACATCATTTTGCTTTCTTAGCTATGTGTTTGATGCCGTGAAAGCCTGCCTCAGTGTACCAATTATAAGCGTTTAAGATGAAACCAAGCCACAGATTATACAAATGAAAGGAGCAAAAATAACAGCATTTTGTATAAACAAGGGCAGAGAGACAATTTGTTCTAGTCAAAGATAAATAAAGTTAAACTCTACCCAAATTACCACGTGTCAAGCTAATCAGAGAAAATGTTGTTTCTCCAATGCTGTTGTGCAAAAATAATTGAAATGACATTTCACAAAATCTAGCAGAGGTAAATTTTTTAAAAACAGGCTTGCAAGCTTCCAGATACTTCAGCTCACCCTAAGAGCTATTTGCTCTACTGAAATAATTGAAGAACATAGTTTCAAAATGTGTTCTTTCTGCTTGAGAGAATCAAGGCCATCTCTTGGGGTTCAAAGTAAACCCTGGTATGTTAAAGGGACCTCCAAATCCCCGAGGCTGTCCTTTGAGAATCACCCAGTGACACTTATTTTTTGTTCATTTCTATACCTTCATAGTATCTCTCAGTGTGCTCATTGTAAAATCCATTTACCTGTCATCTGTTCTTGCATATTGTATATGAAATGTATTGGCAATGAATCAACTTTCTCAAAAGAAAATTGGTGAAAGTTTTATTCAGAAATTAATTTAGACTTTATTGGGGCAGTTAGCAAGTAGCAATATTAGACCAAAGAAGAATAACGTATTCATTCGTTTTGTCCCTCATTCTGTCTAGTCTTCTCTGAGGTCAGTATTGCTCAAGGTTATAAAATGAAAGCTCTACAAATCACAATCACGTAACTGTCAAGCACCTTATTAAATTTCATTCAGTTCTATACCAATTCTTAAGGGACCATCACTATCTTCCAATTCACACAAAGATTGAATAAAAACTGATCAAACATTTATGGGATTGAATGGTCATCCTAAGTTTGATCTGCTATTACTGGAGAGAAACCTAGGCCAAGAAGTTTATTTAGCCTTAGGCAGTGGGGCTCCATTGAAAGCTTGTGAACAGATGACTGACATGATTATATCTGGCAGTGACATACAAAATTGATTTCTTGATCATTGCTTATGTGGTTTTTTTCTTTATTATAAAGGCATAAAAAGTATTGTAACAACCCAAAGCACACAGATTTGTTGGAAAGTTAAATCACTGTGGCAGACAGTACATCCAGTCCTCTGTGTTTCCTAGGCATCCTTGGAGTTATATAACTTGTTCTGGCCTACAGTCTCTGAGTGACAAAGCCACCTCTGGGCTAAGGTGGGAAAGATCTGGGATGCCTCCTGCATCCTCTCTCCGGGTCAGTGGCAGCGTTGGAGGCTATCAGCTGAGGTAGTGAGTCATGAGATGGGAGCTGCCTATAGCAACTACAAGGAGAGTTGCCCTGGAGCCTTGCCCAACATAAAAGGTAGAAGTTTGTTGAATTTTGCCACTGATATTTCAGCATGGCCTAGCTTATCCTATTATAATGATAAACAAGTATAAGAAAAGATACACAAGCTTATGATAATGGGAAAAAAGGCAAATTAAAACAATGAGATACTATTTCACCTATTATAGTTTCACTTATTATTGTTGAAAAAAAAAGTCAGAAAATACCAAACTTTGATGAAGATGTGGACAAACACAAATCTTCTTGCATTGCTGGCAGAGATACTAAAAGATGATAAAGTAATTTTGGAGAGCAGTTTGGAAGTTAGTAATGAAATTAAGAAGGACATGATCTATGGACTAGGAATCTACCCCATTGAAAATGTCACAAAGGTCTATAAAGGGTGTATGCCCAACATTGGCATACTGTCCCTTCTCCAAGTCCTGCTAACATGGTTTTTCTGTTGATCTTTTTTAGATTTCAATTGGGTTTCAGAGGACTTGTGACAGTGAAAAACCTGAGGTAACCTATATGTCTATTTCTGGTAAAATAAGTAAAATATCACAATCAGTGAATGGAATACATATAGTAAAACTTGGAGATAGATTTTAAATACATAGTTTTAAATTATAAATTAAGGAAATTAAGCATCCTTTACATAAGCTGAAAACACAAAGACACATCAAATAACATATGTTTTACAAAGTTACATATATAGCCAAGACTGTGGGTAGGGAGGAGAAAGAAAATGGGCACTGAAGATAAAAGGGAAAATAAAAACAAAAATAAAGTAAAACAAGAGAAGGGCTTTGCATAGAACAGTTGAGGAGCATGTTTAATTCTGAGGCAATAAAGAACATTAAAAGAAAAAAATTACCTGTACAATTCAGAAACCACCTTGAGACATATCCATTTTAATATACTTGTATCTCCCATACTCCGCTTCCAAAAACCTTTAAGGATGGGTTCACCTTTGCATAGGCCTATATTACCCCCATTGTAGGGACATAGCTCTTATTATCAACATGACCTTGGTCAGGGATTCATAAAACATCAACTGAAAACTTCCCTAGACCACACCTGGTCCAAATAATAACCTCATTTACTTAACCTTGAGTCAAAGAGCTGAACTCACTTTTTTGAACTAAAAGAAAAATTCAAGGGTCAGGGTCGGCACTGAACTTTGAAAGTTAGATCTCCCATTACCACTAATCAGCTCTTTTTCCATATCCGTGTTACACGTAAGAGTGTGATGACTGCCTGAACGAGATCAAAATAAACATCATCAGTCTGAATATTAGCCGGACTAATTTATGTTACACCAATTATGCTTGCCACTTGAAGAAATATATTTTAAGATGATTTTTCAAGTACCCAGGCAACATTTGCAGAGAAAACTGTGATGGTATTAGAGACTGAGCTGTTGATTACAAACAGGGTGAATTTTTGGCTTTATGTGATTTGTCTAAAGAGGCAGCAAAATGAATTGAAGTAGAAACACAGGGCACTAGGTGGGCCCTGTTCATCCTCATGGAATTTGATCCTTACACTCAAATAAAAGGGAGCTGTTTAGCTGTCATTCAGTTTTGTCATTACATTGGTTCAAGCATAAGAAATGTAAATTATTAAGAAACTTAAAACATGTCCAATTATAACTGCACTCAAAAAAGTTTTCTCCCTAAAAGGCACATCTACTGGGATTTTAATCAGAGATGACAGTCATTTTAATTCTAAACATTTTTTCATAGTTTTCAACTTCTGGAATATCTCCAAGGAAATTGACATACTGTATAGAGATGAGATAGATTGAAATTTGGGAGCATCACCACCTGAAACTGCTATTCCCCCCAAATCTTCCATTGAAGGTCTATTCAATGATGGGCAGCATGTTAGTAGGAAGAATTGTAATGTGCACTTAGTAGGTCAATTAAACATGCATATGCTTTTTAAGGATATTTTTAAATTTAATTATATTATATATATATTTATTTTTTTATACAGCGGGTTCTTATTAGTCATCCACTTTATACACATCAGTGTATACATGTCAATCCCAATCGCCCAATTCATCACCACCCCCCCCACCGCTTTCCCCACTTGGTGTCCATAACATTTGTTCTCTACACCTGTGTCTCAATTTCTGCCCTGCAAGCTGGTTCATCTGTACCATTTTTCTAGGTTCCACATATATGCGTTAATATACGATATTTGTTTTTCTCTTTCTGACTTACTTCACTCTGTATGACAGACTCTAGGCCCATCCACCTCACTACAAATAACTCAATTTCGTTTCTTTTTATGGCTGAGTAATATTCCATTGTATATATGTACCACATCTTCTTTATCCATTCGTCTGTTGATGGGCATTTAGGTTGCTTCCATGACCTGGCTATTGTAAATAGTGCTGCAGTGAACGTTGGGGTGCATGTGTCTTTTTTTTTTTTTTTTTTTTTTTTTTTTGCGGAAAGCAGGCCTCTCACCGCTGTGGCCTCTCCCGTCGCGGAGCACAGGCTCCGGACGCACAGGCCCAGTGGCCATGGCCCACGGGCCCAGCCGCTCTGCGGCATGTGGGATCCTCCCAGACCAGGGCACGAACCCGTGTCCCCTGCATCGGCAGGTGGACCCCCAACCACTGCGCCACCAGGGAAGCCCTGCATGTGTCTTTTTGAATTATGGTTTTCTCAGGGTATATGCCCAGTAGTGGGATTGCTTGGTCATATGGTAATTCTATTTTTAGTTTTTTAAGGAACCTCCATACTGTTTTCCATAGTGGCTGTATCAATTTACATTCCCATCAACAGTGCAAGAGGGTTCCCTTTTCTGCACACCCTCTTCAGCATTTGTTGTTTGTAGATTTTTTGATGATGCCCATTCTAAGTGGTGTGAGGTGATACCTCATTGTAGTTTTGATTTGCATTTCTCTAATAATTAGTGATGTTGAGCAGCTTTTCATGTGCTTAGTGGCCATCTGTATGTCTTCTTTGGAGAAATGTCTGTTTAGGTCTTCTGCCCATTTTCGGATTGGGTTGTTTGTTTCTTTAATATTGAGCTGCATGAGCTGTTTGTATGTTTTGGAGATTAATCCTTTGTCCCTTGATTGGTTTGCAAATATTTTCCCCCATTCTCAGGGTTGTCTTTTCGTCTTGTTTATGGTTTCCTTTGCTGCGCAAAAGCTTTGAAGTTTCATTATGTCCCATTTGTTTATTTTTGTTTTTATTTCCATTACTCTAAGAGGTGGATCAAAAAAGATCTTGCTGTGATTTATGTCAGAGTGTTCTTCCTATGTTTTCCTCTAAGAGTTTTATAGTGTCTGGTCTTACATTTAGGTCTCGAATCCATTTTGAGTTTATTTTTGTGTGTGAATTTTTATTTTATATTGGAGTATAGTTGATTTACAATGTTGTGTTAGTTTCAGGTGTACAGCAAAGCGACTCAGCTGTACATATACATATATCCATTCTTTTTCAGATTCTTTTCCCGTATAGGTTATTACAGGATATTGAGTTCCCTGTGCTATACAGTGGGTCCTTGTTGATTATCTATTTTATATAATAGTAGTGTTAATTTGTTAATTTGTTGTTTGTTAATCCCAAACTCCTCATTTATCTCCCCCTACCCTCTGCTATCCCCTTTGGTAACCATAAGTTTGTTTTTGAGGTCTGTGAGCCTGTTTCTGTTTTGTAAATAAGTTCATTTGTATCATTTTATTTTTAGATTCCACATATAAGTGATATCTTAAGGATGTTATGTATGTGTAATCTCCATGTTTCCTATTTAACGTTGCAAATATGTATTATTTTGAATAACAGTACAGCCCTTACCAACTCAAGTCAAAGAATGAAAGCAAAATAACAATAGATAATAAAACACATTATAACAATATTTTGACTTTATAATATTGTAGTCTACAGTATGTTTCTTAGCATAACCTTTGATCTAGACTTTTACAGTCATATAATACCACAGAAATTAACATTTGTGTATGAAATAAATCTGTTTTGCTAGGAAATCCAGAAATAGAACACAATCATTTAAAATCTTGTTGAATAAAATAACTTTTTTTTTAAATGACAGTTTTTAAAGTTGGTATCAGAGTGGGAAATTGGCATTTTTTGCCAGCCTGTCAGTATAATTCTTATGCTGAATAATCTATGTGAATTGAAAAGGTAATTTTTTTAAAAACAATTTTATAGCTACCAGCTGTGTGACCTAGAACATACATCACTTAATCTTTTTAAGTCAGTTTAGTTTTACAATACCACCACACGTAAGAGTTAACATTTTTTTTGTGCACATATTATGGGGCTATCATTATACTGAGAGATTTACATGTCATACTACAACTGTATGAGGTAGGTACGATTAGCCTCTTTGAGTTTAAGCTTCTTAATCTGTAGAATGGGGATAATTGTCTAGAATTTCATGACTAGTAAGTGGCCAAGTCAGGAATTGAATTCAAGTCTGTTGTACCCTACAGTCTAGGGCACTTTTAACCGCATACAGTACTTCCTCATGTTGATTTTCTCCCTTACCCTTCCATGGTGAGGACCTCCCAACCCTATGTATTCTGTGGACTGATACTTGGTGCATTCTTTCTTCTCCCTTCCCATATTTGTTTGAGAATCTTTCCCATATACTAATCTAGGTCAAAGACAACTAGATTTTCATACTGCTTCTTGCCTTTCTTTTTGATTTTCTGGAAGGAATTGAAAAAAAAAAGTCTCTTCAAAACACATATCTTGGGGATTCCTTGGTAGCACAGTGGTTGAGAGTCCGCCTGCCGATGCAGGGGACACGGGTTCGTGCCCCGGTCCGGGAAGATCCCACATGCCGAGGAGCGGCTGGGCCCGTGAGCCATGGCCGCTGAGCCTGCGCGTCAGGGGCCTGTGCTCTGCAACGGGAGAGGCCACAGCAGTGAGAGGCCCGCGTACCGAAAACAAACAAACAAAAAAACACATATCTTATTGTGTTGTTTTCTGCTTAAAGTCATTTAGTGGTTTCTGATTGCTCTCAGAATAAAGTCTAAAATGACTTATTAAGGTTTTCAAACTGCATGATCAGATCCCTGCCACCTCCCTGGCCTCAAACTTGCTCTTGTTCCAGTGCTCCACACTTCTTCTTGTTATAGGTCCTATAAAGCAGCGGTGCCCTACCTTTTTGGCAGTGGGGGCTGGTTTCGTGGAAGACAATTTTTCCATGGGCAGGGGCCGGGGGTGGGGATGGTTCAGGATGGAATGCGAGCGATGGTTCAGGCGGCATGTGAGCGATGGGGAGCAAGCAGCAGATGAAGCTTCGCTCACTTGACCACTGCTCACCTCCTATGTGTGACCCAGTTCCTAACAGGCTACGGACTGGTACCGCGGGGCTTGGGGACCCCTGCTATAAAGGGACACTTCTTTTGCTTGGAGAAGTTTTCCACTACTTATCTATTAACTTTCTCAAGAAAGTGTTTCCTTCTCATACAGTCAACAGTTTCCTTGGTTAAATGCTCTAGGTGGTTCACTGTATTGCTTCATAGCATTTAACTCAGTTCATAATGTTTTCTGTACATTTTTTGACCATCACCCAAAGATTCACATTACCGTTTAAGAGAAAAGGAGGGGTGACGTCAGCAAGTTGGTGGAATTGGAATCCCTGGACCCTCCTTTCCCCCATGAACACATTGATTCAACAACAGTAAATGGACAGACCCCCTTATGAGAAATCCAGAAACAAATCGAGAGGCTCCTGCACCCTGGGTGAGTGCAAATCCAGCCACTTTGAAGCCAGTAGGAAAAGCTGAGAATCCTCTAACCATAATCCCTACCCCTGGCACAGCACCATACAATCAGAAGGAAACCCCTAGCACCCACTTCTTTGTGGAGAGGGAAAGAGTTGGACGATGTGTCCAACAATCCAGCTTTTTGGGGGGCTGCCCAAGGTACTGGCTTCTATCTCATCTGTGCTCTTGGAGCACTCATGGGACCTGGCATATTCTTGGTGCCCTGGGGGCCAGTGGGAACAAAAATGGTGGTTTGAAGTAGCAGCAAGCAGTCACCATAGCCCCTCCCTCAGGCTCCACACAGAGCAAGCAGCTAAAAACCCGAGATCCCAGCTTCTCCCTGGGGAAGGAATGAGTTGGACTGTGTATGGGTTTATAATATACATGTAAAAGTATAAAAATATGGTAACAGTAGTGTAAAAGGGGAAGTGAAGAAATGAAAGTATACTATTGTAAGAATATTATACTATATAGAGAGTATAATATCACTTGCAGGTAAACTGTAATAAAGATGAATACCATAAACCTCAAAGCAATAAAAAAAACCCCACTAAAATAACAAAACAAAATTATGACTAATAAAACAATAAAGGGGATAAAATAGATTAATAAAAGTAATTTTTACAAAAGAAGGCAGAAAAAAAGGAACATAAAAGATAGGACTAATAGAAAACAAATAGTAAGACTGAAACTGAATCATATGAATAATAGCATTAGATGTAAATATCTCAAGCAACAAATAGGTTAAAAGTAAAAGAATGGAAACATATACCATGCTAACATTGATTAAAAGAAATCTGGAGTGACTATTTTAATATCAGACAAAGTAAATTTCAGAGAAAAGACTTTACCAGGGTAAAAGGTGATTTCATAATGATAAAGGGGTCAGTTTATCAAGAGGACAGAATAATTCTAAATGTTTATGCACCTAATAACATATTTTCAGAATACATGTCACTACAAACTGATAGAATTGCAACTAATAGACAAATCCACAATTTTAGTTATAGATTTTTAAAAAATAAATGTATTTTTTGCTGCTTTGGGTCTTCATTGCTGTGCACGGGCTTTCTCTAGTTGTGGCAAGCGGGGGCTGCTCTTCCTTGTGGTGCGCAGGCTTCTCATTGAAGTGGCTTCTCTTGTTGCAGAGCACAGGCTCTAGGTGCGCGGGCCTCAGTAGTTGTGGCACACGGGCTTAGTTGCTCCACGGCATGTGGGATCTTCCTGGACCAGGGATAGAACCCGTGTCCCCTGCATTGGCAGGCGGATTCTTAACCACTGCACCACCAGGGAAGTCCCTTAGTTATAGATTTGAATACATCTCTCTTAATACTTGATAGGAGAATAGACAGAAATCTGGTAAAGAAGACTCAAAATTAAGATGTAAATTATCCCCAATTTATCTAATAGATCCAATGCAGTCCCAGCCAAAACCCTCAGCAGTCTTTGTGTGTCAAAATAGACAAACTGATTCTAAAATTCACATGGAAATGCAAAGGACTTAGCATAGCCAAAACTTTTTTGAGAAAGAATAAAGTTGCAGGACTTATCCTACCTGATTTCAAGACTTAATATAAAGTTGCATAATCAAGACAGTGTGATGATGGTTTCCCAAGTGTATACATATGTTAAAACTAATCAAATTGTACACTTTTAAATATGTGCAATTTACCGTATGTCAATTATACCTCAGTAAAGCTGTTAAAAGTGATTACTGCAAAGAAATCATGAATTTTAAGTTATATCAATAATGCGAGAAAAAAGCAAACACTAGAAAATGATAGAGCCACATTCCTTCTACCTCCAGTACAAGCCTGTTGGAGTACACAGTGAGGTCAAAAACAATAAGCTAATCAAGTCAAAGAAGAAGTAAACTGAAAAAAAAAAGAAAGAAATTTTCTAGGAAACTACTTGGTATATGATTAACAGGTACGATTATTAATATACCACATTCTGTTTATTTTGCCTTGAGATATTGACTAAAGCTTGTATGAAATCATCCCCTTAGCAAGGTATTTAAAAATGATACATCCGAGACATGAAGTGAACCCTATGTGATTAGTAAATGGACATCATGACTTATTTAGCAAGCTGATGATGCATTTTCTTCCCCTTTTAGAATTCTCTGTGTTGTGAGAGGTAGCTTGTTTAGTTATACTGGTGACTAAAACCCAGTGTCGAAATAAGTTCAGCTAAGAGCCAGACCTTTGAATCACAGTGATACATTTTTAGTGAGAATAACAAGGTTACTTGTTTTAAAAAACATGGCTGATTTCATCCTTATTTCATGTTTTAAAAATATTTTTTTTCTGGTATTTAAAATGTATATTATATGAGTAGACTTGCATATACATAAAGTTTATAAGTAAGTATACATATATTGGAAAAATCCAAAGCAGGAACAAGCCTGTTGAGAATATTGAAGAAGTATGCAGACTGTCCAAGAGAATGCTACTGAATTCACAGAGAATTTATGAGTGTATTTTTTTGCACTTCACCCTACAGGGCTAGTTCAAGTTTGAGTTTAATAACATTGGAACTTAATAGTCCTGAAAAATAACAGCATTTGGACATACTCTATTTTGTATTTTATAGACAAGTTGCTGAGCTGACCTACAACTATTTAAACCACCAAAGACTTCAGATTGCAGAGAAAATACTGGAAACTTTCTCTAGTCCTACTGAATGGTGAGGGGCATACAGAATGTGGAATTAAGATCATGCCTGTATCTTTTCAATACTTACTATTATATAAAAGAGCAGTCAAAGCTTTAAAGAGGTCAAAGAACAATAGCCACACACCTAGGATTTACTAAAACCATCCAAAGTTAAACGAATTTATTGTAGAGTTTATATTGTGGTTGAGAAAATACTTGACTCAGTTTTTTAAAAAATTGAGATTGAAGTATAACATTATATTAGTTTCAGGTGTTCAACATAATAATTTGATATTTGTATATATTGTGAAATGATCACCATAGGAAGTCTAGTTAGCATCCATCACCACACATAATATTTGATATAGTGTTAGCTATAATAACCATGCTGTACATTACATCCCCATGACTTTGATTCAATATTAAGAAAAAAATCATAACACAAAACTGTATAGTGCTTATGATTTCAATCATCTGTTTAAATACATTTTGATATCTTTCTGGGTTTTTTTTAAACAAAGAATAGTTGCTTTGGGGATATAGATTTATATATTATTATTTTTCTCCTTTTAAAATTTATATATTTTACATAAAATTGACATGACTTTGTGTTAATTATTTGAAAAAGTTCACTGATAAACATATTTAGGTAGCTTCATATATAATTTCTTATTCTTTACTTTTTATAAAATATATATTTCATGTGATTTTAATTTTATAATTCAAAATATATTTTTATTTACAAAATCAGAAATTAGAAACTCTCTTTTGCTAACCTATGAACAGGATCTTTAATTTTAAATGGAGACATTTGTATCATAGGACAATGATATAGTGGGGGTATTTTGTATAAGATATTATTTGCATCTTTATAGGTAAGCTTTATTTTTCCTCATTAAAAAATATTTTTATATATAATATGGGGGAACTAACCTATACTTTCTTTCCTGTTCTTATTTGCTCTCTTTTAAAAATTGTCATGTTAGGGATGCAGGCTTTTTTTGGTAGTAGCTTTATTGAAGTATAAATAAATATAATAAACTACACATACCTAAGGTGCATAAGTTTTAATGTATGCTACACCCAGGAAATCATCACCACAGTGAAGATCATGATCACATCCATTATCCCCCAAAAGTTTCCTCATGCCCCTTTGTAATCCCCATCTCCCAAGCTTGCACAAGCCTCCCCTTCCCTCCAGCCATGTCTTAGGCCACCACTGGTCTGCTTTCTATCGATATGGATTATTTTAATATTTTCTATAATTTTACATTCATTGTAGTACATAATAATTTCTATTTTGATCTGGCTTCTTTCATTCACCTTAGTTATTTTGAGATTCATTGATGTTTGTAGTGTTTATTAATAATTTATTTCTTTCTGTTGCTGAGTAGTACTCCTTTCTATGATATACCAATTTATTCATTCATTTACCCATTGATGGACCTTTGGGTTGTTTCCAAGTTTTGACATTACAAATATTTCTGTTATGAATATTTGTGCACAACTCATTGTATGGACATATGCTTTCGTTCTCTTAGGTAAATAACTAGGAGAGGGGCTCCCCTGGTGGAGCAGTGGTTAAGAATCCGCCTGCCAATGCAGGGGACACGGGTTCGAGCCCTGGTCTGGGAAGATCCCACATGCTGCGGAGCAACTAAACCTATGCACCACAACTACTGAGCCTGCACTCTAGAGCCCGCGAGCCACAACTACTGAAGCCCGCATGCCTAGAGCCCGTGCTCCACAACAAGAGAAGCCACCGCAATGAGAAACCCACACACCACAACGAAGAGTAGCCCCCACTCGCCGCAACTAGAGAAAGCCTGCGTGCAGCAACAAAGACCCAATGCAGCCAAAAATAAATAAATAACTGTATTTAAAAAATAACTAGGAGAGGAATGGTTAGATCATATGGTAGGTTTAACTTTTTAAAGAAAATGCCCAACATTTTCGAAAGCAATTCTACCCTTTTACTTTCCCATTAGCAATGTTTGAAAGTTCTAGTTCCTCCACATCTTTGCCAATACTTGGTATGGTCATTAAAAAAAAATTTAACCATTTAAATAGATTTGTTGTGGTTTTAATTTGCATTTTCCTAATGACTAATGTTGTTGAATATACTTATTTGCCATTCATACATCTTCTCTGTTGAACCGTATGTTCAAATCTTTTGCTCATTTTTGAAAACTGGGTTGTTTGGTTTCTTATTGTTGAATTTTGAGAGTTCTTAATATATTCCGAATAAGAGTCCCTTACCAGGTATATGCTTTGCAAATGTTTTCTCTCAGTCTTTTGCTTGTCTTTTCATTGTCTTAAGAGCGTCTTTCAAGGAGGAGTAGTTTAAAATTTTGATGATGTCTGTGATAGTTAATTTGATGGGTCATCTTTACTAGACCATGGGGTGCCCAAATATTTGGACCCACATTATTAGGGGTGTGTCTGTGAGGATTTTTTCTTTTTTTCTTTTTTTTTTTTTTGGCCGCACCGCATAGCGTGCGGGATCTTAGTTTCCCAATCAGGGATCGAACTGTGCCCGTTGCAGTGGAAACACAAAGTCTTAACCACTGTACCGCCAGGGAGGTCCTGTGTGAGGATATTTTTAGATGAGATTAACATTTGAATCAGTAGACTAAGTAAAGCAGATTGCCCTCCCTAATTTGGATGGCCCTTATCTGATCAATTGAAAGCCTGAGTAGAACAAAAAAGCCCATCTCCTGCTCTAATAAGAGGAAACTCCTGCCTGACTGCTTTGAGCTGGGACTTCAGTCTTTTCTGGTGTTGGACTCAAACAGAAACGTTGGCTCTTCTTTACTCTCAAGCCTGTTGGCTTTTGGACTGGAACTTACACCATCAGCCCTCTTGGTTCTCAGGCCTTCGGACTTGGACTAGAAGTACACATCCTGTGTCTCCAGCTTGCTGACTGCAGATCTTGAGACTTCTTAGCCTCCATAATTGCATGAGCCAGTTCCTTACAGTAAGTTTCTTCTCTCTCTCTCTCTATACATCTTATTGGCTCTGTTTCTCTGGAGAATGCTGACTAGTACGAAGTCCAATATATCATTTTTTTTATGGACCATTATTTTGATGTCATATCTTAGAAATTTCTCCCTGATTCAAATTACAAAAGTTTTCTGCCATGATTTATTCTAGAAATTTATAATTTGCAGTTTTTACAATGGGTCTATGACCCACTTTGAGTTAATTTTTCTATGTGATATGAGGATATATCAGATAAGTTTTTTCTGCTTTTGCATATGGATATCCAGTTGTTGCACCACCATCTGTTTAAAAGATTATTCTTTCTCTGCTGAATTGTCTTTGTGCCTTTGTTGAAAACCAGTTGTTTATATATGTTTGAATCTGATTTCTGAATTCGTTATTCTGTTAGGTTGATCTATTTGTTAATTTTTTTTGGCAATAGCTCACTCTTGACTGCCGTAGCTTTTGTAATAATAATGCTAATCCTCCAACTTTTTCCTTCTTTTTCAAAGTTGTTTTGGATATCCTTGGTCCTTTGTATTTCCATATAAGTGTTAGAATCAGATTGTCAATTTCTACAAAAAAAGGTCTCTTTGGATTTTGATTGTGATTTTATGTGATTGGTTTGGGGAGAATTGATATTTTAATGATTTTGAGTCTTCTGATTCATAATCACGGTTTATCACTTCATTTATTTAGGTCTTCAGTTTCTCTCAACTGTGTTTTGTAGTTTTCTGTGTTCACATCTTGCACATACTTTATCCAATTTGTCCCTAATAAATTCAATATTTTTGATGCTGTTGAAAATGATATATTAAAAAATTTCAACTTTCAATAGTTTGTTGCTGGTAAATTGAAATATAATTGATTTTTGTATGTTGATATTGTACCCTGCAACCTTTCTAAATCCACTTACCAGTTCTAGTTGCTTTATTGCACATTCCATCATGACGTCTGTGTTTTTTACATAGACAACCGTGTCTTCTGTGAATAAAGACCATTTTACTTCTTTTGTTCCAAACTGGATACCCTTTGTTTGTTTTCCTTGCCTTATTGCCCTGACCAGAGTCTCTAGTACAGTGCTGACTAGAACTGATGAGAATGGACATCCTTGTCTTGTTCCTGTTCTTAGGGGGAAGATATTCAGTCTCTTACCATTATTATTATTATTTACAAAATTTGTTTTTAAAAAATTTATTTATTTTAGGCTGCGTTGGGTCTTTGCTGCACGTGGGCTTTCTCTAGTTGCAGTGAATTGCAGTGCACGGGCTTCTCATTGTCGTGGCTTCTCTTGTTGCAGAGCACGGGTCTAGGCATGCAGGCTTCAGTAGCTGTGGCACGTGGGCTGTAGAGCGCAGGCTCAGTAGTTGTGGCTGTCCATGGCATGTGGGATCTTCCTGGACCAGGGCTCGAACCCGTGTCCCCTGCATTGGCAGGCGGATTCTCAACCCCTGCGCCACCAGGGAAGCCCTCTTACCATTATTTTTATTTATTTATTTATTTTTTTGGTATGTGGGCCTCTCACTGCTGTGGCCTCTCCCGCCGCGGAGCACAGGCTCCAGACGCGCAGGCCCAGCGGCCATGGCTCACGGGCCCAGCCGCTCCGCGGCATGCGGGATCCCCCCAGACCAGGGCACGAACCCGCGTCCCGTGCATCGGCAGGCGGACTCCCAACCACTGCACCACCAGGGAAGCCCTCTTACCATTATTTTTGATGGTAGCTGTACATTTTAGGTAGACTGCTTTTATTGCATTGAGAAAGTTCTCTTCTGTTTGTAGTTTGCTGAGAGTTTTGTTTTTTTTTAAATCAGGAATTAATGTTGAATTTTGTCAAATGTATTTTCTGTATCTACTGAGACAATCATATAGGTTTTCTTTTTTAGTGTGTTAATGTGAATAACGTAGATTTTTGAATGTTGAGCCAACTGTGCCTTTTTGGGATTAAACTCAAGTTGGTCATGATGTATTATCCTTGAAAATGTTGGAATTATTTTGCTAAAATTTTGCTTAGAATTTTTGTATTCATGATCATGGAAGTTATTGGCATATAGTTTTCTTGTAATATCTTTTATTTTTGTATTAGGATAATGCTAGTCTTGTGTAATGGTTTAGGAAGTATTTCCTCATTTTCAAATTTCTGCAAGAGTTGTGTAGAATTGGTATTATTTCTTTGTTAAATATTTGGCAGATTTCACCAGTGAAGCTATCTGGGTCTGGAATTTTTTTTTCCTTTTGTGTGTGTGTGTGGAAAAGCTTTTAACTGCAGATACAATTTATTTAATAGATATGGACTATTCAGGTTATTTCTTCTCAAGTGAGTGGTATTTTGTGTCTTTAAAGAAAATTTTCCATTTCATCTAAGTTGTTAATTTATTGATATAAAATTATTCATAACATTTCATTATCTTTAGAATCTGTAGTGATTTTACTTCTCTCATTCCTGATATAGGTAATTTGTTCTCTCTCTCTTTTTGTGAAAAATCTTGGTAGAGGTTTATCAGTATTTTTGGTTTTCCCAAACAGCCCAGTTTTGGTTTTGTTGATTTTCTCTGTTGTTTTTCTATTTCACTGACCTCCACTTTTTTTTTAATAGTAATCTTTTAATTATTTATTTATTTTTATATTTATTTTTGGCTGTGTTGGGTCTTCGTTTCTGTGCGAGGGCTTTCTCTAGTTGCGGCAAGCGGGGGCCACTCTTCATCGCGGTGCGTGGGCCTCTCACTATCGCGGCCTCTGTTGTTCCGGAGCACAGGCTCCAGACACGCAGGCTCAGTAGTTGTGGCTCACGGGTCTAGTTGCTCCGTGCCATGTGGGATCTTCCCAGACCAGGGCTCGAAATTGTGTCCCCTGCATTAGCAGGCAGATTCTCAACCACTGCGCCACCAGGGAAGCCCCACTGACTTCCACTTTAATCTTAATAATTTTGTCTCTTTTGCTGACTTTGGGTTTAATTTGATCTTTTTCTCATTTCTCAAGATGGATGCTAAGGTCATTTGAGACCTTTCTCCCCATCCTCCTTCTTGTTCTCTTCCTCCTCCTCCTTTTTAAAAAAACATAGGTGTTCAGTGCTATAAATTTCATCCCCACTGCTGCTTTGGAAGCATCCTTAAAATATGCTGTACTTTTATGTTTATTCAACTGAAAAACTTTCTAATTTTTCTGTGAATTTTTCTTTGATTTATGGGTTATTTGTAAGGCTGTTATTTCATTTCCAAATATTTTGGGATTTTGTAGAGATATTTCTGTTGATTTCTATTTTAATTTCATTATGTACAGAGACTATACTTCATATGTCCTGAATTATTTTACATTTACTGAGACTTAATTTATGGCCCAGATTATGTGCTGTCTTTGCAATATTCCATGTGCACTTGAAAAGACTGTATTCTGCTGTTACTGGGAGGAATGTTCTATAAATGTCAATTAAGTCAAATTTGTTTGTGGTTTTCAAGACATATATATCTTTACTAATATTCTGTCTACTTGTTCTGTTAATTATATCTGATTGTAGTTGTGGATTTTTCTACTTTTACTTGAAGTTTTAACATTTATTTTTGCTTCATGTATTTTGAAGCTCTATTATTAGGTGTGTAAATGTTTATGAGTTTTAAATCTTTTGCTTGGCATGGACACCAGTTTTGCATGTGTCTTAGTAACAAAGTGTAACACAGCTTAAACTTCTTGGGTAAATCTTCATTTCATCGGCCCAATAATGCATTTCTTTTTGTTTGGAAGGAAAATATGAAAATATGATTACATCTCTTGCTATGATTATTTGTTTCACTAACATCAGACATATACTCTGTTTCTGGTACTGTGTTTCTGTGACTTTCTGTGTATTCAATTCAATGCTAAATTATAACATAATTTTCAAAGATATTTTACATGGCAGTTAAACTTCACACATGTAGTTTCAACAGTATACAAACTCCAATGAAGAAATAACAACATGAGCAGATATGACCAAGTTTGAGCATGTCCAGGCAATGCCAATTATATCTGATTGCAGTCTCAGTGACACTAAGTGTAACACACACCTTGATGTTAAAATGTGAAAAAAACCCAACTCTTAAAGTCTAAGAAATATGGTATATATTAGATAAGAAGTATAGGATTCTATTCAGTGATGGATGAAACAGCCAAGATTACTGCCTCCACTGACCTTACATTCTAGTATGTAAAGGCCGATATGAAACGAGTACAAAATAAGCAAGGTAATTCTTGCCCATGGTATATACTATGAAAAAAGAAAGAATGATGTATTGGCCTTTCTGAAGACGTCATGAGTGAGATGAATGACATTGACAGCTGAATAGTGAGAAGAAACCGTTGGGGGATGACCCAGGGGAGGAGCATTTGAGTGAGAGCAAGTGGAAAGACTTTTGGTCAGGAATGAACTTGATATTAGAGAAACATAATGAAAACCAATGTGGCTGGTGTTTAGTGGTTAAGGTAATCATGGTAGCAAGTGAAGGTAGAGAGTGGTTGATGGGGGCTATTTTTGCATCAGTTTCTCTAAAGTTGAGCCAGATTAGGTATTCCTTTAGTACATTACAGTGAACACATTACAACTCATGGATCGGTTTCAGTTCAATCCTGTTGGGGGATTAAAAGCAGAAGAAAATAAGTTGAGCCTCCCAGGGTGCTTAGCATCTGTACTACATGTAATTTAGCACTTGGATATATGTTTCCATGTGTTACTTGCAAATTGTATCATCTGTTTAAGCCTTTTCACTCTGAGGGGAAAGAGCCATGTTATATTGGTTTGATTAATACTACAGGGCTTCTCAAAACGATGGTTATAGTTGGGGGAAGCGGGGGGCAGGAGAGGGTTGATGGAAAATCCGCAGGTTTCCTGGCAATTATATTAACCTGTTAGCACTTAGAAGGAGTATAATTGGAACATCTTTCTGGAGGGAAATCAGGAAGTATGTATCAACAAATCTAAGATTTTTGAAAGTTTTTCATCTAAGAAAGTATATGAAAGAAATGATCAGGGCACAGATGCTTTAACAAGGATGCTCACTGAACTTTTTTTTTATAACAGCAACAAAATTTGTCAGTAGGTTAATGTTGGAAAACAGTCACCATAAAATATTATATAGCATTATGAAATATTAAATAGAAATATTATGTAGTTGTGATATAGATTTATGCTTCTTGACCTGAAAAAAATGTCTAAAATATTTTAAGTGAAAAATTGGGGATAGAGTATAATCCCTGTGTTGGAAAATAACAAATTTGTATATATGTAAATAGAAAAAGAAAACAATGTCAGTCCATATACAAAATTGGAAACAGTGGTTATTTCTTTGTAGTGGGGTTATGGGTAGGTTCCCTTTTATCTTTACACATTTTTGTATTGTCTGAGTATTTTACAATGAGCATACATTATGTATATTAAATAATTAGGAAAAAACCCTGTTTCTATTTTGGAAAAAAAATAAGGGTAGGTAAACTGCTAAAGGAGCTGACTTAAAGAGTAAAAAGAGGGCTTCCCTGGTGGTGCAGTGGTTGGGAGTCCACCTGCCGTTGCAGAGGACGCGGGTTCATGGTCTGGGAAGATCCCACATGCCGCGGAGCGGCTGGGCCTGTGGGCCATGGCCGCTGAGCCTGCGCGTCCGGAGCCTGTGCTCCACGGCGGGAGGGGCCGCAGCAGTGAGAGGCCTGCGTACAGCAAAAAAAAAAAAAGAGTAAAAAGAAGTAAAGCTAAGGCTAAACACTTTTTATGGTACTGTCGCTCATGTTTCTGGTTCTGGGGCCTGAGGCAGGGCAAGAAGTTCGGAAGGAAAGATGAATGAGAAACGGGTAAGGGGAATGATCAAGAACAAACAGGAATCTGCAAGTACAAGCAGAAACCCATGAGGATGGACTGAAATCCAAGCCTCCAACTCCAACACTGGGGGTGACCTGTCAGAGAACATGGTGCCTTTCATCAGAAAGCCAAACACACACCTGACCCAAGAGTCAGATAAAGAAGAGGTCTATCGGACAAGATGAGCTGGAAGAGTTATTGACTTAGTCCCTTCACCAACCTACCAGGTTGAGCCAGCAGATAAATAGCAGCATGTGTGAGCTGCCGTGACTCCTGGTGTTTAGCATCAGCCTTCTGAGTGTAAAAAAAAAAACACGGCTGATGCTTCATTTTTGCTTCCCAAATCTTGTATAAAATGTTTTTTGCCTTCCACACTTAACCTGTGCAGCAAAGTGATCAACATTCTTTTGGGGTCAAACCTAAAGGATTCTACCTGTGCATTATTTGTATGCACCTTCTTTTATATAAGGGTTAGACTCCTGAAAAGATTTTTAAAAATAAAACTTACATAAAAATTGAAAAAAAAAAAGTAAAGCTAAGAACATATTTGGGTCTAGTTCAGAAGGAAGTGGTTTCTGGCATTGTGCCTGACACATAATAGATAATAAATAGTAAGCGGTTGTTATGAGGTGAATATTGTCCCCTTGCCCCAAATTCATATATTGAAGTCCCAACCCTCAGTACCTCAGAATGTACCTGTAGTTGGAGAGAAGGTCTTTAAAGAGGTGATTAAGTTAAAATGAGGCCATTACGATGAGGCCCTAATCTGATATGATTGGTGTCCTTTTAAGAAGAGGAAGGGACAGCAGGGAGGCACACACGCAAAGAAAAGATCATGTGAGGGCACGGTGAGAAGGTGCCATCTGCATGCCAAGGAGAGAGGCCTCAGGAGGTACCAAACCTCCTGACACCCTGATCTTCACCTTCTAGCCTGCAGAACTGTGAGAAGAAACATTTCTGTTGTTTAAACTACCCAATTTGTGGTACTTCATTATGGCAGCCCTAACAAACTAATGCAGTGTTCAAAAATGATGGCTGATTATATTGATAAGATTTATCAAATGTCAGGCACTACCCTAAGTACTTTACATGTAGTATCTTATTTAGTCATCAGAAAATCTTACGTTAGATGCTGCAATTCATGCACACTTTGCAAATTAAGCAGTGGAGGTTTAAGAATCTTAATTCATTGCATAGCTAGTAAAGTGGTAGAACAAGTTTTGTTTTAAATACATTTATTTATTTTTGGCTGCGTTGGGTCTTCATTGCTGCACGTGGGCTTTCTCTAGTTGTGCGAGCGGGGGCTACTGTTGTTGCAGTGTGTGGGCTTCTCATTGCAGTGGCTTTTCTTGTTACAGAGCATGGGCTCTAGGCATGCGGGCTTCAATAATTGTTGTGCACAGACTTAATTGCTCCGAGACATGTGGGATCTTCTCGGACCAGGGCTCGAACCCGTGTCCCCTGCATTGGCAGGCGGATTCTTAACCACTGCGCCACCAGGGAAGTCCCAGAAGTAGGTTTGGAATGTAGGCTGTCTGATGCTATAATCCCTGCTCTCAAGGGCTGCAGTAATATTAGTATAACTATATAGCAGTGTGCAAAGTTAGGGTCCAAGGAAGTTGACATGGCAAAACCAATAAATAATCTGGCACCTTAGTCCAACTACAGATAATACAATACAGCTATTTTCATATATTGTACACGATTTTTATATCCTTTGAATTAAAAATCCTCCTCTTGGGCTTCCTTGGTGGCGCAGTGGTTGAGAGTCCACCTGCCGATGCAGGGGGCACGGGTTCGTGCCCTGGTCCGGGAGGATCCCGCGTGCTGCGGAGTGACTGGGTCCGTGGGCCATGGCCGCTGAGCCTGCGCGCCCGGGGCCTGTGCTCCGCGGCGGGAGAGGCCGTGGCGGTGGGAGGCCTGCGTACCGCAAAAAAAAAAAAAAAACACCTCCTCTTTATTTTTATTTTTTAAGTTTTTGCCTTAATTCTGCCGTTATTTGCCAGCTGTTGCACCATTCAGGTTTCTAAACCAACAGACTTCATATTTATGTTTTTATAGTTATGAAATATTTCAAATATAGACAAAATAAAAATAATATATTTGACAGTCCTATACCCACAACCCAGCTTTACCAAATTTAACTTTTGCCACAATTATTTCAGTTAAAAAAAAAAAACCCAAACACAAACTCTCCTAAACTGTATTTTCCTCCCCTCTGTAACCTTCCCAGAGGTTCTTCTATCTTGAATTTTGTATAGATTATTTCCATAAATATTTATGTACTTTTATTCATAGCTTATAAAAAAATCCTCCTCTTTATAATAAGGTAAAGA
Source organism: Monodon monoceros (assembly GCF_005190385.1). NCBI lineage: Eukaryota > Metazoa > Chordata > Mammalia > Artiodactyla > Monodontidae > Monodon > Monodon monoceros. Next base: position 26,090,333 of record NW_021703766.1, on the reverse strand, counting down.
TATTTCATGATATTTTGAATCTCTGGGGGTATAATCCCATACAGCTCAATGAAAATAATTAACTTCTCAAACTGTGTCCAGGTCTCTTGGAAACTAAACAGAGACCAAGAATAAAAAAGGAAGTTATCATTTGGAATCTGAAGCCCTTAATTAGCCAGTGCCCCTTGACAGGTCAGGTGGCCCTTTATTTTGGGTGTTCTTTCATGTACTCTTCAAATCAACCTTTTGAGGAAAGGCCTACTATTGGTGAAAAAAGTTTAAGTTCTGAGAGATTAAGCAACTTCTTTAAACTCAGAGGTCTGAGAAGTGCTCCGATATCTTCTCACTCCTGTGACATGATTGAAGAGGAGAGTCCTGCTCATCAGGGGAATTAACCCTTTCTCTGTAACCATTAATTTATATTTATTTCACGTTCACTCTATGGAAGACTTTGGGATTTGACTGTATAGAAGAAAATCCCTGACCTCAAGGAGTTTTGAACTTCAGATAATTAAGACTTGGAAAATTTAATTCCCCAAAATAACTTATTGGAGACTAACTGGGAAAAATATGGGAGGAAATCACTCTTGTAATCCAAGGGTTCCAAAACAATACTAACATTTAATCATTTAGTGAATGTTTACTATGTGCCATGCACCATGAAATATATTATCTTACTTAATCCTCAGGAATTGTTGTGAGACAAGCATTACTATTATGTTCAGTTTCTACACTAGGAAACTAATTCCTAGAGAGCAGGGAAAGTGTGCAAATAGAATGTGGTGAGTACCAGATTGTAGCCCAGGTGCTTTACAAACACCCTGCTTTGCCCTGGGACCTAAACTAGAAGAATTGGGATTTTGATTTCTTGTGTCCCCTTCCTGCCATCAATATGAGCCAATCATTTGTTGTCTCCTTTATATATTGGAAGGTAGTAGAAGCTGTAGTACAGCACAGACCCACCCCCTGCTTTAGAATGAGGCATTCATTTCTCGAGATGACGGGAAGGTTGGCTGCTAACGAGTTCAGAGCTGAATCCCTCTGTGGGAATTTCCCTTAGCCAAGGGAGTGGTCCTTATCCGACACCAGTTGATGTAGCGTTCAAGAAGAACAGGATAGCTCTGAGGAGCCGTGCAGAGCTTCCTCTAGGGTTGGCTGAGGCTTCTTTGTGGTTTATCTGACCCAGTCTTGCTTCTCTCATCCTCTTACAAGTGTTGTTCCTGAGACTGCTTTCCCAAACACCTTGCACTCCAATCTCTGCCTCAAAGTCTAGTTCCTAGGGAAACTGATCTAAGTCAGATGCAAAGTAAAATTTTATTTCATTCATTCATTCATTCTCCAGATAGTATTAAACACTTGATATTTGCCAGGCAGTATTCAAGGTCTTGAGAATATATTGGGATTTGGGGGATTTCTGAAAGCAAAATCCCTGTGGAGCTCCTTACTGCTTTTACTTAAAAATAAAAGTGCTTTAGGCTAGGAGGAAGGTTTAGCACTTTATCATCATTAAGTGTTCTTTAGTTTTTTTTATGACTAAATTATAAAAGTTACCCCAGTCAGTATAAATCCTGATTTGGGTTACAGCATCTCCCACCTCAAATTATTAAAATAACTTCTTCCTAGGTCTTTCTAACTAAAATCCCTTGTCTCACCTTGTCCCTAGTTTTCTTCTTGAAAAGCAAATCTGATCATTTAAAGCATCTGATATGATGTAACTTTCTTAGTGTGGCAAGCAGGCTCTTTACAAACTGGCTCCATGCAATTTTTTCAGCTTAAACTCCCATCACTACTCCCCTATAATTTTAACTTCTTTCCATCAGGCCTCACTGATACTTCTTTTCCTTTACTATACAGAAATAATTGCTCTGGTCACATTATTTCATATTCTTGAGGCATCGTACATCATTCCCTCCTCCTGAAAGGCCACTTCATCTCCCAGGTCATCTGTAGCCCCCATCAACACTTCCATTTATTAATCTTCTGGCTTGAATGTAACCTCTTAAGTTTTCCTGTTTAATTATCTTCCCTCCCCCATGTAATATCAACCAAATACAGTAAGTTGATTCCTTCCTTTTTCTATCCTCGCATGACATTTTGTGTACCCATCCTTTGTCCACTTCACCAGTTTGCACTGCAATTTCTTATTTGTGTCCTTTGAAGAACTGTTACATCCTTGAAAGCAATGACTATCTTATCTTTATATCTCCAGAATTTTACAGTGTGTGTACAGCAGAAACTGGATGTATTGCAGTTGAATGCATATCTTGTTTTTCTGCTTGACTGTCGGAGATACAGAATTAGCATTCCATTCCACTGGATTTGTTTTACACAATAAAAGTAATATTTTCATATTAGTTTGTATTAGTTCCTCTGGGGTAAATTTCAACTGAGGAGAAGTGGATACATGGTGGCGCTGTTAAGGCCTTTTCTTTATTTAAATGATCTATTTCTTTGTTTTTGCTGCTATTTACCATTGTTTTTTTGCACTGACTTAGTTCATAATGCAGATCTCTTCAGTCAGTAGATACGCTTGGAATAGTTAGCGTCTGTTACACTGTTTGAATACCTTTTCATCACCCAGCCTTCTGCCTAACAAGTACTGTAGAAGGGATTTGAGGGCTTCTGTTGGGAGGGAGGGGCTGCAAGGAGAAGGATGAGGTATTACGGAGAGCAGGAGAAGGAAAAGCAGGAAATCTTTTTCAGTTTGGAAGAAGTCATCTTTACCATAAGTAGTAACAGTTTAATTTTTAAGGATTTTTTTTACCTGGCCAGTAACTGTATATATGAAATAGGTGCCAGTATGCAGGAACAGGGATATTTTAGCCCTGTCCCTTCACTCCTGCTCTCCTTTTCACTTAAAATTGGGCAACTGGTGGATCATTAAACCCACTAGGATTCTCTCCCCACTTTGCATTACCTCTTCCTGTTCTCCGGGACACATGCACCTAAAATACTCTCCTATTCAGTCCTCAAATGTCACCTCTTCTATTATGTTTTCTTGACTTCCCTTATATCAGCTGTTTATTTTTTCTTCTGTGATGTCAGGTTAGGTTGTTTGCATCCATACTGTTATTCTGGCAATGACATTTAATTATTTGCTTGTGTGTCTGCAAAAATGAGGCTCCAGTGACTCCAAAAAGAGGACAAGTCTTACACACCTTGGCATTCTCAGAAGTTGCATGGTGAATGGGACAAAGTAATTAGGAAAAATATGTTCTGTATAAATGATTAAATGATTCAGAAGAAATATTTATTGAGGATTTTTTTTGCATATTACCTAACACAACTCTTCTAAAATGTTCACCCACTTCAACGATAACTTGGCTTCACTCAAGAATATGATAAAAAGACTAGTACATGGCAAAGAAAGATTAGAATTAGAAATACCAGCAATATACTTTTTGTTTGTCTTTCTCTCAGACATGAAAAGTTTTTATGATGTAAACCAGAAAATTTTACTCCTGAGTCTAAGCGACTGTTATTAGATGTGGCATGAGCCTTTAGTATGTTGAGTATTTAGGAAACCAGAGCTAGTGTGTGATTTTAAAATGTCAATAATGGAAACCTGATGGAATCTTACTCCTCATGGAAGTAATTGGTCCAAGTGTGCACAACAGTCAGATGTTAAGACTGGCTCAGGTGGATATATATTGATTATGTTTTGTGTATATTTAATGAGTTTTGTGATTGATCATTATTGTGCTACTATGTCCATTACTCCTGTAAAAATATTGGCTAAGAACTAGCCTAACCTGGTGTATATCTGCTCTTTCTAAAATTTATCTCTATATACTTTTCAGTATTATGGATTTGTTATTTTGAGGAGGGAAGAACATGTTGGTTAAACTTATAAATAATCCCTTTGCCTAAACCATTTACTAAATGCAAAAATGGACACCAGTAGCACATATAAATGTTGGATGATGTGGGCAGATAAGCCTTCTTCCAAACAAAAGTTGAGTACTCACCAGTTATACTAATTAGAGTCCAGCTTCTATACTAGCTTCTTCTTAAGTAGAAAACCACTTAATATTTCTGTTAATCTCTTCCACTGAGTTAAAAAACAATCAAATAGAATTTCCTGAATATTTGAAATAGTACCTTTTAAAAACAGGTTTGAAACCTGAATGCCCTGGAACTAAGCAGAGTATAAGGCATTGAAGCTTGGAAAAGTGTAATTCTGACATGTGGTCCTACTTGAGGCATGCTGAACTCAAGAGGTGTTTAGGGAATTGTAAACCAAAATGTTCCATCTTTAGTACTCAGGCAGGGTTAATGGAAGAAAAGTGTCATAGTTGCAGCTACAGTGGCTGGTCCCTAAAGTCTGCTTTGGGTTACAATGTCATCCACTCTGGTCTCCTAGGAGGTTTGCAATTGACAAGGCGATAAGAATCAATCTGTGGGGAAGAAACAAGCTGTAGACTAAGAAACAGAAGGCACCAGCAAGCTGCTTTGGCTCAAAGGAGGAATATTCTATCTTAAAAATATCACTATCATGGCACTTATAACTGCTTTTTGGGGTGATTATTTACTTACAATTTTGTTTCTCCAGTAATAGTGAATTCCTAGAGGATCAACTTTGTATCTTCAGTGGCAAGGACCCTGTTTGGAACACAGACACACACACACACACACACACACACACACACACACAGAGGGAGAGAGGGAGAGAGAGAGCTAGAGAGAGAGGAAAATAATTTGTATTCTTGAATCCTACATTGATTTGACAGGTAATTAATTATTGTAGAAGGGAGGCAAGGAGGGAGGAAGGAAAGAAACTTTGTTTTTAATCTAGACTTTCCCATTAATCTTAAGTTAATCTTGATTTTTCCTTGGCAAAGTCAGCTCCTGCATTTCAGATTCTTCATCTGCAAAATGGTTAGAAAAGACTAGATATGTTTTCTAAACATTTTCCAGAATTAATATTTATGGTTAATTTGAAGTGTTTGTACAAAGGAGAGACTATTATAGAATGCATGTGCTGGGGAGGCATTTTGGGTAATCAAATGTCAAGGAAGTAAAGCTTACCCGTATTCACGGCTGTTTCCAGACTTATTTTCAGCCTTCAGCGCCAACACAAGAGTTGCTGTCTTGCTCACTCATATTACTGGGCTTTCTGAGTGGAATGGAACAGAGGAGGGCAATTCAGAGAAAGGCCTTCCTTCAGTTTGTAAGAAAACTCGCAAGCAATGTCCAGCCAAGGTATCTGCGTCTTCAACATTGCTACCACTTTTTAGGGGGTAAGGAATTATTTCCTGGATGGGCTTCAGAATCACAAAGAAATTTGGCCCTGTCATTTATAATCATGTGACACTGGGCAAGTCACTTGACATTTCTAAATCAAATGTGTAAAGTATTTGTAAACTTGAAGGAACTGTGCAAAGCTTGAAAGTCTTGACGATGATGATTATGGACGTTAGTTATTATTATAATTACTTCATCTCTTAATTGGGCATGCTTAGTCCATTATCATTATTCTCTGGGCAGGAGGTCATAAAGGATTTTACTAATGCATTATCAGTATTTTTTTTAATCTTTTGATTAACCCAACCTCATGCAGGAAGAGAGGATGCTACAGTTGATAGTGCAGGAACTTTGGAGTTATACAGATCTGAAATAAATATCAACTCAGTCTATTAGTGTATATGAGATGTTGGCAAATCAATAAACATCCTAAACCTCAGTTTTCTCCATGCAAAATGGTGTTTATATTTCACTATCAGGGTAGTTTGTAGGATTGACTAAGAAAGCACATGGTCAGCTTCTTCTAGTAGAGGATTGGGAACAAAGCAGATATTCATTCATGCAACCAAAATTTATTGAAATACCTGTTATATTTTGACAATAAAATAATGAACAAAATATCATTTTTATTCTCACAAATGCTACAGTTTAGTTAGTTCCTTTAGTTCCCTGTTTCCTAACTAAGAAAGAACACATACTCAAGCGAATGTATATTAGGATGGGTGAACATTGCCAAGGATAGCATGGATTTATGAGTCGAGAATAGTGGTCTCTGTCTTGGGTATGGACTGGGGCAAAAAAGAACCTGATGACAAAAGGGGCAGATATGGTTGAATAGCAGCCTAATTCAATCTTCACATTGTGGTCCCAATAATATTATTTGAAAATAATAAAAATTAATTAAGTACAGTCTCTTAACTAAACTCAGTTATTTAAAGGTAGTGACATTCCCTAAATATCTTTTTAGCTTTTCCATGCCTTGCACAAGGCCTGAAGTGCAGGAGACACTCACCACTTGCTGAGCATCTTTAATAGGTATTTGCTCATTTGGTTCTCTCAACAGACTTATTTGTAAGCATTCCCACTGTGCAGATGGGGAAATTTGAGAAATTAAGCAATTTGCTCAGGGTCAAACATTTAAGTAGCTCATGTGGAATTGAACTCAGGTCTCTGGCTTAAAAAAAGTTATCCGACTGCACTTTGTCAAAAAATTACAACGAAGAAAAAATTAAAATGAATAAAGGAAGTATTCATTTCCTTTATTGTGGTGAAAAAGAGAACTTCCTTGTGCCCTGAAGATGATAATGTGCACAGTTTATCTTTTTGAATATTTCTATGAAACTATGAAGAACAGTTGCTTGTCAAGAGATAATGAACCCTTCACAAATCCAGAATTTTCTACCAGCTACTGAGTAAAATTATCAGTTGGTCACTGCTTAAGTTGTTAAATGTTTATTTACTTGAATCTATTTTCTGTCTAAATTATTTTCATAAGTTGGCATTCTATTATTTGCCCAAATTGTTTCAGTAGGAGATCTTTGGTGTTTTTCTTAGTAATACCAACATTTTGCATAGAACCTGTGAATTCTGAGTAGGTGTCTCTGAATGCTTTGAAAACTGACTTGTGTGGCTAATTTAGCCACATGAACAAAGGATGAGAAAGTCTGTGAGTTATGATTGTATACGTGTGTTCTCTCAATTGTTTAAATAATCCTGTCATGACCATAATGACAGGAGCCTTGCTTAAAGTCCCTTATATCATCTATCAGGATATGAGATAAAATGTGCAGAAGGTAAAGAATGCAACTCAGGCCTGTTCCCTTCATTCAGAAAAGGAATTAAAGGAAAATGCTCTAGAAGTTTTCTTCATGGAGATAGGGAATTGTCTTGACATATACTCATAGAGAAGTAGAAACCTCTAGAAATATAGCTTCTAGAGATTTTTCCTTCCTTGTGAGTTTTGGTACAGGGAAGTTGTAGAAATATGTTATTACCAGTTGGAAGTTTGGCTCAAACCACAAATTTTAACTCTTCTTGGAGGACTCCTTTTACCTAGACAAGTTATATCTCTATGCCCTACTGCAGCAAAAACACATACTTTGGCTCATATCATTCAGGTATGAGCATGGCCACCTGAGGAAAGAAGGAGAACCGTTCAAACGTGAAGCTAGCATGGTGTGGTGGCTCTGGCTTCATGCCCGGGTGGCTCTCAGTATTTCGTAGGCCCTTTTCCGTTAGCCGCATCTGTGAAGAGGCAGTATTCAATGCGTATGCTTGATCTTTTCACTTCTTTGAAATTCTCAGTCTCTCAATCTGTGACATGTTACACTATCCTGGAGTTTGGCCAATCCATATCAGCATCCTTACAAATGTAGGGAAGGAGAATGGGACCAAGAGGAGCCCAGAGCTTCATTTAGACTCTGACACAGCTCACCAGGATTTTGTTACAAACATGTGGTAGGTGAACAAGTTCATATTAAACAGCCCACTGTGTGGCATTTGTACAAGTACCTTATAAAATGGATTATTATAAAAAATTCTAGCCTGTTACTAGCCTAATTATAATTCTTTAAATTTGAGTTATAGGGAATTCTCTGGCGGTTCAGTGGTTAGGACTCAGTGCTTTCACTACTGTGGGCCTGCGTTTGATCCCTGGTCTGGGAACTAAGATCCTGCAAGCCACGTGTCACGGCCAATAAATAAATAAACAAACAAATAAATAAATAAATTTGACTTATATAATAGGGGCCTACCAGAGTAAATTAGCTAGCCAGGATTTTGATTAGTTTTGTGATCTAGTTATATTTTAGAGGGGAAAAAATTGGATATAATATTATAAATAAGATATTAAAATATGTAAATGAGAATATACGTTAGTATTCTTTTTCACATGAGAATGCCATTGTTGTCGATTACATACATCTTTTCATGTAAAAACCCATGGGAACCAGCTCTCCCAGAACACTGCCTGAATTAGAACATCAGCTGCCTCACTTCCATTCCTCATGAAAGCTAGATCCAGGTTAAATGCAATGTTTCAGCCACTGGCTCCTATTTTCAAATCTATATGTCTGTCTTCCTGTCTTTATATACCATCTCCCATGAAACTGTGTTGAGAATAAAGTCAATGATCAAAAGCTGTTCTGAATAAAATTTTCTCAATTAGTCGAGAATTTTAGCAACAGTGGAATTTTTTTCATTCATCCAAAAAATGCTCACATACTACCAAAACTCTATCTTTTAAATAAATTTTTTGAATGGTGAAGGATTAATTCTTTCATTTTTGGGTTATAATCAATTTAGGACTATTTATCCAATGAAAGAAATAAAAGTAAAAACTAAATCAGAGGGCTTCCCTGGTGGCTCAGTGGTTGAGAATCTGCCTGCCAATGCAGGGGACACGGGTTCAAGCCCTGGTCTGGGAAGATCCCACATGCCTCAGAGCAGCTAGGCCCGTGAGCCACAATTGCTCAGCCTGCGCGTCTGGAGCCTGTGCTCCGTAACAAGAGAGGCCGCAGTAGTGAGAGTCCCGAGCACCGCGATGATGAAGAGTGGCCCCCGCTCCCCGCAACTAGAGAAAGCCCTCGCACAGAAACGAAGACCCAACACAGCTATAAATAAATAAATAAATAAATAAATAAAAACAAAACACTAAATCAGAAATTATAGACTAGTATGTATTATTCATGCTGCACAAGCCATATCTTCAAAAAATATTCAAGTTGTGAGAGTAATTCTGTTTGTCTTCATAGTTACTTGATCCACATTTCACCAAGCATTAAATTATAAATATATTTAGTTTTTTCCACACTGTCCTACTCTTGCTTCAAATTAGCGTGAGTTGTACTGAACTTGTATTATGTATTTTATCTGTAGAATCCTGCATCTTTCCTTTTTATTTACTCACACTTCACTGTTGGCATAAGAGAAGATTTGACCCCATCAATTTTCCTTTTATGACTTGATTTTGATAACTATATGCTTTCAAGAGTAAACACTAAGATTTTTTTTTTTACATCTTTATTGGAGTATAATTGGTTTACAGTGGTGTGTTAGTTTCTGCTTTATAACAAAGTGAATCAGTTATACATATGTTCCCATATCTCTTCCCTCTTGCGTCTCCCTGCCTCCCACCTTCCCTATCCCACCCCTCTAGGTGGTCACAAAGCACCGAGCTGATTTCCCTGTGCCATGCGGCTGCTTCCCACTAGCTATCTATTTTACGTTTGGTAGTGTATATATGTCCATGCCACTCTCTCGCTTTGTCACAGCTTACCCTTCCCCCTCCCCATATCCTCAAGTCCATTCTCTAGTATGTCCTTGTCTTTATTCCTGTCTTACCCCTAGGTTCTTCATGACATTTTTTTTTTCTTAAATTCCAACATATGTGTTAGCATACGGTATTTGTCTTTCTCTTTCTGACTTCACTCTGTATGACAGACTCTAGGTCCATCCACCTCATTACAGATAGCTCAATTTCGTTTCTTTTTATGGCTGAGTAATATTCCATTGTATATATGTGCCACATCTTCTTTATCCATTCATCCGATGATGGACACTTAGGTTGTTTCCATCTCCAGGCTATTGTAAATAGAGCTGCAATGAACATTTTGGTACATGACTCTTTTTGAATTATGGTTTTCTCAGGGTATATGCCTAGTAGTGGGATTGCTGGGTCATATGGTAGTTCTATTTGTAGTTTTTTAAGGAACCTCCATACTATTCTCCATAGTGGCTGTATCAGTTTACATTCCCACCAGCAGTGCAAGAGTGTTCCCTTTTCTTCACACCCTCTCCAGGATTTATTGTTTCTAGATATTTTGATGATGGCCATTCTGACTGGTGTGAGGTGATATCTCATTGTAGTTTTGATTTGCATTTCTCTAATGATTGATGATGTTGAACATTCTTTCATGTGTTTGTTGGCAGTCTGTATATCTTCTTTTGAGAAATGTCTATTTAGGTCTTCTGCCCATTTTTGGATTGGGTTGTTTGTTTTTTTGTTATTGAGCTGCTTGTAAATTTTGGAGATTAATCCTTTGTCAGTTGCTTCATTTGCAAATATTTTCTCCCATTCTGAGGGTTGTCTTTTGGTCTTGTTTATGGTTTTCTTTGCTGTGCAAAAGCTTTTAAGCTTCATTAGGTCCCATTTGGTTATTTTTGTTTTTATTTCCATTTCTCTAGGAGGTGGGTCAAAAAGGATCTTGCTGTGATTTATGTCATAGAGTGTTCTGCCTATGTTTTCCTCTAAGACTTTGATAGTGTCTGACCTTACATTTAGGTCTTTAATCCATTTTGAGCTTATTTTGTGTATGGTGTTAGGGAGTGATCTAATCTCATACTTTTACATGTACCTGTCCAGTTTTCCCAGCACCACTTATTGAAGAGGCTGTCCTTTCTCCACTGTGTATTCCTGCCTCCTTTATCAAAGATAAGGTGACCATATGTGCATGGGTTTATCTCTGGGCTTTCTATCCTGTTCCATTGATCTATATTTCTGTTTTTCTGCCAGTACCCTACTGTCTTGATTACTGTAGCTTTGTAGGATAGTCTGAAGTCAGGGAGCCTGATTCCTCCAGCTCCGTTTTTCGTTCTCAAGATTGCTTTGGCTATTCGGGGTCTTTTGTGTTTCCATACAAATTGTGAAATTTTTTGTTCTAGTTCTGTGAAAACTGCCAGTGGTAGTTTGATAGGGATTGCATTGAATCTGTAGATTGCTTTGGGTAGTAGAGTCGTTTTCACAGTGTTGATTCTTCCAATCCAAGAACATGGTATATCTCTCCATCTATTTGTATCATCTTTAATTTCTTTCATCAAGAGTAAACACTAAGATTTTAATGTTTCTCCTTCTGTTGCCTAAAAGCTGTCATTCAGATGGGAGAAAAACACTGTGTTTTAAACAAATAAGAATGCTTAATGTGTAAATGATCAGTGTAGTGTGATGTGATGTGACAGCTACACCTTAATCAGAAATTTGATCCTACTCTGTATTGTTATTCTAAATGGGAAAAAATATCCTTCATTCTGAGGGTAACCGTATGCAAAATGTTCATGGGAATATTGCAGGATCTTTGGGATTTGGTTGAAACCTTGAGTCTCAATTTAACATACCTTCATGGATCAGTTATGATGGCAAGTGAATTGTCAAGTTCTAATGTGACAACCTCACCCTTAGCGTTAAAAAGAAATGATTCAGATGGTTTATCCTTTCGGAAATTGCAAGGCCAAAACCATGGGTGATTTTGTACTTGTTGGGGAGACATCTATTGTGTTCTAATGCTTCTCTCCATCAAAACTAAACAATGCTGTCAAGTCATCACAAGCATTTATTTATTAGTAGCTTCCTAAAAATGCACAGCTGCTAATTTTCTAATAATTGGAAATCAGAATATAAGAGGCCTTTTTCAAGGGTGAGATCCAGTGCCTTCAAGAACATCCCTCCAGGAAATCACACACATGTGCATGACTGTGGGCCCTCTTTGTCTCCTCATTTCTCTTGCTTGGTTTTGTGAAGGATTTTCTAGTAGCCTTCATATTCTTAACTTATTTGGTTTGGGTGTATCCCATTATGATCGTTGAGGCTGATTTTTCTTCTGATAAGTGCATTGGCTTTGACATCTGCCAGTATTCTTCGAAGATCCAATCACCAGTCCACTTTTTATCCTATTACTCAAAAGTTGATGGTGACCACTTTAACAACAAGTTAACATGCTTCTCATATATTGTGGAGAGTACGTGTCAATGGAAGTTTGAAGCCAACAAAATAGAGGAGGGAGAATGGATTCATATATTAAAATGTATTCATAGTAGAAGCAGCATTTATTGTGTCAGTGTTCTGAGTGCTTTTCCTCTTTTATTTCAGTTACACCTGAAAACAAGCACTAGTTAGGTAAGGAAAGTATCTCTATGGAGTGCTTACTGTTACTATCCCCATTTAACAGATGAGAAAACAGAGGCAGAGAAAAGTTATATAATTTGCTGGAGCTCATGAAGCTGATGAGTACATATCTGAACTGGGATTCAAACCCAGACTAACTGAGTTTAAGCTCTTAACTGCTATGCTACACTCCTTTCTGGGGACAGGTGGTTGTAGGTAGAAGGTAAGAATCGTGGGGGAATCATGTTGAATTAAAATAAAGACTCTAAATGATACTGAGAATCGCTTCCTCTAGTACCAGTTATAGGTAGAGAACTATGCTAAATATTTTGCAAGCATTATCCAATTTAACCTTAAAAATCATGCTGGAAAGTAGATACCATTATATCCATTTTATAGATAAGCAAACTGAGCTGGGCTGGAATCTCAGTGTTGTGTTTTAGACACTATGATCTTAGATATATTTCATCTGTTGGGCTCCAGATGATTCCAAACTCCTGTTTGTTCTATTATGCTGTGCTAAGGAAAAAAACCAACCTAATTCCATTTGCTAGCTTTAAGAGTGGTAGTCAACTCTAGCATGATCAGTAAAAATTTATCTGATTGCACAATATTTACCTAACTCTGCCGAGGGAACCAGATTTCCTCTAGTGCTGTAACAAAGAATAGCTCCTACCTGTCCTCAGAAATTCCCAGGGAAAGGTGGGGGCTATATTCTCATAAATAGAGAGGCATATTTTTTTCTTTAGTCCTATTACTGACAGCTTCCAAATTTAATAACTCAGTGCTCACTTAACAATAAAAGGAATAAAAACTGAACTTGCCACAAGGGAAAAATGCTACGATGTACCAGACCCAGGAATAAGTGATATTCCTGGGAAGGCCACTGCCTGAGGCTGCTTGATAAACTCCAGGCCTTTCCGTACCCACTGTTTGATGTTTAAACTTTGGATGCTGAGACTGGTTATAATAAACTGTCCAACAGTTTCTCTCTTAGACGTCTGAAGAAGGTGACAAAATAAAATCAATGTAAGGCTGTCAAAAAAAAGGCTCATCACTGAATTATATTTTGCTCAAGTAACCCATCTGAAACCAAATGTGTCCTTTGTTCAACTCTTCTGAGAATTCAGTCAATGGAAACACCAAGGGGCTTTTTAATGACCATTTCCCACCCAGGTCCCTTTTAAAACAAATGCAAGCAAATTCCTGGGTTGACCTTGTTGTAATAAGTCTCCTTGAAGCAAGGTCATCATAATTCTTACCCACATTTTTCTGCTGTCTTGTCAGATAAATCCGTGAAATTCACAGATTAACCCAAGTCCCTCACTTAGACATTCTAAATGTGCCAAATGTTCAAGTGTAACAAAAAATTACACATCTGGTAATTCTGCATGTTATTTATAGCCTTTCTGATAGAGGCATAATTGATTCAGAAATGTAATTTACAGCTTGGCATCTCCATTTCAAAGCCTCAATTCTGTGACATCCACCAAGAGAGTAATCTCACTTCCATGGGGAAGCAGATAATAATTGTAAAGAATTTTTGTATGATAGACTCATGCTTCTGCATAAAGTTTTTCTTACTCCTTGTTTTTCATTTGCAAAATGGGCAATATTCATGTCAGCCACACACTTTTAATTCCATGGTATGATTTATGGAGACATAAATGGAGCATAAAGTTGATCAACAAACCCTGGGGTGATGGCAAATGGCTAAAGCAAGTTTCTCTTGCCCTCTATTTTTAATTGCAGTCCTCATATGAAAACACTCTTTAAATTAACTAGGTAATTCTTCTTTTCAAAGAGAACATTTATTATTTAGTTCCATTTTGAAAACTACTAAAGAATGCTGGAGCATTTCCTTTATCTCAGAATAGTCATAAAATTGCTTTTTCTTCTTCTGCCTCTGACTTCCCCACCCTTCTTCTTAAACATAAAATCATTGCTTTCATGTACTACTCTAACCCCTCTCTAGGCCTTGTGCACATTTTGAGGAAGATAGGTTATGTGGGGGAATTAATTACCACTAGCTAGTGGGGTTCAGTATAAGTTTTATTGAAATAAGTCTAGATATCTTATGCCTACCTTCATGCCCCCAAATTATGATTACCCTAATTCTGACCATGCATATCTAATCTATATAAGTCTACTTTAGCTCCTAATTAGCAACTCAGATTTTTCTCTGCTTCCAGAACTTGATCTGTTAGTCCCATCCCTTTGGCATTGCTGGCCCACCCAGATCTATGGGCTAGATTGTTATTGGTGCAATTCATGATACTAGGAGCTATTCTAGGAAGTTTCAGCTGGTCCCTGGCCATTGAGCCCTGCTTTCTGGACTTGCTCTTGGCTCCCTGGTGTTCAATCCTGCCTTTGATACTAGTGTCTGACCCCAATATTGCCACCCATCTAACTTTCAACATTAGCGCTGTCCTGAGAGTCCAGCTGTGATGTTCCACATCTGCAAGTGTGACTGCTTTGGTTATAGATACTGGCCAAGACGAAGTCCATATTCACTGTGGCCCTTTTGCTTTTCTATTGTGTTTTTACTTGACTCATCACAGGAAATCAGAAATATACTTCCAGGCATAATAAGCAAACACATATTACCCATAAGCCAAATATAAAAGCTATTATCATATTTGTATAATTTCCTTTCTTTCTTTCTTTCTTTCTTTCTTTCTTTCTTTCTTTCTTTCTTTCTTTCTTTCTTTCTTTCTTTCTCTCTCTCTCTCTTTCTTCCTCCCTTTCCTTTCCTTCCTTTCTTCCTTCCTTCTTTCTTTCTATCATCTATTTCTCTACCTACCTACCTATCTTTATCTATCATATTGATACCTTATTGTTAATGCAAATTTTATCTGTGATTTTCACTCAATATTCCATCAATTCTATACTCCCATCTATGAAAAAATTTCAAAAACATTTTTTACTTTGAGAAGGAAAAATGCTATTTTCTACCTTATAGATGCACCAAAATTTGTTTACTCATTTGCATAGTTAGGCTTAGTTATCAATTTTCTGGTTTTGTAATCAAACCTTGACAAATATCTTGGTGTTCATTAAAAATTCTTTATTGAGGACTTAACTATGTGCAAGGCCATAACACAGTTGCTGAATTTAAGAATCTTAAGAGGTCTAGAGAGGAGTTTAAAAAGAAGGCAATTACATTATTCTGTGAAAAGTGCTGAGGACATATGATAAGTACTGGATATAATTGGAAGTCAGAAAACTTTAAGGAAGTTAACTAGACTCAAACCTGAAGGGTGAATAAGAGTTAACGAGATAAATGAAAATATTGGGGAAGGGTCACTTTTCTAAATGTAGTGAACAGCACGTACAAAGACCTATGGGTAAGAAAAAGCATGACAAGTTGGAAAAACTACAAGTAATTTAGTACATCTGGAAGATTGATTTCTTGAGAAGATAGGTTGGGGCTAGATCATGAAAGGACTTTTCCAAAAATGTAAGGAGTTTGTTCCTTATCCTGAAGGCGGTGAAAGTATTTAAAATGTTTTAATCAAGGGAGCAACATAATTAGAAATGCGTTGTGAAAGATGACTGGTGGCTTTGTGGAGATTGCATTGGTAGAACAAAGTAGGCAAGGAGGCTAGTTAAGAAACTATTCCCATGATGCAAAGTATAGATGATGATAGTTGGACTTAAGGTAGTAGGAGAGTGGGAATTAGGATGGAGAAAAAGATTTTTTAAAAATTAGTATGGAAGAGACGTGATGATTTTATTAAGCATCTAAGGGAGAAGAAGCAGTCACAGATGGCGTTCATTGGAGTAATTGTGGTGCCATGTGCTTGGAGAGGCAACATAGAAGAAGCCAGCCTGTGGAGGAGTGTTGGTTTAAAAGTTGTGAGGTATTCCTGAAGAATAGGCGGTTTATTATGTGAAGTTTAAAAGAAATTTGAACGGAGGTAGAATAGAGATTTGAGAGTGAGAGGTATGTCAACGCTGATCATTTTATTAGAAGAGAATTCTAGAAGTGAAATTATTCATCAAAGTTTATTGATGCATTTGACACAGTGATATCTAGAAAGGTCACAGATGTTGGCCTATTGGCACAATAATTTGGACTTTGGACCAGCCCGTTACTGTAGTTTTAGAGACCTTTTGTACTCTGGGTTTATTGCGTGAGGCCAGAATATCTCTTTTCCTCCATTCCACTGTTGCAGCACCAGAATGGTGGTGGTTCTCTCTCTACAGGAGAACCACTTTACATCCTGACTCATTTCTCTGGTTCCCATGGGACAGGGGGATATTAAATGCATGACATCTTTGAAGTGTTGTTTTAGCGTTCTGAGCCACAGCTGGAATATTTCTACTAACAGTAAATAGCACAATGGAAGAGAGACCTTTTTCAATATTTGGCTTCCTTTCAAATTGCAGACTCAGCTGTGATCCCTAAATATTTCAATTAATGTCTCTCAAAGGGAGGTTTTACTAAAGCAAATGAGATGCACCTTGATACATATCCATTTATGCACCGAGGCTTATAAGCAGGGGGCTCTGACATTCCCTAAAGATCATACCTCTTATCTTGGAATAGATAATGCTTACCACTCTGATGATAGGTCTGCATTCCTTCTACTATATCACTCCATTCCAGAAGAAAAGGAAAGGAATAAATCCATTAATCAGATGGTGAGCCATTGAGTGCCGGAGAATTGGCGTTGCATTAAGATCCATTTGGAATTTTTGAAATGTATTCATATTGTTAGGTAGTTTATTAATTTCCTGAGAGGACAGGGTAACTGGGAAAAATATTATATATGAGTCCACTCTAAATCCATCATAAGAAGATTCAGTGCTTTCTACCTAGAAGAGTACACTTTGTTTTGCTTTAAGTTATAACTGGTCTTGCATATTGGATATTTATTAGGCACCCAGGAGTTAGGTTAAACACTTCACATGTATGATCCCTTTTAAGTCTAACCACAAGTCTGTGGTATACATACTATCAAGATCATCATGTTTTAGAAGAGGAAACTGACTTACAAGATGAAATACCTTGTTTAAGACCATACTGGGAGTGAGTAGTAGAACCCACATTCAAACTCAGGGAATCTAATTCTAGAACATGAATTGGAGATTATCCAAGATTCAGACTGAAATAGTTCAAGAGTGTCTAGGACAGAAATCATCCTTTGTTCTTATTCTGGGACTCACAATAATAATCTCACAAAGGAAGGCATGTTTTAAAGAATAGTAACGGTGTCAGTACATATGGAAGACAAGAATTTCTAAATGTTTTGTAAAACACAATTCAGAAGATATAAACCTTCTTGTATGATTTCTGGCAAGGAATAAGCAGACTGACCTTCTGGTTCTACCTCCTCTTACCCTTAATTAGCAAATATTTGTCTTCTGTGAGCAGAAACTGAACAGTCATTGGGGTTTAAACAAGTCATAATCCACATGAAAAGAAAACAGTAATTTCTTTTTGGGAAGCAATGGGATTTCATTATTTGGTTTGGTTCTTAATGTCTCGACCTAGTCGGTGGATATCCACTGAATTCACAGTGGATCTCAGCTAAAGCAAAAGGCCAAACTCCCTTTCTTTGATTAGTAAAGAGGTACTTCAGGGAGAGTCAATATGAACTCTGTGGGTGTGACAGGACTGCTGAGAACAGCCACGGACAATTTTCTATGCCATTGAACTCAGCTTTCCATTTGCTTTCTATCCTTGATTGACCTTTGAAAAGTTAGTCATTTTCACATTCATATACATATATATTTAAACATTCCCATTCAGCACTTTTAATAGGTGTTCTGTAGTGGTTGGTTCCATCTCCCATAGAATGAGCCAGCATTAATCTCTTGATGTTTAATAATAATGATTAATTTTCCAGTAATATTTCAATATTCATCACTAATGAATTTTTATAAGGGCTGATCTTTGATTCTCTCTTCTCGCACCTAGGGTAAACTCGAGTTGACCTGGTAGTCTGTATACAGAGGGTGATATTTGACATTTAAGGATGTTGAAGGTCAAACAAAGGAGGTTACCAACTGTGTTGATATATGGATGTACTACCAATAGGTGACATAGCACACTAAGATCATTCACTATCCTAAGGGCCAAAAACCAGAGGGGCTAGAAAACTAGCTGACAAAAGGCAGTCCCTACATTACAATCAAGTGCTCATTTGTCAGTATTTATTGGGGAGTCATGTCTTGCTTTTATTTTCAGTTTATCAGTGGCTCTAGGTTTAGTGCACAATTACAGTTAAGCCAAGTTTGGGCTTCTGTAAATGCCAGTGCTATTTGTGATGTTTTTCCAGCCTGGCATGTCAAAGGCCAAGGAGCCCACCAGAGAATGAAGTTGGTTAGACTGGCATGCCTGTTTTCTTATAACTGGATTCTTCACTTGGAATCCTAATATTTTAAGCAGCCCTCAGGAAAATCATATGACGTTCACAGACAGTCATGTAGGAGTTTAAAAGCTGTGTGTGTGATTGCAGGGGAGGGTGTTATGTAATAATAAGAAAAGAAAAATAGTAAAAAGATCCTTTGAAATCAGAAGAACTCAGAATGGAAATTACATCACTACCATTTGCTAGCTGAGCAATTTAGGGAAGTCATTTATCTCTATGTTAAATAATTCTGCTTGCCTACCCGATATCCAGTCCCATTTATTTATTCTTTCATTACTTAATTCCTTCATTTCTTCATGTATTAAACATATAGCACTTAACTATGTCAGATTTTATTCCAAGCACTTTACAAATATTAACTCATGACTAACTTTGATTTTAGTCAGGACTACACTGGAGTTTAGAATATTCTAAATACTCAATTCACTGGCTTCTCTTACAGGTATAGGTGGTTATGTAATGGAGTTCGGAGCAAGAAGATTAAGCTTTGGGTATGGCTTTCAGAAACTCTGTTGTCCTTTTGATAAAAAGGGACAGGTTTGGCTGGCGTGGTTCTTTTCTCTTCACCTTTTGCTCTTCCATATTCCTTCATCTTCCTACCTGGAATGTATTTATAATGCCCAGAGGTCCAGCAGCCATGTTGAAAGAATAAGGATAAAAGCCACATGCTGGGGATGGTGTACAGGCAGGCAGAAGGAGCCTGAGTCCCTGATGGCAGTGTCGACTCTGTGTACTAGCCTCTGCTGTCCACCCCAGACTTCCTATTTCATGAGAAACAAGGCTTTACTTGCCCAAGTCACTGTTAGTCAGGTTTTCTGTAGCTTGTAGGTACAATTTAACAATTGTAGAATTTAACAGTTCTACAATTAACAAAGGTAGAATTTAACAATTCTAAGTGTTAAACTCTCTTTGGGCTTCAGTTTACTCATCTGTAAAATGAGAACTGTATTCTCTGAATGAGGGGATTGTTAGGATTCAACAAGATAGAGCATCTACAACACGAAGTACATAATATTGTTCAATAAACTCTAGTTCTGCTTGCCATATGGACATATAATCTTCTCTATTTCAGCACACATGGGGGTAGGGATAAGGGTAGGATGTTAGATAATCTTGATTGCCACTAACATTTTATTCATTTGGTTAGCTTTTAAACTATAATTATCTATTCTTTTCTGTTTTGTTTTTTTTTTTGTCTTCATTTCCCCTACAGACATTGCTATGAGACACAGCAACTGCCCACTCAATGTGAAGTCTTGACAAATTTGCTTCTTAAAACTTCTTATATTCCCTTCAAGGGAAGAGGAATGGTAGTGTTCAGGTGAGACCAGAGAATGGGCCCTGCTGTGTTTTTGAAAGTATATGCTTGGATGTTGGAATGATCTGTTTTTGAGTCCCATCTCTTCAGTGTATAAACTGTGTGACCATATTGGCAAGTTGCTTACCCTTTCTGAGCCTCAGTTCCCCACCTGAAGACAAAAAGGATAAAGCCCACCTCTCAGGCTCCTTGTAAATGTTAAATAAGTTAATGCCCTTGGATGCCCAGTGTCTGGCCTTCAGAGGGGTTCTATAAGCATTCCTTTCTTTTAGCCTACTTTTCAGTTTTTTTCTCTCAGCCAATAGTTAGGTTCTTTTCGCTCCTGTCAATGTTTGTGGCACAATTCCAAGAATTTTCTTAGAGCAAACTCTCTCAAGTGGCCAGAGAAAAGAAGGATGTCTCTGTGTTGGACATCTTCAGATGGAGCTCCATTATGATAAAGCTTAAATATTACTATAATGTCTCTCCAAAGGGATTCACGCTAAGTGATGTTTTGTACTGTGGGACGATGGATTTCATTTGTGGAACAGAAGATAAAAAGCTTTGAGCATCGAAATTTCTCTTAGATGCAGAATCCTGATAAACACTGCATTCTGGAGAGATTGAAGTTTAGGAAACAAAATGGAAATGCAGGCAGAAAAAAATGACAAGTCTGAACTTCTCTCCTATGTCGTCCCTCATTGGCTTAGGTGGAGAGTTGCTCTGTCCGAAATAACCATTGGCATCGCAACACTTGCAAGTGAGTAACCCAAACAGATACTGGAGAATAACACGTATCTTTAAGCTGTTTTCCTCATCTGTAGTGATGCATGGGGCATGGAGTGAAAAGTGACAGAAAAAAGTGGTTGAAATCACATCAAATGATGAAATTTCTAGAGGCTCAAAAGATAACAGATTTCTGGTCACTTATTGAAATTCTGAGAGACAGCCAGATATCATCAGTGTTACTGAAATGGAGCAGGACCCTATGGTCCTTGTCCCCCCGCCCCCATCTCCTCAGCCTGCCTTTTGTCTGTGGAAAAAATTTAGCCAAAGAATAAGTTTAATCAGAGAAGTGAGAAAATGCAGAAACAGAGGAAAACAGTCAAAGGAGACCAAATAATAATAGTTTAGTCATTAAACATAGTCAAGGACCTTTAGTTCCTCCTTAAGGGCTATAGATGATATTCTGAGCTGTATCCTGTGAGCTGTCTTATAGATACTGAAACCCCCACCAGGTGGGAGAAGTTGACTACATGATGACCAGGCTGTAGCCATGACATAAGCTGCCACAGTTTCAAGAATTGGCCTCAAAGAAATGGATACAAACCAATGCTGGAACTGAAGATTAACTGTACCTAAAACAGTCAAGATGATGCTGGTCAGACCACCCATGACCAATTTCAAGATGACTGCAGAGCTGATTGTATTGTTTCTGCTAGCCCCCTCCCTCTGTCTATAAAAGCTCTTGCCCCCTGATTGTCGGGGCAGGGGGGTGGTGGTGGCGGTAGTTGGTCTTTGGACGGGTGACCGCCCTCCCCCCCTCCCCTGCTCCCCGGTTGCCAGCCTCCGAAATAAAGCAGCTTTTCCTTTCCTACCAACACTTGTCTCTCGAAAATTGGCTTTTGAGTGGCGAGCAGCCAGACCTGGGTTCAGTAACATTACCTTAAGAGGCAGTGACCTCATGCAGTTACAAAAATACCCAGGGACAGAGAGAAATATTTAGAACTGTCTCCAGATGGAAAAGCTGCTTCTGAAAAAAGTGGGTTCTTTTGCATCAGATGAATTGTAGAGGGTATATTTGTCATATCAGTTTAAACTAGTGCTTTTGATTTTCGTAGCAGATGGAGGTCTGTTCAGTGGGCGCCTTCTCTAGGGCTGAGACTCTGACAGCCACTTTCTGCTAGATAACCCTCCCGCATTGGGAAGAGATGACAGGAACGGAGTTAGACATCCAGTCCAAGCTGGATCAGTCATATTCTTTGTCAGATAATTTAAAATGTGAAAAATAGAAACCAGGAAGTGGGCTCTGAGCCAAGTCAATGGCAGATTTCTGGATGGAAGTTTTAATGACCTCTAAACCCGAGGTCCTTGGAGGTTCTCACCCTTTCTGAGACTTGTTATAGGAGATCTGCTTGGAACATTCTCTACCCTTGTGCCACACAGATCTACTTTTCCACACAGGTTTGGGAAACAACTCTTCCATGGTTTCTGCAGCCTTTATTCTTGAGGGGAATTTCAAAAAGAAGGAGGTCACTGAGATGAACTGTAACTCCCATCACTGCATCTGATCTTGGGGCTGTCACTGATACTCACTTTCTCCTCCTTTATTATCCATTCTTAAATTCTCTTTACTCTCAGCTGTCACTTTGGAAGTGTGTGTGGCTTACCTGTGCTGTGACCAAACCTTCATTCTTTTTTTAAAAAAATTTATTTATTTTTGGCTGCTTTGGGTCTTCATTGCTGCGCACGGGCTTTTCTCTAGTTGTGGCGAGCGGGGGCTACTCTTGGTTGCGGTGCATGGGCTTCTCATTGCAGTGGCTTCTCTTGTGGAGCACGGGCTCTAGGCACGTAGGCTTCAGTAGTTGTGGCATGTGGGCTCAGTAGTTGTGGCACACGGGCTCAGTAGTTGTGGCTCACGGGCTCTAGAGCACAGGCTCAGTAGTTGTGGTGCACGGGCTTAGTTGCTCCATGGCATGTGGAGGCGGATTCTTAACCACTGCGCCACCAGGGAAGTCCCAAACCTTCATTCTCGAATGATCTGAACACTTGATAATCATACCCTTCCCAGTTTAGGGTTGTTAAATGTGTGCTCTCACAGTTATTCTGAGGCAAGAGAGTACCTGGAGACACCCAGTGGATTACCTAGGTTCAACATATATTTCTCCCAAGCCCTATCTCCTCCTGCTGATGAGGGTAAACTACTCCTTCCAGTATGGTGACTCTTCTTTTCATCTACTGGCCTCTGGACACAAGGAGTCCAGATGGCCCTGGAGGAGTCTGTATTTTGTAGTTCAGTAGAATGAATCTGGTGATGTCTGCTTATAAGAGTTTGCCCCCTCTTGGGACCAATATTTCCAACCTTGCATTGCCCAGAATTAAAGGGGCAGAAAGCACAAGGTCCCCCTGTGGGTCATTGGGAGAGAGGGTCATTGGGAGAAAGGGTAAGACTTCTACTCTTTCATTCCCAAACCCATATATTCCTTTTACTGGGGAGACAGTATCGTATAGTGATCTCTAACTTAGTAAGTTTACTGTATCTTGAAGGATGACACCCCATCCTTTTAGAGTGTTTCTTCCAAGCTGGCACTTTATTCGTGCCTTTAGAAGCTGTTCTAGTGTTCTGTGAAGCTAACTGACTACTTTTCGATGGTGTAGTATGTGATATGACTAGTAAATCCCATAGTCATGGGTCCACTCCTACACCTCTTTTGCTGTAAGCGGGTCCCATCTTTGTATGCTATGTGATATGGAATTTCATGCTTGTGGACTAGAAATTCCATAAATCCCCAGATAGCAGTGCTGGAATAGGCTCTCTGTGAATGAAAGACAAATTCATACCAGAAATAACTGTTCCTTTAGGTCTGTGAGGCACATCCTTATGTTTGCCACAACTTCTTAACTTGGACTTTGAAGCTCCTAAACCTCATTTTTTGAAGCCCAATTTTCCCACTACTGTATTTCATGAAGCCTGTATTCTGGTTAGGTTATGGACTTTCCTGCTTTGTGCCTCAGTGCAAGTTTGAGATAAGAGAAAGGGAAGAAATATAACTCACATTTATACTATGCCTCATGAATCAGGATTTAGCTTTACCATTCTTTTTGTTTATTTGCTCACTTACTTGTACATTTGTTTTACAGATAAGGAAACTGAACTTAGAAAGAAATTCTACTGCGTTACAGACTTGCATGTCAGGAAGCTATGTAGAGTTATTCAGGGTGAGACAAGTAGTAAATGCTTTCCGATAACTCTCATAATCTTGGCTTTCTGTTTTACAAGGTTATCCCCAAAGGAAGCTTGAAGATTTCTGTTTTCTTCTTCTCCTAGAGAAAATAGCTCTTTTCCTAGATCAGAACTTTGAAAAATTTTGATTTTCTTTTTGCATGCAGAGTTTTGGAAAACTGGTCAACCAAGGTGAGACTGAAAAATCCCTATGATTCATGGAAAATATTAGCATAGTCCTATATGGAAATAAATGTACATTTTCTCCAGAGTTCAAAGGACTTACTTACCATATGGTTTGATCTGCTGAACTATATTGGAAGAATATCCCCTCTTCTTTCACGCCTTTTTTTCCTCCATGCTTTTGCTATATGAAATCAAGCCCTGAGTTTTGTTTTGATTTAACTCTAATTGGAGCCATGCTTTTACTGAATCTAATTTCAGTTGGAACTAATTACAGGGGAAAAGGTCATAGCTGTACTGAGAGTATTACTCTGCTCACAATATATTGGCACCATATAACACTAACTCAGCTTTTATAGAGATACAAATGAAGGTAAGAATAAACGACCAAAACGTTCTGCATCTTCCTTTTCTTTAAATCAGTAGGGAAAAATCCATACATAGTTATTGACAAGAAAGCCTGTCTTGGGTATGAATAAATACAAGCTTTTTAGTTGATTTGTGTCTGTTTCCTGACAACAGTCTGGGAATTGCCAAGTAAGAGATGTATTTTGTGCCTATTGAGCTTGAAATGATGATACAATTGTGTTTCAATTGCTGTACCATACTCACTTATATAAAATGCTCGTTTATAATAATCTGGCAGTTTGTAGGGAGAAAAGAAAAAGACAAATACCATTCATTTTTCTGGGGGAAAAAAGAGATTCCCTTTGTTATACAGTAGAAGCTAATGCACCATTGTAGAGCAGTTATACTCCAATAAAGATGTTGAAAAGAAAAAAAAGAAGACATTTAAGTGCACACGTGAGAGAAACATTTATCCAAACTGAGAGTAAGTCTTTGACTTCTAAATAGTTATGTGATATCTTGGCTAGTGCTGTTACCTTTCAGAACAGGTAAGATTCATTTTCCTTACCAGGCTCACACTGGATTCTTATTAATATGCATCTATTAGAGCATTCCTTATCTCTGTTTGCTCACCAATGGTTATTGTTCTTCTCTGCTGTTTCATACAAGTCAGTGTAAGTTAGTAATACGATTTTGGTGTCAGGGTAAGAGTGTTATGGAATACAAAGCAGCATCAGAATATACTATGGTTTCTGCAGAAATTTGTTTTCATCTATTATCTAGCTCTAAGTGGTCATATAGATGATTTCCCTGGGAAAATTTGAAGTGTACATGTGTAATGATCTGCCTTAGTTCTCCAGTGTGATAGGGAACTGACCCAGTATGAGAAAACCCAGATCAGATTAAGCATGTTTCCTAACCTTCTTCTCCATATGACCCTCTATGCAAATTGCTATCCTGATCTTTTTTGGTGGTGTTGAGAGCACTATTTACTTGTCAAAAAGGAATGAGAGGTTGGTATCCTTGACTCTCAACTACCAAATGCAAGTAAATTGAAGAAGAATATCAGTGAGTTCCAGCAATGTATCAGGGTTGGGGATCATTTGTCCTGGAATGCCAATGATGTAATATATACTTTTAAGGAAGTATATTAATATTAGAGGCTGCATGAAGGCCCTGGGATAGCCATTTAAAAAATCATTTCTGGGCTTCCCTGGTGGCACAGTGGTTGAGAGTCCGCCTGCCAATGCAGGGGACACAGGTTCGTGCCCCGGTCCGGGAAGATCCCACATGCTGTGGAGCGGCTGGGCCCGTGAGCCATGGCCGCTGAGCCTGCGCGTCCGGAGCCTGTGCTCTGCAACGGGAGAGGCCACAACAGTGAGAGGCCCGCGTACCGCAAAAAAAAAAAAAAAAATCATTTCTTAAATCTAAATATAAGCGATAAAATATTTTCCTTTAAACTAAGACTTCACTGCTTTGAAAATATGTATGCCATCCAGATGTTAGGTCTGTTCACACTTCCGAGTACCCAGATAGTAAAGACTAAAATATATGCAGTGGTGGAAGGAATGGAAGACCCATCAGAGTCAAATATTGCTATGCATTCTTATGAAATTACTAGCTAAAAGGCCCATTGCCTTTGTAAATTTATTTATATATTTATTTGTTTAAATTTGTCTGCCCACTGCTCCACACTGCATATCTTAAAAAAAAGAGCATAACATATGAGTGATTAATGGATCTAGAGCCACCACCCAGGCTCACTACTTGAACAGGAGCAATCAGTTAGTGGAACAACCCAATTCTCTCTGCGGATCTGATGTTGCCTTGGTCCTGTACAGAGCATGTTTAACTCCAAGCCGTCAAATATAGATCCCAAGGAACAATCACGCCCTGCTATAGTGCAATAATTTACAGATTATCCCGTGAGGTCCCTCTCTGAGTCTTCTGGTCCATATAAAACTGTGAGTTATTGTTGTATGTATTAATTCAAATGAGCTAATTGCTATCTCCTGGTAATAATGAAGCCATTAATCAGGATAACTAAACATAGTTCTAGTAATTTCATGAGAGAGGGGAAACTTAACAAGAGTCATACTGCACCAGGGTCCTATAACCCCATCTTCTGCCACTCAACACACTGACATTTTGTAATGCTAACATGAGTAAAGAATAATCATAATACTTAGCATTTATATAGCTCTTAACAAACATAAGTTAATTAATCCTCATGCCACCTCTGAAAGGCAAGCACTGTGTCTATTGTTATCCATACCCTGCAAAGCCTGGAACTGGAAAAATGTTAAGAGATTCTCAGAAAGGTTAAGAGACTTGCCAAAGGTCACAAAATAAGATAGTAATAGAAGTTAAATTCCAGCTGAGACATCATGCCATGCAGACATGTGGCCTCTTACAGGTTTGAGGACCCATTAGTAATATGAGGCCAGCCTGGACTATGAAACACTCAGTGGTGTTGTGGAGAAAATACAGTTCAGTAGCCTGAAACAGGTGACTTGTACCCATCAGTATGTGATCAGAGGAAAGAAGCAATGCGATCTCGATTTCTCCATCTCCCTTGGCAGGAGAGAATGTGTCCTGCATAGCAGCTTCTTTCTCTTTTCTGCTCTTCTGAAATTACAGAATGAAATGTGCAAAGCTCTTAAAAACTGCCCAAAAGTTTAGAGGCTCTCAAAATTTCACTGCTCTTCTCTGGGCTAGTGTCAGCCTAGTAGAAACCCCCACTGAGGTATAATATAAGAGGGGTACCAAGTTTCACATTTGTAGGCCCACAGAACCTCAAGAGGAATGATAATTATCTGGCTCATATATCCTACTTGCAAAAATACACACACGCACAAAAAACAAAAGCAACAATGAAAAAACCAAAGACAACTAAACAAAAAAATCCCTTAAAGTTTCAAATGTGGGAAATTGTCTTGATTTAAATAAGGAATATGCTTTTTAATGGTCACCAATTCACATGAGCTAGTAATATATGATAAATACATTCTAAACTAAAAACTACCTTTCAGAGGTAAAAAGGTTGAGATAAAGCAAGGGCTGAGCTCATGGGAGGAACGAGAAAATGTTTGTTAAATTAATACAAAGTCAGAGTTACAATTAACATAAAATCATCTATGGGTCTGCTAAATCAAATACAAAAACTCAACTCTACTTTCTCAAAAATAATTTTTTTCTACAGTTCTTTACCATTACAAATTAACAGTCCTAGAATAAAAATGTTCAGTTTGATGTTCTGAAAAGGAAAACTTGCCTCCCTTAACAATACTAATACCTGGAACATAGATAGAAAAAATAAAACCTTCAGACTGGGAAGGTCAGATGGAAAAGGTAGCTCTAACTCTCTCTCTTGAGATATGAGATGTTGTCAGCATACAAATTTCCGGAGAATACCACCTGCTACCCTGGCCCATGCCCTTAAAATACTTAGTGGTGATGTGTGAAAACCCCTTGTTTTGAAGAGCAAAAATGAGGTGATCTGAGTCTTTTAAAAAAGGCTTTATAAAAGAGAAAGGGAAAGCAGAGACAGATTAAACCATGAAACTACAGGAAGCAAGAAAATCCACCTACTACTCAAGCTACAACGACATTAAGAAAAATCCACTAGTTTACAAAGCCTAAGTGATCTATCACTGTTTTGCAGCTCTAAATAGCTGGCACTTCTTTCCAGGCATTTTGCCTGCATTGCATCTCAAGATCACATACTCCAGATGAGGTAGGTCTGGAACTACTTTTGAAAGCTATCTTGGTTGGTTAATAGTCCACATTATCATCTATTCATTAAAATAGAGATATATATTCTTAGCAGAATCTAATATAAGTGAAGCATTCAAATGTTTATTTTAATCTATTCGTCACTCGTATATAGAAGAAATATTTAGAATTGAAAATAATGAATTTTTCATTAAAATGCCACTTTTTTTGGTTTGCTGGAGATTGATAAGGCATCTTAGAAAAAGGACTGGATCTGGCAACAACAGTCCACTAAGCATGGTGAGTAGTATTAGAAGCCAAGCATATCCATGGGCTAAACTACTGCCCTTGCTTTGTAGTGTGAGAATATACAACGTAAGAACAAGCATACTAGCTGTCAGGAGAGAAACATACAGGAAGAAGCTCACTGTGAATCCGCACTTTGATGGCAATCTTGAATTGTTCATGGTAAACTTTTAAATTATTTTTCTGTATTCAAACATGGGCTGCAACTTAGAATGACTTGAAATGAGACAGTTGTGATTTTGTGTGAAATCGTCATAAATCAATGCAGTTCCTCTTAGGCATCAACACACATTCTTAATCATCTTGTAATAAATCATTCAGAGTTGAAGGGAAAGGTGGCACTTTATAATCAAATAATAAAACATTGCTTCATCTCCCCACATGTTTTGTATTAACTAGCATCCAACTTCCCTGCATGTAAGTGCTTTATGGTACTTCCATCTGATAGGACAGAAATGTATATGAATCATTAGCATTCTTGGGCTGAAGGCAACAGGGTACTCACTTTCAATTCTGAAAAGGCTCTCTCTCAAAGGTGACATACATTCATTATGCTCTGATGCCTTGCCTATGTAAATTAGTAATCAAATATTCTAAATGGGTAATGGAAGATAATTTTACCTACTACTGGCATCCTAAATCATAGTCATAAGGTTTAAAAAGTCTGATTGGGGAGTTTTGTTAAAATACCTTCCTAAGTGTTATTTTGGTACATTTTCCAAGTTATTAAATCTTCCATAAGCATATGAAAATATATATATATGTCTCAATTGAATACAAAATTCTTTATGCTCAATTTAGTCAACTTCTTCCTGAGATGAGCTAGTAGAATGAATGAACTTTAATAAACTGATTGGCTCCTTGGTCACATGATTGCTGTGTTAATCATTTTAATATGTTGTCTTCTATGGGTATTTTTTTTTAACATCTTTATTTTACAATGTTGTGTTAGTTTCTGCTGTATAACAAGGTGAATCAGGTATACCTATACATATATCCCCATATCCTCTCCCTCTTGTGTCTCCCTCCCACCCTCTCTATCCCACCCCTCTAGGTGGACACAAAGCACCAAGCTGATCTCCCTGTGCTATGTAGCTGCTTCCCACTAGCTGTCTATTTTATATTTGATAGTGTGTATATGCCAGTGCTACTCTCTCACTTCATCCCAGCTTACCCTTCCCCCTCCCTGTGTTCTCAGGTCCATTCTCCACATCTGTGTCTTTATTTGAGTCCTGCCCCTACATTCATCAGTACCATTTGTTTTTTTTTTTAGATTCCATATATATTTGTTAGGATACTATATTTGTTTTTCTCTTTCTGACTTATCTCTGTATGACAGACTCTAGGTCCATCCACCTCACTACAAATAACTCGATTTCGTTTCTTTTTATGGCTGAGTAATATTCCATTGTATATATGTGCCACATCTTCTTTATCCATTCATCTGTTGATGGACACTTAGGTTGCTTCCATGTCCTGGCTGTTGTAAATAGAGCTGCAATGAACATTGTGGTACGTGACACTTTCTGAATTATGGTTTTCTGAGAGTATATGCCCAGTAGTGGGATTGCTGGGTCATATGGTAATTCTATTTTTAGTTTTTTAAGGAAGCTCCATATTGTTCTCCATAGTGGCTGTATCAATTTACATTCCCACCAACAGTGCAAGAGGGTTCCCTTTTCTCCACACTCTCTCCAGCATTCATTGTTTGTAGATTTTTTTTTTTTTTTTTTTTTGTGGTACACGGGCCTCTCACTGTTGTGGCCTCTCCTGGCTCCGGACGCGCAGGTTCAGCAGCCATGGCTCACGGGCCCAGCCGCTCCGTGGCATGTGGGATCTTCCAGACCGGGGCATGAACCCGTGTCCCCTGCATCAGCAGGCGGACTCTGAACCACTGCGCCACCAGGGAAGCCCTGTTTGTAGATTTTTTGATGATGGCCATTCTGACTGGTGTGAGATGATACCTCATTGTAGTTTTTTTTTTTTCTGCGGTATGTGGGCCTCTCACTGTTGTGGCCTCTCCTGTTGTGGAGCACAGGCTCCAGACGCACAGGCTCAGCGGCCGTGGTTCACGGGCCCAGCCGCTGCGCGGCATGTGGGATCTTCCTGGACTGGGGCACGAACCCGTGTCCCCTGCATCGGCAGGTGGAGTCTCAACCACTGCACCACCAGGGAAGCCCGCAACCACTTTATTCACAACTCTGGGTCTCTGGTATGCTTTGCTTTTCTTGTGCATACATTGAAAGATAATGTATTTTGTCTTTTTGTATTGTCTTTTTTAATGTATTTTGTCTCATTGTAGTTTTGATTTGCATTTCTCTAATGATTAATGATGTTGAGCATTCTTTCATGTGTTTTTTCGCAATCTGTGTATCTTCTTTGGAGAAATGTCTATTTATGTCTTCTGCCCATTTTTGGATTGGGTTGTTTGTTTTTTTGTTACTGAGCTGCATGAGCTGCTTGTAAATTTTGGAGATTACTCCTTTGTCAGTTGCTTCATTTGCAAATATTTTCTCCCATTCTGAGGGTTGTCTTTTCGTCTTGTTTATGGTTTCCTTTGCTGTGCAAAAGCTTTGAAGTTTCATTAGGTCCCATTTGTTTATTTTATTTTATTATTTTTTTTGCGTTACGCGGGCCTCTCACTGCTGTGGCCTCTCCCATTGCGGAGCACAGGCTCCCTATCACTTGCATAACTGCCTGAGCTCTGCCTCCTGTCAGATCAGCAGCAGCATTAGATTCTGATAGGAGCGCATACCCTACTGTGAACTGCACATGGGAGGGATCTAGGTTGCATGCTCCTTATGAGAATCTGATGCCTGATGATCTGAGGTGGTGCTGAGACAGTGATGCTAGCACTGGGGAGTGGCTGCAAATACAGATTATCATTAGCAGAGAGGTTTGACTGCACAGAGACCATAATAAATCAATTGCTTTGTATAATTATTTCATTATATATTACAATGTAATAATAATAGAAATAAAGTATGCAAGAAATGTAATGCACATGAATCATCCTGAAACCATCCCCCTCCCAGTCAGTGGAAGAATTGTCTTCTACGATACCAGTTCCTGGTGTCAAAAACGTTGGGGACTGCTGATATATAATAATGTGAAATGATCACCACAATAAGTCTTGTTAACATCCATCACCACTTGTTGTAACAAATTTGTTTTTTCTTGTGATGAGAACTTTTAAGATCTACTCTCTTAACAACTTTCAAATATACAATACAGTATTATTAACTAGAGTCACCATGCTGTACATGACATCCTTAGGACTTATTTATTCTTTAACTGGAAGTTTGTACCTTTTGACCACCGTCACCCATTTCTCACACTCCCCGTCTCCTGCTTCTGGCAACCACCAGTCTGTTCTCTGTATTATGAGTTCATTTTTTTTCTTTTTAGATTCCACATAAAAGTGAGATCATATGGAATTTGTCTTTCTGTCTGACTTATTTCACTTAGCATATGCTCTCAAGGCCCATGCATGTTGCAGTTGGCAAAATTTCCTTTTTTATGGCTGAGTAATATTATATCTATATCTATCTATCTATCTGTCTATCTCACATGTTCTTTGTCTATTCATCCATCAGCAGACACTTAGGTTATTTTCTTGTCTCGGCTTTTGTTAATAATGTTGCAATGAACATGAAGGGACAGATATCCCTTTGAGTGAGTGTTCTCATTTCCTTCAGATAAATACCTAGAAGTGGAATTGCTGAATCCTATGATAGTTCTAGTTTTAATTTTTTGAGAAGCCTTCATACTGTTTTCCATAGAGGCTGCACCAATTTACATTCCCACTAGCAGTGCACTAGGTTACCTTTTCTCCACATCCTTTCCAATACTTGTTATTTCTTGTCTTTTTGATAATAGCCATTATAACAAGTATGAGGTGACTATGTTTTTAATTTGCATTTTCATAATGGCTGATAATGTTGGGCATCATACATGTACTTATTTACCATTTTTATATCTTGTTTGGTGAAGTGTGTGTTCAAATCTTCTGCAATTAAAAAAAATGTGTTGCTTGCTTTCTTGAGTTTTGAGATTTTAAAAAATATTCTGGACATATATTCTGGATGCAAGTCCTTTGTCAGATGTGTTTTCTGCAAATATTTTATCTCAGAATGTGGTTTGCCTTTTCGTTCTGTTAATTGTGTCTTTTACAGAGAAGTTTATAATTTTGATTTATCGTATTTAACAATTCATTAGTTTTTTTTAATGGATCGTGATTTTGGTGTTGTAGCTAAGAATATTTGCCTAACCCAAGTCATAAATACTTTCTCCTATTTTTATTTTAGAAATTTTATAGGTTTAGGGTTTACATTTAGATAACTAATACATTTTGTGTTTACCACAGTTTGTTTATTCATTAAACTATTGAAAGACATCTTGGTTACTGCCAACTTTTTGGAATTATGAATAAAGCTATGGTAAACTTGTGTCCAAGTTTATAAAAGTGGATGTAACTTTTCAACTCCTTTGGGTAAATACCAAGGAGCATGATTGCTGGATCATATGGTAAGACTATGATTAGCTTTGTAAGAAACTGCCACACTACCTCCCAATAGGCTGTACTGTTTTGCCTTCATAACAGCAATGAGTTGGAGTTTCTGTTACTCCACATCCTCGCTAGTATTCGGTGTTGTCAGTGTTTTGGAGTTTAGTCATTCTAATATATGTGTAGTGGTATCTCATTGCTGTTTTATTTTCCTTCACTCTTAAAGGATATTGTCCCCGTAGTACAGAGTCCTGAGTTGAGGATTTTCTTTTTCTTTCAGCACCTTAAAAATGTCACTTTGTTCCCTTCTGGCTTATATGGCTTCTGATGAGACGTTCTTCTATAATTAATATCTTTATTCCTTTTAATGTAATATGTCTTTTTCCTCTGACTGCCTTCAAGATTTTCTCATGTTTGGTTTCCAGCAGTTTGAATGTGATATTTCATTTATTTACTTGAAAGATCCTGTTTGGTGTTCTTGGAACTTCTCTTGGAACTTCTTGGATCTTTGATT
This sequence comes from Monodon monoceros, assembly GCF_005190385.1. Taxonomy (NCBI): domain Eukaryota; kingdom Metazoa; phylum Chordata; class Mammalia; order Artiodactyla; family Monodontidae; genus Monodon; species Monodon monoceros. The sequence goes on along the minus strand of NW_021703766.1, from coordinate 26,057,041 downwards.
GCACATCTTCCATTATTTTTGGAAAATATTTGCCATTATCTTTTCAAATGTTTCTTCTGCCCTGTTCTTTCTCTTTTCCACTGAGGAATCTAATTACATGTATTGGACCTTTTGTTATTGTCTTGAAGCTCTTGCATACTCTGTTCTTTTTTTTTTTTTTATGACTCTTTCTCTGCATTTCAGTTTGGATAATTTCTATGACCTAACTTCAAATTCACTGATTCTTTCCTCAGTTGCCTAGAGTACTGATGAACCCACCAAAAGCATTATTAATTTCTTTTACCATTTTCCCCTAACATTCCATTTGATTCTTTCTTCTAGTTTTCATCTCTCTCTTAAAATTCTCCATTTGTTCATTTATATTTTTCACCTTTACCACTGGAGTTAAAGCAAGTTACTTTTCATTCCTTGTCTTAAGGACTTTCTTAAGGAATTTTAAATTCTTTGTCTGATATTTTGAACTATCATGAGTCTAATTCCATTGATTATTTTGTCTCTTGACAATGGTTTTTTGTTTTTTGTTTTTTCTTTCTGATCTTGAGTCTCATCACTTTTGGCTGAATGGGAGATATTCTCTGTAGAACAGTAGAGACTAAGGTGTATGCCAGGAAAGAGACATAGCTCTTTTTCTGTTAGGCTATTAGTGTGTGGAGTTCAATTAGTTTACCCAGGAGGTGTGCTGGGTTTGTGTTTTGTTGTTACAGTGGTTCCTCTCAGTAAATCACTGACTTCAAATTCCTTTGATTACTTTCTGCTTAGGTTGGGGTTGGGTATTGGAGGGCTTCTCTCAGTTCTTCTGTTCTACTCTAGATTTAGACTTCTCTTATCAGTATGAACATCAAGAGAGCTTTTCCCTAAGTTTTGTACCGTTCCCCTGAATTAGACTGCTGTTATGTGTGACTTACTCGTTGCTACCTGGTGGTATGTGTCGGGGGGGTGGGATTCTGTCTCATCGTAGCCTCAGTCTTAGGCACACCCATTGTTTCTTGGTGTTGAAGATGAGGATTTTTCAGTGATTCTGCCCTTACCTAGTGGGTAGCATTAGGGTGTTTCTAATGGTAGGTCCAGGATGGAGTCTTGCCCCTTCTTGAGGCAGAGGCTTATTATTAATTATTGTTTCCTTCCAGTTGCTTCAGTGGGTCTTCACCTGTGCTATGTGGGCCACAGGGTTTCCTGCTTACGACTTTTGTTCTTTAGGGGAGATAGGAGAGAAGGATCCGTATGGGGCTTTGTGCCTTTCCTGCAGTGAATTGCTGCTCCTTTCTGCCAGGCCTGCACCAGTCAGGGAAGCTACCTCTGGTTTCCCACTCTACTCCCATTTTTCTCACGAGCATGGCATTAGTTTGTTAGGCTTGCCACAACAAAGGACCTCAAACTGGGTCACTTAAATAGCAGAAATTTATTGTCCTGTGGGCTAGAAGTCTAGAAATCTATCATCAAGGTGTTGGTAGGTTTGGTTCCTTCTAAGGTCTGTGAGGGAAGGATCTGTTCCACGCCTTTACCTGACTTGTAGGTGGCCATCTTCTTCTCATGTCTCTTCGTATCGTCTTCCCTCTATGTGTATCTCTGTCCAGATTTCCCCTTTTTATGAAAACACTGGTCATATTGGATTAGTGCCCACTGTAATGACCTCGTTTTAGCTTGATTATCTCTGTAAAGACCCTGTCTCCAAATAAGGCCACATTCTGAGTTACTGGGGATTATGACTTCAACATATAAATTTTCAAACCATGACAAGCACCCATTAGGTTCTATGGGGAAGAATCTAGAAATGGACTACAGACACTCACTGTGTCTGTAGCTCCTAGGGGTTCTATCCTTCAGCAGTTTGGTAACAATTTTAACGGAAATATTTTTACCTGCTTCTATGGTGGCTTTGTCTTTGTCAAGTGCTGTGTCTTAGGTAAAGCAGTGCTGTGTTTTCATCTCTCCTCGGAGATATCTGTCTTTCCTTAGGCTACTTGGTTGCTGTGACTACAGCTCTCCAAAAGATTTGACAGAAGTTATAGTTTTGCTGATTATCCGGCTTTTCCTTATTGTTAGGTGGGAGTGATACTCTTTCCAGATTTACACATACTAAGGGAGAGAAGGTGACACTTTAAAAATCTGTTTACAATTTTTCATTACTATATGAATAAATACAGTTGATTTGTATGTTGATCTTTTTTAAAAATTTAATATATTTATTTTTGGCTGCATTGGGTCTTCGTTGCTGCACGCGGGCTTTCTCTAGTTGCGGTGAGTGTGAGCTGCTCTTCGTTGTGGTGTGCAGGCTTCTCGTTGCAGTGGCTTCTCTTGTTGTGGAGCATGGGCTCTAGGTGCACGAGCTTCAGTAGTTGCAGCACGTGGGCTCAGTAGTTGTGGCTTGTGGCTCTAGAGCACAGGGTCAGTAGTTGTGGTGCACGGGCTTAGTTGCTCCATGGCATGTGGGATCTTCCTGGACCAGAGCTTGAACCCATGTCCCCTGCATTGGCAGGCGGATTCTTAACCACTGTGCCACCAGGGAAGTCCCTATGTTGATCTTTTGGGTAGACTTCCTTGGGTTTTCTATGAAGACAATCTTATAATTTGAAAATAGGGATAGTTTTATTTCTTCTTTTTCAATATATATATTATTATTTATATTTATACATTTATCTGTTTATCTGTCTATCTACCTATCTTGACTAGTTGCACTGGCTAGGACCTTTAGTATAATGTGGAATAGAAGTGGGGAGGGTGAATATCCTTGTCTTGTCCACTCTGCAGAAAAGTATTCAGCCTTCACTATGACGTATGATGTTAGCTGACCTGGGTTTTTCCTAAATGCCCTTTATTAGCTTAAAGAAAGTTTTCTTCTATTCCTAGTTTGTCGAGGGTTATTTACCATGAATGGATGTTGACTTTTGTCAAATGCTTTTTGACAAGGCATTTTCAACCTGGTTGATTCTTCTTACTTCTTGAGAAGAAATACTTCTACAAAAATTATAGAGTGACTTGAGTAAAACATTTCAGTAATGGCTATAATCCCAGGTTACCAGGAGTTTAAAATGACTGTTACTTCAGTCTCACCTTGTGATTTATAAACAATTATTTAGTATCAATCAGGTTAGTAGGGTTTTCTAGTCAAGTGAGAGCTTTAGCTATAGAATTACCAAAGGGCTGCATTATAAATAAATGTCACCTCCAAAGTAGTCCCGGATGTGTTATCACAAAAAGCATTTTAGTAACTCTGTTTTTATTTTCTGCTATGTTTTGGGCCTTGTGCTTGGTGTCTGGCATCCAGTATCTCATTTAGTCTTAACGAAAACTCTGAAAAATTGGTATTGACATCTTCAGGATATTACAAGGTTTAAGAGTATGAACACTGAAGACCAACTGCCAGGGTTCATATTTCAGCTCTACCACTTGCTGAATGAGCACAAGCAAGTCATTTAACCTCACTTAATTCATTGCTTCACGTGTAGAATAGCAATATGAGTAGTTGTTAAGAGATTTAAATGAAGCTATTCAATATTACACCTTAACATATTTTCTGGTGCATTGTAAACACTACATCAAAGTTAGATATACATCCTGCTACCTTACAGATGAGGAAATGGAGAGATATGGAAACAAATTCATATAACTAATGTAAGTCAGAGTTTAGATTCAAATCTAAGCCTAGCTGCTTTCAAAGCACACCCTCCCTCCCCCCATCATGCTGCTGTTTTCTTATGTTCTGATTAGGAAGAGAATATTTTGCTGATATATAGTGTCATTATATATCCTAGTTTATGCCTGTTGTCTCAGTGCAATTTTAATTGTGCCCCCTTTAACTCTCATGATTGTCCATTTTAGATAATAATTTATATGATCACTCTACTAATAACCCACATTCTAATTTATGTTTCAGTGGCAAATTATTATTTTTATTTCTAAATTTTCCTGTGGTCCAGACTCTCCAACACACACACACACACACACACACACACACACACACACACACACACAGAATCTAGCCTACAGTGGATTTTGTAAGGAAGTTGCAGATACTATGTGTGTTTTGCATCTAAGACATTAATCACAATTTAGCAACTTCATGGCTTTATGCACAGTAAACATACACCCTTTCAAAAATTTTATCTTTAAAAAAAAATTTTATTTATTTGGTCACACCAGGTCTCAGTTGCGGCAGGCTGGCTCCTTATTTGCAGCTTGTGGCTCCTTATACTGACACAATTGCAAATCTATTCCTCATGTTGGGAGCGCCATACCAATTCCAAATGAATGGATACACATTGAAGTTGACTACTGTTGAAATGAATTTGGGCTATTAATAAAATGCTATTGGTTGTCCAAACCAGAAAAATATGGTCTAGTAGACAATTAGAATCTATGAATGGTTTCTAGGTGTGATTCTTTTGGGGACTTGTTTCAGAGAGAGGAAGATAAAGGCTATGAGGTATTTCCAACATAAGGTTTTGCCCCTTAATGGGAATTTAGCTCATATCTGATGACTTTTCTTAGTATTTGCTTAGTAGCTCTATAGATCAATATTATTAGTCCTTTAAATAAACATTCTTATTGTGAGGAAAAGTATCTTCCTTTGTTGCTTTCACTTTTAAACATACAGTATAACTGAAGTGTCTGTGCATATGTCATAACTGAAATGTTTGCGTTAGCGAGGCTCAAAGTGAGAGCCAAGAATTTTTTTTTTTTTTTTGCGGTACACGGGCCTCTCACTGCTGTGGACTCTCCTGTTGTGGAGCACAGGCTCCGGATGCGCAGGCTCAGTGGCCATGGCTCACGGGCCTATCCGCTCCGCAGCATGTGGGATCCTCCCGGACCGGGGCACAAACCCGTGTCCCCTGCATTGGCAGGCGGACTCCCAACCACTGTGCCACCAGGGAAGCCCGAGAGCCAAGAATTTTATTTTCCATAGACACTAAATCTTTATAGAGACCCAAATTCAAACAATTTTATTTTTATTCCTTTGAGGCTTGGTGCTATTCACACCTTTATATTCCTTATAGCCAGTATTTTATTTTACAGTGTATATTTCAGTCTCAAGATAGTTAAATTAATTCCGTTTATACTACATTTTATGAACACCTGTTTTCAATTGTCATTGGAGGCCTACCATAAGCCATGTGTTTAGCCTTTTGCTCACCCAGTCATATTCAGTAAAAAAAATAGACTTTCAACTGAAGAAATCCCCTGTGGAGTAGGAAACACAGCTGTTTTATCGTACTAGACAGCCTGCAGAGAGATACTATTTTCCTTGGGGGAAAGGACACTCAAGTTTTGAGAATCTAGGTACTGCACCATTGGGGAAAAAGATGAAAAGAAAATAGACCATCCTTTTCAATTCTATTGTGCAGAATATAAAGAAACTCTTTGTTCAGATTTCATGTCCTCCTCCTCCTTTCTCAATCTTTAAGTCTTTTAAAATTCTACCCTTAACTAAATGGGTAAACTGCAAAAAAAATTAAGCTTAAAAATATACCAGAAATACAGAATGAAGAGAGGTGATTGATCTTTGAGTAGGTATCCAACAGTGCAATGAAATTCTCAAGCAGGTTCCTTTTTATTTCAAAATGGGTTTGATTCAGAGAGATTTTATAGCTGCTAAATCATGCGGTTGGCAGAGATTGTGCGTGCTTCTTACAGTTACTTTGAAAGATGTCAGATTTGGCAAAGGCAGTAAAAATACTGGGATTTACTGAGTTTGCTTTTTTTTTTTCTCTTCTAGAGAATGCTCTAAAATTCAGTGTGCTCAGAAGTAATACAGTACAATTCTGCAAAGTGTGCAGAATTGCAGATTTCACAGAAAGAGTGTGGCTTTCTCAGCCAGTGTGTTGCAACTACATCTTTGGCAAAAGCCTATGTTAGTTACAAAAGGCTCCACTTTACCACCAGTGTACTTTCAGTGTCATTGCCATTGGCATCTGAAAGCTGCTCATTTCCAGCATGATAGATAGTTCCTGAACAGCCTTACTTTGTTCATCCAGAGAGGAGGCCTGAAGCAGCACTTCTGGCCAGGTAGGCATACCTACACGAGACCACTACCCTGTATTGGTGCAGTATTGGTGCATCATGAGCATGGCTCTGGTTTGATGAATGCCTTGGTTTGATTGTCAGTTCCACTGGTGACTTTCATAACCTTTCCAAGCCCCAGCTTTACTAAGTGTAAATGGAGGCAACAGACGATTTTATTAGGCTGCTAGGAGATTAAATGACATACCAAGTGCTTAAGACAGATACATAAGTGTCAATAAATGCCATTATAACTATTGTCATTATGATGTTCAATGAATGGAATTTATTATTATTAGATTATCTCCAGTCCAAGAGAATAGATTATTATTCATAAAGTTCACATTTGTTTTCATGACACAAATGATGCAATTGTTACTACTAAACTTATAATTACAATACCTCACTTCTGTCTTGTCTGGAAGAAAGTGATACCCACTGTCTGTGAGTCCCTAAATGCTGTTCTGCTACCAATCAGATTCAGATTGCTATCTCTATTTGTACATTAAAAAAATTAGCTTTTTAAAGCTAATTTTGTTCCTAAAGCCAAGCTCATGGCCCCTTTGATAGATAAAATGTGTATTAATATACAACAATATATACAGTATAATTGAAGGATGCACCCAACTGGTGTGATCTAGGTAATCTGCTAAGAAATTGCTCATTCCTAGCAGGTCATATATAAATCCATTCCTAAAATCCATTGGCATCTGCAGCTCAAAGAAGCCTTGATTATAGGACAGGAAATCAGAGTAGTGCTATAATTCTAAGCACTTCACTTTCTGATATCCAGAGCTCTATAACTGTGGCTTTTTAAAATGTATCTGCTATGTGCTAGTCAGTGTGACAACTTAAAATTTTTTATCCTTAAAACAATCTTATCGTCCCCATTTCCAGATGAAGACACTTTCTTGTTTTAGAGGAAAATTTTGTTAATTAATATGACCTTTGACCTTAACACTTTGAGATGCATTTATTCAGTCATTTATTCTCTTTCACATAGGAATAGCCTGTCTTATCAATTACTATAACCCTAGTGGCCAACACAGTGCCTGAAACATAGTACACGTTCCATAAATATTTTAAGTGTGTGCATAAATGCTAATATAGAGATTCTGAAGAACTATAATGTCTTCATTTTCTATATCTCTTTTAAAACCTATCCCTAACTATAATAAAGTATACAAGCCCCTGGTTCCTTGAATGAATGGTAAGGATGGGTTATGGTGCAAACCAAGACTGTTGAAGCTTCAGGGATTACTCCAAACTGTGACTAAGCCTCTATTGTAGGACTAATGGGATTAGGCAGAAATTAAACCATCAAGGCAAGTAATATGATGGAAGCATTTAACTAAATCTCCCAACTGTGCCAACTGGAATAAATATAAACGAGCAGGTCCGATGTTATAGACGGTTGATAGATAATTGAGGGGCAGATATTGTAGGCTACTTTCTTATTCTGTTTTCTTCATAAAAGTCCAAGGAATATGTTATAAAATGTAAATTGGTTTGTTCCACATTCTCACTTAAAATGCACTCGTGTCTTGTGGCATTTTTAATGTAACATAAGCGCTACCATGACCTACCACATCCTATATGATCTAGACTTTTTGCCGCCAAACTGTCCTCTCAATTGTATACTCCAATCACACTGCTCTTTGCATCTCAAAATCTTTTTCTTATTGTTCCCTTACCTGGAGTTTTTCACAGCTCTTTTCATTTCTGATCTTCAATTTCAGCTCAAATGTCACCCTCAGACCTTCCCAGGCTATTGCATATAAATTGCCCTCCATCTTCAGACTCTATCACAGTGCCTTGATGATTTCAGCTTGTGATAGATGCAATGAAAGGAGTCATTTCTGACTAGGGGTCCTCCAAAATAATGAAGTCAACAAATAAGTTTTATGTGAGTGGGGGGGCTTCTTTTTTCCCCCATATTTAAGACTGATAAAAGCCTAGAATTTGGTATGTTCTTAACAAATATTTGTGGTACATATTACTGTCTGAAGAATGCAATGCTGGGTACTATGGGCTGGCCTAAAATATGATAGATTTATGATTTTGATGATCTGATTGTTCTTAAAATGACAAGGGACATTATGCTGCTTGACAGTTAGGGATTGGTATCACAGCGCAGAAAGCTGTGTGCCAAAACCTGTACAGAGGGGACGAGCAGCAAATGAAAACTTATGTTGGGGTTGAGGGCATTCAGGTAATATAACCTGCCTGGACGACAGCCCTAAGAGAGGATTGTGATGGTTAATTTTGTTTTACTTGGCTGGGCCATGGTATTCAGATATTTGGTCAAACATTATTCTGGATTTTTCTGTGACGGTGTTTTTAGATGAGATTAACATTTACATTGGTGAACTTTAAGTAAAGCAGATTGCCCTCCTAAATGTGGGTGGGCCCCATCCAATAACTGAAGGTGTGAATAGAACAAAAGACTGACCTCCCCTGAGTAAAAGGGAATTCTGCCAGCAGACAGCCTTTGGGCTTGAACTGAAACATTGGGCTCTTCCCTGAGTCTCCAGCCTACTGGCCTACCCTGCAGATTTTGGACTTGCTAGACTCCATAATCATGTGAGCCAATTCCTTAAAATAAATCTCTATACACATTCTATTTGTTCTTTTTCTCTGGAGAACCCTGAAAAATACAAGGATACTGGGGTGAAGGATCCAAAAGGCTCTGAGAGGTTAGAGATAATTGCAATAATCATAGCAGAAGGCTTATCACAGTTGGTGAGACATTGGCTGGGGTGTTTCCATTTTGAAGTCCAGTAGGATAGTGGTCATACCTGGGAATCTGTCCAAATAAAGTAGTGTTTCCCTTAGTGGCTTGGAAGTGTACCAAAAAAGCTACAATTTAGAGAATGGTCAGAAACAGTAAGGAGCAAGCCATCAGATGGAGTTGATAGGACGCCACAGATACACTGTGCAACTTTTCTGAGGAAAGATGAAATGGGAATCTGTAGTAGCAAAGATAAGGCTATCATCAGGGGCTATCTCACATGCTTTATATGCATTATCTTAATGCCCTCAAGCAAGCCTTCAGGGTAGATGAGAATATTCCTATATTACAAATGAGAAAACTGAGCCTCAGAAGAGTGAAATTACTTTGCCAAATTCACATAGCTGGTAGGTGCTGGTGACAGGACTCACACCCAGGCATGCTATTTCTAGCATCTGTCTTGGCCTGCTGTGGTGTTTCCTTTAGCGCATTGGCTCTGGAAGACACTTGAGGGTAGGAGTTGGTAGAACTTCAGAACTTAGAAGGTCGTATGGAAGCACTGGATCCTTGGATTAAAACAAAACTATGTTTCATATTTTTAGTGCCTTCATTTTTGAAATGATTAGTATTATCAAGTGCACATAACATCTAGAATGATTTTTCACAGTTGAAATCTCTGACTGCATGAAATTTCATGTACTGTATTTCAGAGTGGTATATCCATTCCGTTCCACTGCCCTCTAGAAGATTGTGAGAAGTGTGCACATGAAGGGAAAAATGATACACACTATATCTCTTTAGGTATTAAAAGTACTTGAGTATAAGAAAATGTCTTCTTTTAAGAGGCCATGCATTCATATGAATCACTTGTCTCCATCTACTCTAATTAAATGTTCTACTGTATTTCTTCATTGTGAAGAAGTTCAGGAAAAATATGAACAGATATGTGCAGAGTCAAATTTATTTTAAAAGGATAAGCTGTCTCTCTCTCTCAATTTTTAGTACCTTTATTTCCATCCTGTGTGGCCTGTACCTTGTCGCTTTGTCACCAGCATGATTAGTGAGAAGTACAAGGAATATCGTTCAACTTTGTATTTGTCTCAGCTAGATTATAAGCAGAAACACAAAATAATATAGGTAGAAAAGTATTTTTAAATCTTGTGTTTCAGAAATAATACCTGTCTCAATAATAGCCATCTGAGTGCATACCCACCATAAACTAGGCAGTGTTCTGGCAGAATTAAATATGTTGTCACACCTAATTCTCACAGCAATCATGTTTCCTCATTGACTTATTTATAAATTGAGATTTGGAGAAGTTAATATGTTACCAACGTCACAGACTCAGATAGGAATCTAACCAGGATTCAAACTCAAGCTTGTCTGTTCCTCAAGCTCATGTTTTTTCGCTGTGAATATACCTCTAACTTGCTGAAATCTCTACAAAGACTTGTGCTGCCCTGCGATCCATGAGACAAGGGGAAAACTCCGCGCTATTTCTTAGAACAGCGGATCCTTAAGTAACATGCAGTGAAAGAATTTGGGTATCAGAAATTCCAGCTGGGAGTGTGGCCAACCAGATGAGCTGAAGCCTCAGGGAGGCTGCATGAGAATTTGGACATTTTCTCATATTTTAACAAGAAACAGCAAATTTTCACACACGAAATACCATTTGACACATGCAGGAAGCCTGTTGTTGGGTCAAAAATTCTTCCCTGGGCTCTTCAGGCATCTGTTTCCCAGCAACTCCTCGAGATCAAAGACCATTTTCCCTTCTGGTTCCTAAATCTACAAGACCATCTCAACGCTGTATCTAGCCGACGCCTCTTTGCAATTGGAACAGTAAACATATTTTCTCTCTTGTTGTCTCCTCATGCAGTCAGCTTCCTTCTGTTGCTAGCTTGAGGGGTTATCTCTTTTTAGTCACAGCACAGGGCAATGTTTTTGTAGCCTTATTATGGAATTGTGTTCCATGTTTTCTCTTTCATCCAACAAGTCTGTCTAATAGAATTATAATACACAAACCAGTCTTGCCATCCTGATGCTGTATTTCATGGTACATGAGACTGCGTGATGACTAGAATATCCTCCTGACCCGAAGATGTGATGGCTCTGTGACTAGGTTTGATTTGTGTAGAAAAAACACTGGAATAACTACTTGATTCCTCTTCTTCCTGTCTTTCTCTCTCAAGATTTCTCAACAGTGGCACTATTGACATTTTGGGCTGCAAAATTCCTTGTTGTGAAGGGCTGCCCTGTGCCTTGTAGGGTGTTTAGCAGCATCCCTGGGCTATGATCCCAGTAGCAACCTCCCCCCACCCCCCGCCTCAGTTGTGACAGCCAGAAATATCTCCACATATTGTCAAGTGTTTCCTGGAAGGTAAAATAGTCCCTGGTTGAAATCATGGTTCCCTCTTTTTTCTCCCTCTTCTCTCTCTCTCTGTCTCTCTCTCACACACACACTCACACGCACGCATGCATGCACACACATGCTAGGACTTTGAAGGGACAGGTTTCATACTAAAATTACCAGTTGTATGTGTGGTACTTACATGGTTTTGTGCATTTGACTATGGAAGAAATTCTTCTACATCCAAAAATACATGACTAGCTGTTTCTTTAAAGATAAAACTTGAGGTTGTGTAAATCCTTAGGCCTGTGCAAAACTTTGAAACCATCTGGAGTTGAACCAGCCCCAAAGCCTAACTCACCTGCCCTGGAACTTGCAGATGGAAAGCTTGGGGGGAGGAGGGACTGGACGTGGGAATCATCTCAACTTTATAAACATGAAAGCTTAGGAATAAATTGCTTTTAGCTCCCAAACAATTCTGGCTTCTAGATTTCAATTCAAGGCAGTAATAAATGCTGCTTTCAGGTGCTCTCCACCCCCACATAATGGCACAGGGTCAGAATACCAGCAGGGAGGTCCAGGGTGCAGAAAGGCAGTTTACAGATTAGTTGTACTGATGCCAGACAGGAAGAAGGGTCCGGCTTCCCTTGGAGTCTGGTGTGAATGGCAACCCTCTTCCTTCTCTGGGTGGGATTTTTTTTTTACACTTTAATGCAAACTATCTATTTCAGAATGTGTGACTTTCCCAGAAGTTAACAGAATTTCAGGTCCATCGTGTGTACTCACTTACTGAACTCCACGTAGCGGTCCTCAAGGCTTGAGTATGAAAAAAGTTCTGATTCTTGAATTCAAGTGGCTTGCACACCATTTTAGAAGACAAAAACCTGATGTATTATATCCTCTGAAGATTTTATTTTCACTAACTCAGTTTCTCCTTCCTTGAGGTAATTCTGTACTGAATAACAGCTCTATTTTGCACTGTTCCCACTCTACTGTCACATATTTGTTTACTTGTCTATGTCTCTGTGAATGCTAGAGTGATGATGTGTTCAGATTTATATTCTCATTGTCTTGGAAGGGTCTTGGCATGGGGTTAGCGGCACTCTCTGCTCCATTTAATGACAGAGAGCAGTAAAAGCTTTCTGAAACTCTTTACTCCTTGGAGCCAGTGTCACTCCTGCTTTCCTCTCTGGCCTTACTTTCATTTTTTCTTTGTTTCCTTGGTCATTCCTACCCTATAAGACTCTTAGATACTGGACCTATAGAGATTTATCTTTGATTCTCCATTCTACTTACTTACTTTGAATAATTTCCCTAAATGATCTAATCTGTTTTCATTGGTCTAACTGTAGAGACTGTTGATTCTCAAATCTACTACCATCTGTCCTAACTCCCTTCCCAAGCTTTAGGCTTGTGAGCGCTTTGCTGGGTATATCCACCTAGCGTTCCAAAGAAATTTCAATTTAACACATTCAAAACTTGGTGGATATTATCTTTTCGTCAACTGTAGTTAACTTCTTTAGTACTAAATCTCAACTGATAGCCCTATCAGCTTCCTAGCCATTCAATCCAGAAACATGTGGGTCACCATTAATTCTTCCTTCTCCCTCTTCCTGAATTCTGTATTGGATTTTCTGCCAAATTCTGCTGCTTTTAACTTCTAAATTTTGTTTTGTTTTGGTTTCGTTTTTTTGTCAAGGCTATCCTCCCTTCTCTGTTTGTATCATTACTGTCCTAGTAAATGTCTTCCTCATCTTTCAATAGTCTCTTACCATCTCCCTGACTCCGGTCTTCCCTGTCTTAAATTTAACCTTCTCACTGCAGCCACAATGAGTTATCTAAAAAGTAAGTCCAACTCTGATGCATTCCTTCTCACTCTAAAAACTGATTGTCTATGGAATAAAGCCCAACGCTCTTCACATGGCACGACGTGGCCCCATTCTACTTCTCCAGCCTCGCTTGTTATGACTTGTTCCAGTTACTATTGCTGTGTAACAAGGTACCCTATAGTTTAACAGCTTAAAATAGCCCTCTTATTATGCTTACAGATTCTGTGGGTCAGGAATTCACATAGGACCCAACAGGGGTTGCTTTTCTCTGATCCACATTCTGGAGATTCAGTTGGGAAGACTCACTGGCTAAGTTGACGAGAAGGCTGGTGGCTAGAAACTTCTAAAGACTCATATCTGTTAGAATGACTCAAATCAGAGTGCCTACATGTGGTTTGATTGGTTTATGGCATGGAGGCCTCGTGGAGTTAGGTTTCTTAGAGTATGGTTCAGGGCTCTGAGTATGAATGGTCCATTGAACAAGGTGGAAGCTGCATGGCCTTTTATGACGCAGCTTTGTGCATCACACAGAATCACTTTAGCAGTTCTCTCTTTGTGAAAGCAATCACAAGGTCTGGTATAATAAAGAATATATCTGGTCTTTGTCCCTGGTTCTTGGCACAGAGTTTCAAGAATCCTTGGAATTTTCTGAGGGATTAGAGTGTCTTTTGTTATTCATAATGACCCCTCTTCAACCATATCTGAATTTATGCAGTGAGGTAACTCATAGTGGGGCCTCTAGATAGCTTTAGCATGGGGGCTGATTGACAGCAAAACCAACCATGTGATGAGAGGGTTGGAAATTTCGGTCCCATCCCCTGACCTTTCTAGTCCCTCTTAGAGGGTAGAGGGACTAGAGAGCTTCTTGGTTGGTGAGCATATTGATATACTGGGAGGGTGACATACTCTGATTTCATGGAACCAGAAGCTCCAGTGCTTGGGACCTTTGCCCCATGTACCTGTTCAACTGGCTGTTCATTTATATCCTTTATAAAAAAATGGTAATTTAAATACAGCACTTCCTTGAGTTTTGTGAGTTGTTCTAGCAAATTATTGAAACTGTAAGGGATCAGGGGAACCCCTGAATTTGTAGCCAAGCCTATTGGTCGTAAGTATAGTAGTCTCTAGCACCTGTAGCTGGGGCCCAAAGTAGGGGCTGTCTCATAGTACTGAGCCTTTTAGCCTGTGGGGTCTGTGCTATATCTGGGTAGTTAGTATCAGAATTTATTTGAATTGTAGGACACCTCGTTGGTTTTAGAAAATTGATGTTGGAAAGCGCAACCCCATCCAGATTCACAGTAGGGGACATAGACTCCCACCTTTTTGATAAAACAAGTATGAATACTCCTCATATGTTTTTCCAGCTTTATTGACAAATTATATTACAATTTATAAAGTATACAACGTGATAATTTGATATACATATATATTGCAAAAGAATTCCTACCATCACATTAATTAACACATCTATCACCTCACATGTTTACTTTTTTTTTTCTTTTGGTGAGAACACTGAAGTTCGGCTCTCTTAGCAAATTTCAGTTACACAATACTGTATTATCAACTCTAATCACAATGTTATACATTAGGTTCTCAGATCTTATTCATTTTATAACTGAAAGTTTGTACCCTTTTACCACCTCTCCCTCTTTCTCCTATCCCCATCTCCTGGCAACCACCATTCTACTCTCTGTTTCTATGAGTTCAGCTTTTTTTTTTCCAGGTTCTACACATAAGTGATACTACACACTGTTCATTTTTCTGTTGTGGGTTATTTCACTTAGCATAATGACCTTCAGGTTCATAAAAATGGCAGGATTCCCTTCTTTTTCAAGGCTGAAGAGTATTCCTCTGTGTGTGTGTGTGTGTGTGTGTATCATATTTTCTGTATCCACTGATCTGCTGACAAACTTATGTTGTTTCCATACCTTGGCTATTGTGAGTAATGCTGCAATGAACATTGGAGTACAACTCTCTCTTCAAGATAGTAATTTTGTTTCCTTTGGATATATATCTGGGAGTGGGATTGCTGGATCATGTGGTAGTTTTATTTTTAATTTGAGGAACCTCTATACTGTTTTCCATAGTGGCTGTACCAGTTTACATTTCCATCAACAGTGTACAAGCATTCCGTTTTTTCTACATTCTCACCATGATTTCTCTGTTGTGTTTTTGATGATAGCCATCCTAACAGGTATGAGGTGATACCATTTGTGGCTTTGATTTGCATTTCCCTGATATTAGTGATGTTGAGCACCTTTTTGTAGCAGTTGGTCATTTTCATGTCTTCCTTGGAAAAATGTCTATTCAGGTCCTTTGCCCATTTTTAAATTAGGTTTTTCGTTTTTTCTTGCTATTGAGTTGTATGGGTTCCAGGTATATTTTGGATATTAACTGCTTATCAGGTATGTGGTTTGCAATTTTTTATCCCACTTCATAGGTTGCTTTTTCATTTTGTTGATAATTTCCTTTGCTGTGTAGAAGCTTTTTAGTTTGTTGTAGTCTCACTTGTTTATTTTTGCTTTTGTTGCCTTTGCTTTTAATGTCAAATCAAAATCTTTGCTAAGACCAGTGAGCTTACCCATGTGTTTTCTTCTAGTAGTTTTATGGTTTCATGTCTTATGTTCAAGTCTAATTCATTTTGAGTTGATTTCTGTATATGGTGTAAGGTAGTAGTCCAGTTTCATTCTTTTGTATGTGGCTATCTAGTTTTCTCAACACTGTTTATTGTAGAGACTATCCTTTCCCCATTGTATATTCTTGGCTCCTTTGTTGTAGATTAACTGACCATATGTGCATGGTTTATTTCTGGGCTCTCTATTCTGTTCTGTTGATCTATGCATGGTTTATTTCTGGGCTCTCTATTCTGTTCTGTTGATCTATGTGTCTGTTTTTATGCCAATACCATACTGTTTTGATTACTATTGCTCTGTAATATAGTTTGAAATCACAAAGCATGATAAGCCCAGCTTTGTTCTTCTTTCTCAAGGTTGCTTTGGCTATTTGGAGTCTTTTGTGGTTCCATACAAATTTTAGGAATGTTAGCTCTATTTCTGTGAAAAATGCCATTAAGAATTTGTTAGGGATTTCATTGCATCTGTAGATTGCTTTGGGTAGTATGGACATTTTAACAATATTAATTCTTCCAGTCCATGAGCATGGGATATCTTTCTACTTATTTGTGTCTTCTTCAATTTCTTTCTTCAGTGTCTTATAGTTTCCAGTGTACAGATCTTTTACCTCCTTGGTTAAATTTATTCCTAGGTCCTTTATTTATTTATTTATTTGATTGTAAATGTCATTTATTTCTGTAGAATATCTTTTCTATCCTTATTTACCTGGTTAATGGAGTACAAGGACCATGTCATTCCTCTTTATACTCCCAATAAAATTTAATAAAAGGCAAAAGTCAGTCATAATTTAGTTTTTTTGTAGTTGGATATTTAGGACTTTGTGGTTCAAATGGTGCAAATATCTCTAAGACATGTTAGCTGAGAGATCATAACTATATGGTATGCAAGTAACTACTGTCCCCTCCTCTGTCTGTGTAGATATTGTTAACCAATCAGAACACTCTACCCACTTAGGTCCTAACTTCACCTCAGAATATTTTCCAACACAAATTTCCAAAAGATTTTCCCAACTTCTTTCCTCTTTTTAATCAGAAAATAATTTAAATTTTCTTAATGATTTGACTTCTATATCAATTGATGTACTGCTCTTAAATGTGGTATTGGAGGAAATAGAATTGGTAGGCAAAACAAAGAAGGAAACCACAATTGATTGAATATTTATTACATGCTACACCATTTACCTGCATCATCTTAAATTCTATCAACGGGTTTTTAATGTAAGTTTTGTCCCCATTATACAAATGAGACAACTGGAATTCAGAGGGTTAGAATCATTTGCCCAGAGTCACACAGCTGGCAAATATGATACAGGATTTAAACACGAGCAATTCTGTTTCAAGAGTTCCTCCATTTGTCTTTCTTTGGAACACCACCCTACTCAATCACTGTGCCTCTGAATAAAACAGCTATCTCCCCTGCTTCTCACGTGACTGCTGGGCACTGGTGCCTTCCTCAGGGTGCTTTAGTGACAGTGAGGTTATTAAGAAGCATGTGGTTCCTTTTCTACCCGTCTAACTTCCTCCTCTGACTTAGTCCAAGTAAGAATTAATTTTCTAATTTTCACAGAGGCAAGAGTAGAAGTAAGTGGAGGTAAGCTTTAATGCCATCTCCTATCCTTTTCCTCTTTAGATCTCAATAAGTTAAGAGATGTAGGAATTTAATGGTTACTTTCTCATCCCTTCAGGTAGTGGCTAGCAAGGAACTGTCCTATCAGTAGCAGCATGGACCAAGTTCAGGCTCTGTTGCTTTAGGATTCTCCAAAGAGAGAGAAGGTCATTGGGCTTTTGTTTCATGAAGTTCCCTGGATGTTACCCTGACTCTTGTTGGAAGGGCCAGGAAGCAATGACTAGGCTTCCTTACTATATTAAATGTAATTAGAGATTTAGGAGCTGCCCCACTCAGGCACAAATCCTTTAAAAAATATGTATTTAAATAAATATATGTTTATATATTTTATATTGGCTAAGCTAACCCTCCCATTTCAAAAACAGTATTGTCACCTCAGCTCACATTGCTCTATTATGATCAATGGCACTGAGCAGCTTTATATTCAAGGCTCACGAGTTTCAATTACTTCAGGAGACAATCTGGTAACTGAAGATAGAAAGTCTCACTTCAGAGTGGCATTCGCTAAGAATTTCATTCCATGGGGGATAGTCCAGAGGAATCTTACCAATATACTTTCCTTCTCCAAAATAATGGGGTGCACATATAGTCAGTGTGTGTGCTTGTGTGTCTGTGTGTGTGTTTAGTGACTAAACATTAAAAAGTGCAGGCATTGTACATTTAGACACTCCCTGATGTGATCATAGAGCATCTTATACAAATATCTGTCAGAGCGCTTAACTGACTGAATTGTTACTCCCTATGTATCTACTCATTTTCTAGATCCTAAGCTTTTAGAGCATTTTCGAAGTAGTAGTATTAGTATTAGTAATAACAAGAACAACTTATTGAGAATGGATCATGTGCCAGATACTACCCCATCTATACCTATTCACATATTTTATCCTTACAACTGACCCTTTGATGTAGGTACTATAAGATCCCAGCCATTGAGGAAATTATGAGGATAGTGGTAATTCTAATGGACAGAAACTGGGGCATAGAGGAGTATGCCTATGGGAGATTGATTACCCTCCAGTTAAAAACACTCAGACCTAATTAGCTGTATATATAAGCCAAGGACTCAGGTGGCCAAGTCTAGAGCCGAGGTGTAAATAAAGAAGTAGCATGTATATCTGAAAGAGTATGATCATTTGGGTCAGGCAAATCTGGTTTTAAGTTTTCTTTTGAAGGCTAGGAATAAAACCGATGTGTAAAAGAAGCAAATATTAGAAGCAACTTGTAGAATTGTTGCAAGAATTAGGATGCCTGCCGTTTCTAGTTGATGCCAATTATTAGCGGAATAAGAATTTTTTAAAGTTATTTCTAGGAATGAAGGTATAAGGGAACATGGGGCCAAGGACTCAGTTGTGTTATGGGGCTCTCCATGCGTGGAATAGTGGGAAGAAGAAGAGATGCCGATGGGGACAAAAGAGTAAAGAGGCAGAAAGAAAAGCAGAACAGGAATTTGTTCTGGGAATCTAATTGTTTGGTCAGGATTATCAAGGTTGAGGAATATGCAAACCAAGGTCATTGTGAAGAACGAAGTCACCTCTGAGAGGGAGGACCATTCTGATATAATTGGGACCACAAATACAAACTCAGAAATATTATTCTGATTTTCCCACAGACCCAATAAAATAAAGACCAGGATTCGTAGGAACCAGGGCTCAGCAAAGTTAACTGAAATATGAAGTTACATAGGGAGAAAATGGCAAAGACAGAGCTTGAGCCTAGGTTTGGATTCACGTCCATAAGAATGGGGACTTACAAAGCAGAAACCCACTAGTGAGAGATGTGAAAATGATGATTTTTTCCCTTTTCTTTAGAAGTCATGCCCAGTCATTGAAGTCAGCAGCTATTATGGAACTAACATTTTGGTAAACCCCTAGTTAGATTCTTCTGCATCTTTAAAAAGCCATAGATTAAACGAGGAAGAGATGCTATAGATCAGTAAATTTACACGTTTTATTTTTCCTGGGTCCTGCTCAGCTGCAGTGTTCAGTGAATGCAAGTGCAGTAAATACTTGGTCACAGATCCCATTTACATAACTATAGCCTGACAATACAGGGAGTAAGAAAGTATCATTTTCTGTACCCTTTAGAATTACATGGAAATGAACAAGCTTTTTCTTTCTTTTTTTAAATAAATTTGTTTATTTATTTATTTATTTATTTTACTTTTGGCTACATTGGGTCTTCATTGCTGTGCGTGGACTCTCTCTAGTTGCATTGAGCTGGGGCTTCTCTTGTTGCAGAGCACGGGCTAAAGGCACGTGGGTTTCGGTAGTTGTAGCACGTGGGCTCAGTAGTTGTGGCTTGTGGGTTGTAGAGCACAGGCTCAGTAGTTGTGGCACATAGGCTTAGTTGCTCCACGGCATGTGGGATCTTCCCAGATGAGGGCTTGAACCCGTGTCCCCTGCATTGGCAGGCGGACTCCTAACCACTGTGCCATGAGGGAAGTCCCAACAAGCTTTTCTTTTTTCCTCAACAGTGGTTATGTAAAACAAATATTTGTGATAGTTTTTAAAAGCTTGTTTCAGTGCAAAAATAAAGCAGTTTATAAGACAAAGGAGACAAATAGCTAAATTAAGACAGTTGAATGATTACAATGTACACACACATGAGATCAAAAAGTGTGGTTAAATTACACACTGAAATCACTAAAAGAGGAGAATTTTATTGCCAAATAATTAAATCCCTTTTTAAGTGTAATTTTTTTTTTCTATACAAGCAAATTTAAAATCTTAGTGAATCTTATTTTTTTCCTTGGAAAATATATTTGCCAGATTAAGTCTTTATCCTCAGCATGCAGAGTTTTCATAATTGTTTTGCTATTTTTGTTTATAAAAATGTCCAGTAGAGGCCATGATGCCTGATTTTGCAGATCTGTTATTTATATGCTGTGGGCAGGCAGGTAAAAGAGTGAAGTCATGAACTTCTGTTGCTCAGTGAATAATAGTCATAGTTAACATTTACTGAGCATGTACTAAGTGTCAGGGACTCTGTGAATGCTTTAAGTGGATTGTCTACTTCAGTTAACTTAATGAATTAAATACGAGAGAACTGAAATGTAGAGAGATTAATCTAATTTCCCAGAATCAAATAATAAGGAAGTGGGTAGGCTGAGATTAAAGCAGCTATAGAGTCTGTACTCCTAATCAAGGGGTTACATTCTTCATTTTCTTATCAAATTGAAGGCAAATTGTCAGTCCAGGCCTTCACACCCACTGGTTGCTAGACTAATGTAAACTTAACGTTGAAAAAAATCTGGTAGCTCTTAAATTTACATCTATGACATTTCTCCCTGATATATTTGGTTTTTCTAACAGTGGAAGATATTTGTTAATGAGCTTATATTGTCAGTAACTGACAGCTTTGTAACAAGATTTTTATTATTATTAACCATCATGGCAACAACAACATTAAAGAACAAGATAGTAACACCTAATATGTGCTGAGCATTTACATATGCCAAGAGTGATATTTAAAGGCCATATGTGGTTTCTGCTTTTTCTTTGGGCATTTGCTACTCCAACCAGCCCATATTTAAAATGCCAGGAGGAGCTTCAAGTGGTGGAAGAGTAAGACACGGAGATCATCTTCCTCCCCACATATAACATCAGAAATACATCTACATGTGGAACAACAGCTACAGAACACCTACTGAACGCTAGCAGAAGACCTCAGACATCCCAGAAGGCAAGAAACTTGCCACGTACCTGGGTAGGGCAAAAGAAAAAAGAAAAAACAGAGTCAGAAGAATAGGGACGGGACTTGCACCAGTGGGAGGGAGCCGTGAAGGAGGAAAGGTTTCCACACACTAGGAAGCCACTTCGCAGGCCTAGACTGCGGGTGGCGGGGGGGAAAACTTCGGAGCCACGGAGGAGAGCGCAGCAACAGGGCTGTGGAGGGCAAAGTGGAGAGATTTCCGCACAGGGGATCGGTGCCGACCAGCACTCACCAGCCCGAGAGGCTTGTCTGCTCACCCGCCGGGGCGGGCGGGGGCGTTGGAGCTGAGGCTCGGGCTTCGGTCGGATCCCAGGGAGAGGACTGGGGCTGGCTGCGTGAACACAGCCTGAAGGGGGCTAGTGCACCACAGCTAGCTGGGAGAGAGTCCGGCAAGAGACTTTTTCTTGCCTCTTTGATTCCTGGTGCGTGAGGAGAGGGGATAAACAGCACCGCTTAAAGGAGCTCCAGAGATTGGTGCGAGCCGCAGCTATCAGCGCAGACCCCAGAGACAGGCATGGGACACTAAGGCTGCTACTGCAGCCACCAAGAAGCCTGTGTGCAAGCACAGGTCACCATCCATACCTCCCCTCCCGGGAGCCTGTGCAGCCCGCCACTGCCAGGGTCCCGTGATCCAGGGACAACTTCCCCAGGAGAACGCATGGCACGCCTCAGGCTGGTGCAACGTCATGCTGGCCTCTGCCAACGCAGGCTCGCCCCGCATCCATACCCCTCCCTCCCCCCGGCCTGAGTGAGCCAGAGCCCCCGAATCAGCTGCTCCTTTAACCCCGTCCTGTCTGAGTGGGGGAACAGACGCCCTCCAGCGACCTACACACAGAGGCGGGGCCAAATCCAAAGCTGAACACCAGGAGCTGTGCAAACACAGAAGAGGAAGGGAAATCTCTCCCAGCAGCCTCAGAAGCAGCAGATTAAAGCTCCACAATCAACTTGATGTACCCTGCATCTGTGGAATACATGAATAGACAACAAATCATCCCAAATTGAGGAGGTGGACTTTGGGAGCAAAGATATATATATATTTTTTTCCCTTTTTCTCTTTTTGTGACTGTGTATGTGGATGCTTCTGTGTGTTTTGTATAGCTTTGCTTTTACCATTTGTCCTAGGGTTCTGTCTGTCCGTTTTTTTTTTTAATTACTTAAAAATTTTTTTCTTAATATTTTTTATTTTAATAACTTTTAATTTATTTTACTTCATTTTTATTTTATTTTATCTTCTTTCTTTCCTTCTTTCTTTTTCTTCTTCCTTTTATTCTGAGCCGTGTGGATGAAAAGCTCTTGGTACTCCAGCCAGGCATCAGGGCTGTGCTTCTGAGGTGGGAGAGCCAAGTTCAGGACACTGGTCCACAAGAGACCTCCCAGCTCCACATAATATCAAACAGCGAAAATCCCCCAGACATCTCCATCTCAACATCAAGACCCAGCTTTACTCAACGACCAGCAAGCTACAGTGCTGGACACCCTATGCCAAACAACTAGAAACAGGAAAACAACCCATCCATTAGCAGAGAGGCTGCCTAAAATCATAAGTCCACAGACACCGCAAAACACACCACCAGACGTGGACCTGCCCACCAGAAAGACAAGATCCAGCCTCATCCACCAGAACACAGGCACTAGTCCCCTCCACCAGGAAGCCTACACAACCCACTGAACCAACCTTAGCCACTGGGGACAGACAGCAAAAACAAAGGGAACTACGAACCTGCAGCCTGCAAAAAGGAAACAAATACAGTAAGCAAAATGAGAAGAAAGAAAAAACAGCTGATGAAGGAGCAAGGCAAAAACCTACCAGACCTAAAAAATGAAGAGGAAATAGACAGTCTACCTGAAAAAGAATTCAGAATAACGATAGTAAAGATGATCCAAAATCTTGGAAATAAAATAGAGAAAATACAGGAAACGTTTAACAAGGACCTAAAAGAACTAAAGAGCAAACAAACAGTGATGAACAACACAATAAATGAAATAAAAAATTCTCTAGAAGGGAATCAATAGCAGAATAAGGCAGAAGAACGGATAAGTGATCTGGAAGATAAAATAGTGGAAATTACTGTTGCAGAGCAGAATAAAGAAAAAAGAATGAAAAGAATTGAGGCCAGTCTCAGAGACCTCTGGGACAACATTAAATGCACCAACGTTCGAATTATACGGGTCCCAGAAGAAGAAGAGAAAAAGAAAGGGACCAAGAAAATATTTGAAGGCATTATAGTTGAAAACTTCCCTAATATGGGAAAAGAAATAGTCAAGCCCAGGAAGCACAGAGAGTTCCATACAGGATAAATCCAAGGACAAACACGCCAAGTCACATATTAATCAAACTATCAAAAATTAAATACAAAGAAAACATCTTAAAAGCAGCAAGGGAAAAACAACAAATAACACACAAGGGAAACCCTATAAGGTTAACAGCTGATCTTTCAGCAGAAACTCTGCAAGCCAGAAGGGACTGGCAGGACATATATAAAGTGATGAAGGGGAAAAACCTACAACCTAGATTACTCTGCCCAGCAAGGATCTCATTCAGATTTGATGGAGAAATTAAAACCTTTACACACAAGTAAAAGCTAAGAGAATTCAACACCACTAAACCAGCTTTACAACAAATGCTAAAGTAAGTTCTCTAGGCAGGACACAAGAGAAGGAAAAGACCTACAATAAGAAATCCAAAACAATTAAGAAAATGGTAATAGGAACATACATATCGATAACTACCTTAAATGTAAATGGATTAAATGCTCCAACCAAAAGACATAGACTGGCTGAATGGATACAAAAACAAGACTCATATATATGCTGTCTACAAGAGACCCACTTCAGACCTAGGGACACATACAGACTGAAAGTGAGGGGATGGAAAAAGATATTCCATGCAAATGTAAATCAAAAGAAAGCTGGAGTAGCAATTCTCATATCAGACAAAATAGACTTTAAAATAAAGACTATTACAAGAGACAAAGAAGGACACTATATAATGATCAGCGGATCAGTCCGAGAAGAAGATATAACAATTGTAAATATTTATGCACCCAGCATAGGAGCACCTCAATGCGTAAGGCAAATACTAACAGCCATAAAAGGGGAATATGACTTTAACACAATCATAGTAGGGGACTTTAACACCCCACTTTCACCAATAGACAGATCATCCAAAATGAAAATAAATAAGGAAACACAAGCTTTAAATGATACATTAAACAAGATGGACTTGATGTGTATAGCACATTCCATCCAAAAACAACAGAATACACAGCCTTCTCAAGTGCTTATGGAACATTCTCCAGCATAGATCATATCTTGGGTCACAAATCAAGCCTTGGTAAATTTAAGAAAATTGAAATTGTATCAAGTATCTTCTGTGACCACAAAGCTAGGAGACTAGATATCAATTACAGGAAAAAATCTGTAAGAAATACACATGGAGGCTAAACAATACACTAATAACCAAGAGATCACTGAAGAAATCAAAGAGGAAATCAAAAAATACCTGGAAACAAATGACAATGAAAACACTGCGACCCAAAACCTATGGGATGCAGCAAAAGCAGTTCTAAGAGGGAAGTTTATAGCAATACAATCCTACCTTAAGAAAGAAGAAACTACTCTGATAAACAACCTAACCTTGCACCTAAAGCAATTAGAGAAAGAAGAACAAAAAAACCCTAAAGTTAGCAGAAGGAAAGAAATCATAAAGATAAGATCAGAAATTAATGAAAAAGAAATGAAGGAAATGATAGCAAAGATCAATAAAACTAAAAGCTGGTTCTTTGAGAAAATAAACAAAATTGATAAACCATTAGCCAGACTCATGAAGAAAAAAGGGAGAAGCCTCAAATCAATAGAATTAGAAACGAAAAAGGAGAAGTAACAACTGACACTGCAGAAATACAAAGGATCATGAGAGGTTACTACAAGCAACTCTATGCCAATAAAATGGACAACCTGGAAGAAATGGACAAATTCTTAGAAAGGCACGACCTTCCGAGACTGAACCAGGAAGAAACAGAAAATATGAACAGATGAATCACAAACACTGAAATTGAAACTGTGATTAAAAAATCTTCCAACAAACAAAAGCCCAGGATCAGATGGCTTCACAGGCGAATTCTATCCAACATTTAGAGAAGTGCTAACACCTATTCTTCTCAAACTCTTTTCCAAAATATAGCAGAGGGAGGAACACTCCCAAACTCATTTTGCGAGGCCACCATCACCCTGATACCAAAACCAGACAAAGATGTCACAAAGAAAGAAAATATAGGTCAATAACAGTGATGAACATAGATGCGAAAATCCTCAACAAAATACTAGCAAACAGAATCCAGCAGCATATTAAAAGGATCATTCACCATGATCAAGTGGGGTTTATCCCAGGAATACAAGGATTCTTCAATATACGCAAATCAACGTGATACACCATATTAACAAATTGAAGGAGAAAAACCATATGATTGTCTCAATAGATGCAGAGAAAGCTTTTGACAAAATTCAACACCCATTTATGATTAAAACCCTCCAGAAAGTAGGCATAGAGGGAACTTTCCTCAACATAATAAAGACCATATATGAGAAACCCACAGCCAACATCATCCTCAATGGTGAAAAACTGAAACCATTTCCACTAAGATCAGGAAAAAGACAAGATTGCCCACTCTCAACACTGTTATTCAACATAGTTTTGGAAGTTCTAGCCACAGCAATCAGAGAAAAAAATGAATAAAAGGAATCCAAATCGGAAAAGAAGTAGTAAAACTGTCACTGTTTGCAAATGACACGATACTATACATTGAGAATTGTAAAGATGCTACCAGAAAACTACCAGAGCTAATCAATGAATTTGGTAAAGTAGCAGGATACAAAATTAGTGCACAGAAATCTCTAGCATTCCTATACACTAATGATGAAAAATCTGAAAGTGAAATTAAGAAAACACTCCCATTTACCATTGCAAGAAATAGAATAAAATATCTAGGAATAAAACTACTTAAGGAGACAGAAGACCTGTATGCAGAAAATTATAAGATACTGAGGAAAGTAATTAAAGATGATACAAATAGATGGAGAAATATACCATGTTCTTGGATTGGAAGAATCAACATTGTGAAAAAGACTATACTACCCAAAGCAATCTACAGATTCAATGCAATCCCTTTCAAACTACCACTGGCATTTTTCAAAGAACTAGAACAAAAAGTTTCACAATTTGTATGGAAACACAAAAGACCACGAATAGCCAAAGCAATCTTGAGAAAGAAAAACGGAGCTCGAGGAAACAGGCTCCCTGACTCCAGACTATACTACAAAGCTACAGTAATCAACAGAGTATGGTACTGTCACAAAAACAGAAGTGAAGATCAATGGAACAGGATAGAAAGCCCAGCGATAAACCCACACACATATGGTCACCTTATCTTTGATAAAGGAAGCAAGAATATTGAGTGGAGAAAAGACAGCCTCTTCAATAAGTGGTTCTGGGAAAACTGGACAGGTACATATAAAAGTATGAAATTAGAACACTCCCTAACACCATACACAAAAATAAACTCAAAATGGATTAAAGACCTAAATGTAAGGCCACACACTATAAAACTCTTAGAGGAAAACATAGGCAGAACACTCTATGACATAAATCACAGCAAGATCCTTTTTCACCCACCTCCTAGAAAAATGGAAATAAAAACAAAAATAAACAAATGGGACCTAATGAAACTTAGAAGCTTTTGCACAGCAAAGAAACCATAAACAAGATGAAAAGACAACCCTCAGAATCGGAGAAAATATTTGCAAATGAAGCAACTGACAAAGGATTAATCTTCAAAATTTACAAGCAGCTCATGTAGTTCAGTATGAAAAAAACAAACAACCTAGTCCAAAAATGGGCAGAAGACATAAATAGACATTTCTCCAAAGATATACATGTTGCCAACAAACGAAAGAATGCTCAACATTGTTAATCATTAGAGAAATGCAAATCTAAACTGCCATGAGATATCATCTCACACCAGTCAGAATGGCCATCATCAAAAAATCTACAAACAATAAATGCTGGAGAGGGTGTGGAGAAAAGGGAACCCTCTTGCACTGTTGTTGGGAAGGTAAATTGATGCAGCTACTATGGAGAACAGTATGGAGCTTCCTTAAAAAACTAAACATAGAGCTACCATATGACCCAGCAATCCCACTAATGGGAATATACCCTGAGAAAACCATAATTCAAAAAGAATCATGTACCAAAATGTTCATTGCAGCTCTATTTACAATAGCCAGGACATGAAAGTGACAGAAGTGTCCATCAACAGATGAATGGATAACAAGATGTGGCACAGATATACAATGGAATATTACTCAGCCATAAAAAGAAACGAACTTGAGTTATTTGTAGTGAGGTGGATGGACCTAGTCTGTCATACAGAGTGAAGTAAGTCAGAGAGAGAAAAACAAGTACCGTATGCTAACACATATATATGGAATCTAAAAAAAAAAAAAAAAAAAAATCGTTCTGAAGAACCTAGGGGCAAGATGGGAACAAAGACACAGACCTACTAGAGAATGGACTTGAGGATATGGGGAACGGGAAGGGTAAGCTGTGACAAAGTGAGATTGTGGCATGGACATATATACACTACAAAACATAAAATAGATAGCTAGTGGGAAGCAGCCGCATAGCACAGGGAGATCAGCTTGGTGCTTTGTGACCACCTAGAGGGGTGGGATAGGGAGGGTGGGAGGGAGGGAGACGCAAGAGGGAAGAGATATGGGAACATATGTATATGTATAACTGATTCACTTTGTTATAAAGCAGAAACTAACACACCATTGTAAAGCAATTATACTCCAATAAAGATGTTAAAAAAATAAAATAAAATGCCTGTCCCTCTCCTCTCCCTATCACATTACCTTGGTCAAAGGGAAAAGACATGACCGAAGCTGAACTAATCAATATTCCTTTCCTAGGAATTAGAATCTTTTTTTGTTTAATTTATTTATTTTTCACTGGGTTGGGTCTTTGTTGCTGCGTGCGGGCTTTCTTTAGTTGCAGCAAGCGGGGGCTACTCTTTGTTGCGCAGCATGGGCTCTAGGTGTGCGGGCTTTAGTAGTTGTGGTACACGGGCTCCGTAGTTATGGCTCGTGGGCTCTAGAGCGCAGGCTCAGTAGTTGTGGCGCATGGGCTTAGTTGCTCCACAGCATGTGGGATCTTCCCGGACCAGGGCTCAAATCTGTGTCCCCTGCATTGGCAGGCGGATTCTTAACCACTGCGCCACCAGGAAGCCCTAGGAATTAGAATCTTGAACTTAAAGATAGAAGGTAATTGGAGTTATATAATTCAAAATAACCCTAGAGATGATGGCCTGTGAATTCCCATGTCTGAGACAGCACCCAGAAGTATTCCATTTCTGACTTTCCTGTGAGCAGTAAGCTTGTGGTTGTTTTCTTTTGTATTGTTTTGTTGTTAGCACAATGTGGTATTTAGACTTATTTGATTGCAAATGAAAAAATGTAATTCTGGCTCAGCACTTGTGGTTGTGGTTATGATCTTAGCATTCAAAAGACAAAAACTGAAGCTCAAAAAAGGTTAAATGGAAAAATAGACCTAGATTCTAATGCCAAAATTATTACCAAATGTCCAGAACAGTGAAAAGGTTGTGATTTTACTCTACTTACAGGCTAACAAGTTAGTCTGCTTCAGTATCACGGACTGACTGTAGACATGAAACTCCTGGTTCAGAGAAAAGAATGTTTTTCCTCACAACAAAAGCAGAAACCAGAGCTTTATTATCATTTGTTTTGGTTCCCCCTTCTTCTCCCTTCACCAAGTCTAAGGGAGTGCATTACAGGAGAGAAACTCTGGATTATAGGATTCACCACTGTCATAGGGAGTGGAAGCAGTTTTTGCTAGGGGACTGGAGCCAGTAGAGACATTATCTCATTCCTCAAGGTTGCTTTCTGCTAATGGAGTCCTGAGAACTGGTCCAGGTAAAGAACGCTCAAGATCTTGCATTCTTGGCATACCCGGCAAGTATGTGCTGGGATGCTCAAGGTCTATGGCAGATGGTGCCTCTCAACACTTCTGTGCTCTGTTGCTTTTCAGACTTTGAGGTGGCCATATTAGTCTTCCAATAAATTATAAAATAAATTTCCCATTCCTTCTACTTGTGCCCCACTCCTGTTTTTTAGAAGCAAATTGAGTTAGAGAATAAAGGGAAAGGCTCAATTAGTAAAGGCACCAGCTCTGCTTAGAAATATTTCAGGACCTTTTCAGGCTGGTTAATAGGCATAGATTTGGTGAATAGTGCAGGGAGCACAAGAGGGAGACTATGTAATCATATTTGGTTTAATATGCTTGTGTCTTGATGCCTTAGACAGAAACAACACAGGAACCTAAATCAAAGAGATATATGTGCACACATAGCTGTATACACACTGAAAAATAAAAGCATAATCAGTATCAATGGGTATTTCATTATCAGGTGTTTATTGAGTGAGTGCTTTAGTCCAGGTACCTCAATGGATGCTATGAATGTAGGGGTGAACTAAATAAATTTGGCTCCTGTGCTCAGGGAACTTGTCATCTTAGTGATATTTATGGAGGAAAACTCCTATTTATTAGAGACTTAACTAATGTTTGTGGAGCTCTTAAGTCCTTTCATGTCCACTTTTTCATGTAATCCTAAACATAATCTAGAGATGTCAGTATTACAAATAATAGTAGCCGACAAATAAGGAAACTAAGGCTTAGACAAATAATTCATTTGCCAAAGAATGTACCTCTAGCAAGTAACTGAATCAACACTCACAGAATACTTCTTAGAAATCTCATTTATTCATTCGACAAATACTTATTGACCTCTATATGCTAGGCACTGTGCTATGTACTGAGTACACAAAGGACATGGTTTTTTGGGCCTCCTATGTTCCATAATAACATAAGATACTTTTTTTGTGTTGTTCAGTCCATATGGAATGCTTTTCTTTCCTTCACCTGGTAATTCTTCTGTGTTCCAGATTCAGGTTGATGATCCTCAGCACAGCCTTCCCAACCCTCAAATGGCCTCCACAAACTTCTGCTTTGTTGTAAGTAGCACGATTAATCATATATTTATGTGTTTATTTCTTAAGTATACAGATTTCTAATTAGACTGGCTGCTTCCCTGAGGGGAAGCACTGTATCTACTTTTGTTGACCAAGTTTTATTCAACAAGTAGCAGAGTTTCTGTCACAAATTATGCACTCAGTTAATTGTTTGAATGAATAAATGGATGACTTAAGTACCGTAAATATCGTCTATAGTGGTTATCATTTAGTTTGCAGATTGTGATAGGTATTATAAAGTCCATTTTTCAGAAGGGAAAAACTGGATTTAGAGCACTTAATGGGATCCCCTGAGGTGGCACAGCTAATACAGACAGAGCTGGGACTGGACCCCAGGTCAACATGGTATCCAAGCCATTTTTTCTCACAGCCTCAACAGAGATTTTATTTGTGTTCTCAAGGAAGTATTTTTTCTCTGAGAGACTTTTATTCCCCTCATTTGTATCCTGCAAGCAACTTGCATGGACCTGTAGATTGTCTTTCTCACAGATCCATAGCTCCATCCTCTGCTTTCTACTTCCTTTCCTCCTATTTCTAGCTAAATGTCCAAGCAGCACACAGCAGAAGGTGATCCGGAAGGAAAGGCTGGCAAGGGAAGAATCTGTAATTAAGCCAACGAGCAATAACATACAGTATCCATGGGCAATACCACCTGGATTGACCTTCTAGCCAATGCAGATGTGACCTTCTAGAGGCCTGGGTGTGGGGGGTTAGAGGCTTTAGCTGCTGCAGCAGAAATCACTTGGGCAAGAGGTAGGAAGACTGGAGAGAGATGACTTTGTTACGTGGGCCATTGTTCCCTGGGCAGAGACTGCAGGCCTGGTCTTCAAAGACCTGCTGCTGTTTTGTGTGTTCAGAAGCAATTTGGAAAATGCCATCATGTCAGCTTTATTTCCCTGCTCTCTAGGGGTACTCTGTGGTTGCCCATAAATAATCCTATCTGAGGCTGAAAATTACTGTGAAGTGTTCACTGCACTGGGCCTAACTTCAAACGTACAGGAGCCAGAATTTTTAATGAACTTTATAAAGCTTACTGATTTTTTCTAATAGTAAAAGAAACGCACACTTGTAGAAAAACTTGAAATTATAAAGTATCAAGCAAATGAAAAAAGACCCCTCTAATCCACGTTTTATTGTATATTCACTAAATGATTTACTCCAAATGTCTCAAAAAATATGCTTGTCTGTCTCTTATGTTTACTAAAATGTAGTGGTTTTTTTTTGTTTTTTTGAGAGTTGGCATTTGAAGCATAAGGTATCTTATGAGGTATTAGCACCCTAAAACTCAGTGTTGCATTATGTCTTCTTCTAACTGCAATACGCAAAGTAAAATCTTGGTGACTGTAAGTGCTGTGACTACTTTTTCCGGAATTCATGAGTTCCAAGTCAGGAGTCAGATTTATTCAATTTTTCATTCTTTCCTAGACTTTCCTTTCTAGGACTTAGTGCATAATTACACCCTTTAAATAACTAGAACCAGGTCTACATGAGAATGTTATTTACTATAGGGCAAGATTTGCTGAACCTCCAAATGGTCAGGAAAAAGTGACTAAAGGAAAGAAAGAGTTGAATGAATGAATGGGTGTGCGAATGGTTGTATGAATTCTGTCGGGTCCTTAGTAGGTGTACCTTAACTTTAACTTTTTTCCCGTAGTTTACTAATCAGGTGTGGAATGTTTTCACAGTGGTTCTCAACCTGGGGGTGATTTTGCAATATGGCATTTGGCGTTTCTTTTGTCACGTCGGGGTGGGTGGGGTGTGCTACTGACATCTAGTGGGTAAAAAGCCAGGGATGCTGCTAAACATCCTACACTGCACAGGCCATCCCCCCTCCCCCCTCCCCAACAAAGAATTATCAAATTGTTCATCACTCAAATGTCAGTAGTGCTGGGAGGCTGAGAAACCTTGGTTTAACATAAAGGTGGGTGTGTTTCATTGGCTTCATAGGGGAGATACCTATAGGTCAAACATGGAGGATTCTTGTGTGCAGATAAGCAAGATTATAAAAGTGATAATAAAACATGCCATGTTTTCTATTAAGAAAAAAAATCATCTTTTCTTGGTACAGATGGTCTTATGCCTGTAAATCTGCCATTCTTTCAGTAATCACATAAAGAAAACGGATGATTTAAAGCAGTTATAAGGTTTGTCTTGCAGAAGGAAAGTGTGGGTGTCTAAAGAAGAGTAAACATAAATTCTGTTTTACATCTGAGAAGCAAAGTCGTTTAGAGTATAACACAGCTTCCATCTGAACTGTGGCTGAAAGAGAGGTGTAAGATATGGTCAGTGATTTTAAGTGATTTACGAGTATTTTTGTAAAAGAAATACATAGGCCTGGGTAGAGCCAGCCTTTTCTGATGTGGCATAATAGAAATTTTACTGTTTTCCTCGCACTCAAATAAAGTTCAGAAGTATAGATAGATTGTTACCTTGTATTAGTACTTTCTAGGCTGCCTGTCAGAACGCTTTATTCAAAGAGACAGATTTATATTTCACAAGGTAATGATTTCTAAAGCTCTCCCATTAATAATTTTTCATTGAGAGAAAAACCAGATTCAGTCATTCCACCCATAGATTGGGAGATTAGCCCAGATGAGCTCTTAACATGAAATACTTTTTTTGATATTTAAATAGGGA
This sequence comes from Monodon monoceros, assembly GCF_005190385.1. Classification (NCBI taxonomy): domain Eukaryota; kingdom Metazoa; phylum Chordata; class Mammalia; order Artiodactyla; family Monodontidae; genus Monodon; species Monodon monoceros. Next base: position 26,024,422 of record NW_021703766.1, on the reverse strand, counting down.
ATAGTATTTTAATGCTGTGAAAGAGAACATAGAAAAATGACTGGTCTCTTTACAGAAAATTCTACTTGTGATTTCCTTTGGTTTTCCATGGCCAAGAAATCAGCTGATGAAGAATATCCCTAACAGTTATTGTTGCCCGAATACATGGTTGCTAATGCAATGAACTGAATCAGCATATATGTGCAGGGTGCCCCAAAAATGTATCTAAGGGGAAAGACTCATAAGTAGGAAAAAATAACATACTGTTTGCTTGGAACAACCTTCTTCCTTCTTCTCATTCTTTTACTTCTTCAATAAACCGTTTTAGAGCACCTACCATATTCCTAGTACTGTTCTAGGATCAGGGAACACGACTGTGAAAGGCAAAGCAAATGAACAAAAATGGTTCTGTTTCCCACGTACCAAGCACTGTCCAGGGTCCTGAATGGATGGAGTTGTCCAGTTCATGTGTAAAGAGAATTTGTATGTCAAGAATGGCATATTAGAAAAGGACAGGATCAAAAATTGGGACCCTGGCTCTTATCCAGTATTATGGCTCATCAGCTCTGTGACCTTGACTAAAACGCTTAACCTTTCCTACAAAATTATTTTCATATGTAAAGTCAAAATCCTATGTAAGTGAAATTCCTTATTTAATGGAAGGGTGGCCTTCAACAAACATTTAACTCAATTCAATACAATCAACATTCATGGTAACTATACCTAACTAGTACGTATCAAATGGCAGTGAGGACTGAGATACAAAAAGGAATTCAGTCCTTGCCATCAAGGTGTTAACAATAAGAAAAATAAATATATGAACTCATTATTTGACTGTTAAGCTAAAGGAAACCTGTTGTCACATTTGATGAAACAGAATAAAACTTTATGCCTAATTCACTAGTGAACATATGTGTATTTATATGTTTCCGTACATACATACAGAGGCTAACCTACTTAAATATACCCTCAGTGGAACATTTTCTGCTTGCCTCTCCAGATCCACTTTCTACTTTTTTCCTTCTTGTCTTGTGCCATGAGAGGCTGACCTGTATAGACTATATACATGGAAAGAGGGAGGGTGGACAGTGAGCTTGGGGGGTTTAATCCCCCAGATCCTCACTGTGGCTCGCTGTAGGCTTGTTCTCCCTTTTAACTGAAAGTTCTCAGCTGCCTAGAATGGCTCTCAGCACACAACCTTGTCCATTTTGAGCAAAACCGCCCCTTTTTACCCACTCTATTTTAACCCTAAGGTACTGTAATATCTTCCATGGGTTCTATATCATTTTTCTCACATTTTAAAATAGCGTATTTATTAAACTCTCCTCAAAGTAACCTAGTTTCAAAGTGCCACATGTTTTCAGCTGGAACCCCACTTGAGAGACTCCATACCATCTTGTATTATTATGTTACCTTGAGGAACAATTTATTTCACTTTTACTTTGTCAGCCAGTACAAGTATTTTGCAGATTTCCCCTTTTAATATTGTGTTAAGAAATAATAATTTCATCATTAGAATCTATCTAACTTTACTAAGGTGTGCAGAGTTTATGATATTTCCACCAATTTTTGCTCGTAGTTGAAATGTCACATTATAAGACTATGGAGGATTCTGGGGCAATGGAAAGTGAGATTTTGGAAGGTAGGCAGGGGCCTAATTACGATAAAGGTGATGATGATGACAGTACTGATGGTGGTGATGTGACAGAGGTTAAAAAACTTTAGAATTTATAGAGCATGTGTTGACGTAAGTGCTGTGTGGCTTATCTCATTTAATTTTCACAGTGAACCTATGATATAAGTAGTATTGATATTCTAATTTTTCATATGCAGTTCTACAGACTCCTTCCTGTACTTTTGTTCTTGTTATCCTCTCCCACCCCTTTTCCCTATTCCACTTGACTCCCGCTCTTATCAATATCAATTTAATTTCTGTCTGTCTCTCCTGGAAACTTTCCTTCAGTCCTTGGATATTGCCTTCCTCAGCCTTCAGTGGGAACACTAGGAAGATCTTCTCAATACGTAGATTGGCCAGGAAACAAATTGAAGCACCTTGTGAGGGAGTGGTGGTGGTATTTAAATTAATTAAAAATTGAATAAGATTATATAAATACCATTGCACATATTTATACAGGTAGCTTTAAAAATTGAGATATAATTGACATACAACATTGTATTAGTTTTACGTGTACAACATAATGATTTGATATATAGTTAGCATTTGTTCAAAAGCTGTCACTGTAAAAAAGGTCCTTTTAGTACTGCTAGATATGATTGGAAAGACCAAAAAAAAAAACACAGTAAACCATTGTACTTTGCAGAATGCAGCTCCACACTTGATGTTTGAATAAAGCCATCCTTCCCACAAATATCCTTACATATTTAGACTACAGAGGACTTGACTGAATACAAAAAGGAATTCAGTCCTTGCCGTCTTAAAGTGGATAAAGTTACATTCAGTAACTTTATCTCCTAAGTCCTACCTGCCAAGACTGCTGAGAAGATGAAACAAGGTATTGTATTAAAACATTTAGCAAATAACAAGAGCTCAAAAATAGTGCTGATTTCTGTTTCCAGTATTAATTTATTGTATAATCATGCAGAGGTAATAATTAAATAGCTTTGGAAATGAACTCAGAAAACACCCTAGGTTTCCCTCAGTCTCTGAGTGAACTTCTCATGACTGGATTGCTTTGAATGGTATAGACACATGCATAACATGAGGCAGGGCAGGGCAGAGATTAAGTCACTACTTTAAAATGAGGCTTCTTGGGTAATCTTGGGCAGATCATTTAACTCCTCTGTGCCTCATTTTTCTAATATATAAAATAAATATTATAATGGAGCTATGACATAGAGTTGCAGTGAAAATTAAAATAAAAAATTACATCAGTCAATGCATGTAAATAGCTTAGAACACTGTTTTATTAGCCAGATCTAATAAAAGCTCAATTAACTATTATTATTATTGTTTGCCCCTTTTTTTCCCCCCCAGCTAATAGAATGAGAAAAGCTATGTTAAATAAAACAAGAATGCTTGCCTAAAGACTCTGGGGAAAAAAAAGTAATACTACATATAAATATCAATAAGACTGTAGGTGGGAAACGTGGAGAATGTGTGTTTAAGATTTAAAAATATTTTTCATAAGTCAATGAGGAAACTGATCATTGACTTTCCCAAGTTAATAATAAAATGATTACTTCATCACCTGTTGACCTTGTGGTCAAGAGAAAATCCTTTAAACTTTCAAAATGTGAGTTATTTCGTCAGTAAATTGAAATGATATATACCTGAGTGTTAAGTTCGGCAATGTATAAGTCCAAAATATTTTTCTGTATATCTCTATCCTAGTTAATTAATTCCTTTTATTATTTAGTTCTTAGCTATTATTTTCTCCCAGTGCCTTTCCATAGCAGAGGATACCTGTAGGAGACTGTGGGGCAGACGTGGAATTGTGGAAGAGTACTAAATGCCTATAGATGACCCAAAATAAGAGTGGAACAGGAGTCAATGGATAGCTTTTCCTTTCATTCCTCCAGGGAATAATTCTACACACTCTTGAAAGGGTCCAGTGGTATCATCAGAGCCAACTGGATAATGCATTTTTTTTTCTTGGTTTTCCTTTCTCCTTTATTTCTTTCTAGTCCTGATGCCTGCTTCCCATGATCACTTCCAAAATAAGCCACTTGTACACAACAAGCTCCTTTCCCAGAGTCTACTGTTGAAGCTAAGAAAGAAGTCCTTAGATTCATTCAAAATACTAGATAGAGTGGACTTGGCCAGTAAATCTAGACCTTATATCATGGGTTTTTTTTTGTTTGTTTTGCAAGATGTAACTCTGGCTATCTGAAGCCCAGAGGGAATTTATAGAAAAGAGGGTGCCACAATGCTACAATTTTCATCTCAGGAAGGAGAGCAGCCTGAAGAATTCTTGGCACATCAGCAGAAATTTATGGCACATCACTTTAAAGTATCACAGTGAGATGCCTCAGAGGCAACTATTTGTGTCTCTGAGCCCTCAATAAAGAGTCATACTCCAGAAGGGGAGACTGATCTACCTGCACATCTCTGTGTCTAGCTGTAGGGTGTCTCGTTTTAGCTCCCAAAGAATCCTAGAATTGGGGAAAGGCAGAACCCAAATGTCAGGATTATGGGCAGATGGGATGCCTAACTCAGTTGTAAATCCAGCATTTCTCTTTTATTGTTTCCTGACCTTCAGCAAGTCACTCTCCTGTTCCAGTGACCTCTGGAGGAGGGGTGAACGCAACCAGATTAACTTCACGTTATCTACAAGCTCTGACTTACTTTTAAAATGTGACCTGTAATTTTGCTCTTGCTGGATCACAGGTTATTCTAGTTCTAACATCTTTCTTTCTGCTTCAATAGTGATTTATGCTTGAAATCTTCTGATGTCATTTTATTTGACTACTGGAAACATAACTGAAATGGCTATAATGACTGTAGTTTAAAAATAAAAATTTAACACTGCCATATGCACAAGTGGTGAGGTGACAGCTAGATGACAGTCATGACTAAGCATGGATACAGAGTAGAGAAATACTTTCCATTAATTAATAAGTGAATGAACGAGCCATGGTATGTGGCAGTATTGTCTTAAGGAAAAAAATATTCTGTTGTTTATAAGGGAGTTGATATTTGAGAAAGTCAATATTGTTATTTCTTTATCAATTGCTTCCGCTTTTTCCAAACTCGATCCTAAAAGTTGGACCATCAGAATACAAATTATAATGTTCCTTTCGTCTTCAGCATTTATTGAGTTAATGTGATAGTGAATTGAATAATGTGAAAATGCCTTCTGTAAAATGGCGGTTAAGTATATTACTACTTGGTTAGGTTAGTGTCTTCAAAAGGAAGTTCAAGTCAATCATCGTGTTAAGTAAAGACGATAACATGTGAAAGTACTCACTTTCATTTGCTTTCAGCATTTGCTAAACAATTACTATTTGCCAAAACTTGTTCCATGAGAGCGACTTCAGTGTATTCATTATCGCCTTCCTTAAACCAACCACAGTGCAGGTCATACCCATGAAACGCACATTCCTTTAGAGCATTCCCTTGTGGTATCTTTCTCCTTTTCTTTGCCTCCCTTCTTCTTGGCTCCTATGACACCCCACATCTCCATCACATTCATTTCTTCTTTAGATGGATTATATTATCCTTCCTATTTAAAACCAGGGGGATGGGTGGAGATTTATTATGTGGATTCTATATGTATATATACATATATACATCTTTAAAAATTAGCAATTAGGAAATATGGAGGACTCGATTTTTTACCCAAAGCAGTACCTACATTAATTCTGGTTCTGAATGTGCTCATTCCTTCTGCTCTTTTTGATTAAACTTATGATGGGTTTAGGTCTCACTTTACCTATGCCTTCATCTGCAGACAGTCTCATGCCCCTATGAAGCCAGATGGGGCGTAAATCTTAAATAAATAAATAAGTAAGTAAAAAGTATGATAAAAGATCACTACCCTGGTTAGCTTATACCATAAAAATGAATCCAGTAAGCAAATAAATATATGTGAATTCTGAAATAAAATACCATCTGCTTTTGTAGGAAAAAAACACGTTAATTTTATATTACATGTTGTCCTGTGGAAATTCAATTCAGTGATGTAAATAAGGTACTTAAAGTAAATACGTGGAATACTCAAATTATCTTCCTGTTCCTGCCAAATTAAAAAAAAAACTTTCTTTTTTTGGCAATAATGTGCACTTAACTGAGTTAGATTTTAAAACGTCTGGAACTGACAGATTTCCCCAGAGTTGCATCAGACATCAGAATCAAGGGTTATTAACATTACAAAGAGCACCACTGTCCTACAGTGTCCCCTTTATCATTTTGAGCAGCTGCCTCAAGGCAACGTATTTAACCTTGGGAAATGTGATAGAAATTCTGGGTAGTCAAAACCTGCCAGCAGATTTCCTCAACTCGGATCTACTGTAAAGCTTTATTTAGCTGTAACACAGGAGAAAGATGAAACTCTTATTATCATTTGACGTTTATCATTTTCATTCATCCCTTCTAAGTCCCCTGAATACTGTTACTTTTACTTATAAATAGCAATATTCCATTTGCTGGCAGGACACTGTTTTCCCCACTGAGAATGTCATTAAAAATAAAGGCCTCTGAGAAAGGAGTGCTAGATATTAAAAAATAGATGCCCTGATTATTTCCTTCCAGGTGTTTTAGAGCAAGATGCTAACTTTGACTTTTTTCTTTTCGGTAGACCTTTATTTTCTATTTTGGCTGAAGAAGGCTGTTGTTTGTACAATTACTTGCTTAAAATTAGAAATCAGTTAGGAACAGTGCTGGTGACTGAATAGTGAATGGGCATGCTCAAAAATGACTGCTGGAATAACCATTGACATAAACCTTTAAAAAAGTGTACTTGGCAAGATTTCATAATAGACTTAAAGCCTTTTATAGCTTTGATCCAGTAATTTCAGTTCTGGAAATCCATTATGGCAATACTATTATTTATCAAGAGAATGGGTTATTATTTTATGCCTGGCGCTGTCATCTCTTTTTAATTCTTAAAACAGAATGAATTCAGTCTTACAAATGAGGAAACTGAGGCGTGGAGTGTTTTAGCTGCTTTCTAAGATCTCACAGGTAGGAAACGGTAGAGTCAGGTCTTCAACCCAGGGGATCTAACATCAGTGCTTGAACACAAAATCACTAAAACCTCAACGCTCTGTGTAATGTCGGTCTCCTAAAATACTTGTTGCCTTTGTATTTATGATGATCCCAAAGTTAAAAACAATATAAGGAGAATGGCTAGGTAAATTATATTACATAAAATGATATAAACAATTTATATTGACAGCTTTTAAAAATAATCCTAAATCTAAATGTATGATAAAAACACATTTGTTTCAGCTACAAGTAGCAAAAAACAAACAAACAAAACCCCCCCCCCAAAATCCCCAAACATCAAAATGTCACTAGGGATTGTATTTAAGTTGTACAAATATGTTTGAATGTTTAATCCTAATTCTACCTTTTTTCTATATTTTCTCTTTCTCTGTAATGAGTGTATTATTGTAGAAATAATAATTGTATTTATTTTAAACACATTTAAAGATGTCTGTCAAGGACATTGGAAACATATTTTTATTTTTTTAAGTTAAAAATCCACTACTTTATAAGTCAGTCCATAGTCACAGAAAGAGTGAAATACTGACTTTCATCCTCATTTTTAGTTGGTATTTCAAGAATCATAGGACTTTCTGATATGATGGTCAATGTACTAATCTATCTGAAAGGTTAGAGAAAAAATTTTGCTTCATATCACACAAGTTTAGATTTACAAGAATTTCAGGTTATGTACACTTAGTGACATCTGGTGTCACATTTCATGCTAAATCTAGGGTATAAAAAATATTTTATCATTTCCACTTTAAGGTCATGGCTATTTGTATCTGTGAACTATCTGCCTACTGAAATTAAGACAGTTAAGAGAAAATGTATTATTCAGCAGTTAGTTCATAATAAAATTTGCAATCTCTAGTATTTGCTTTAAGAAATGAAGATAATAGAGCAACCTGATTGATTAGCCAATTTATAGTATATTTTATTTCAGTTCCATTTAAAAAAAAACTACATTTTTTAGGCAGATGAAAATCCCTCACCTTGAGTGGCATATCTCTGATCCCCAAGTTTGAGATTAAACTTTGACTCTATATGTCACCTGGGCCCCATATTACAGATCACATTTTCTCACTTTCCAGCTCTAACCTTACCTCTTTCTTCTTTCTAGTATAGAAAGATTTATCCCTTAAAGGCATGATATGTTTCCTCTCAACTGGTTTTCTGACTGTTTTGTCCTTAAGACCCTGTAGATGCAATATTCACTACCCTTTCCCATTAGAAATTTATTTTCTCCTTTTGTTTTTCACTTCTGAATTCTATATTTCTTCCGGTATGCATTGTGTTTCTCATTATTTTGCTTGCCAAATTAAGGCTTAAAAATATAAGTGCTATTCAATAGAACCTTCTGTGATGGTGGAAATAGTCTATATTCACGCTGCCTATTATGGTAGCCATTAGCCACATGTGACTGTTGTGCACTTGAAATGTGGTTTGTGCAACTGAGGAACTGAATTTTAAATTTTGCTTAATTTTAGTTAATTTAAATTGAAGTAAGCACATGTAGCTGGTGGCTACCATATTAAACAGCACAGATGAACATATCGTTACAGAGTAATGAAATCTTAATCTATTGTTATGTTTAGAGGGAAAGTGGAGCACGCTGGAGCGTTCATTTATTTTCTCATCCATTGATAGTCTCCTCTTTCTTCTATAACCTTTCCATCATTTCTCCTTTTTTCTCCTCCATCGTTCTTTCCTCCTTCCCTTTCAGCAAGGATCTTTGATACATGGTTAGCAGTGTGGAGATAGGAAATCTTGAGAGCACATGGGAGAAATGGTGATTGTTTACTTTCAAACATTGAATGGAAGGAATTGATGATGGAGAAAGCTCAAGACTTTCCTTCTCTTTTAATCAACTTCACCGTCTAAGAGGAGAAATTCCATCTAAGGAGAAAATAATGTAAATTTGACAGGAGTGTCCACTAGCGTATCTAATATTCATGAATCCAGACCAGCTAATAAATTCTCTTTACTGTGTAAGCTAGTTTGAAATTGGTTTTTATCAACTAGAAAGTTCTCCCTAATTCAGAAGGTTAGCATGAAGATCATTTGAATGACATATGTGGAGTAGCATGGCATTGCGATTACCTAAAAAGTATTACTTTCTTTTTTCCCTGGAACTTCATCTGATACCATGCATAGTGATATGCTTTTTTACTGGGTCCATTTACCTAGCACATTCATGGAAATCCTGTCATTCTCATGTTTTGGAGAAAAGAAATATAGAGACCATGGTGCTTCCAAATGCCCTGCCCTCTGTTTCTCTTAAATACTCTGATACGTGTGAGTTGTTTTGGGATCTTATTGATATCTTCCTTTGGCTTGATGCCACGTGATAGGCTATAAAGTTTTCTGCATTTTGGCAGTTTCCATGCTGGGCACAGCTGTCAGTATCTCTTTGCTTCGTTTCAGAGAATTTGATGGTACTGGCAAGACATCAGAAGGCAAGCCAGAGAATAACTGGGGTTTCTCTTTAACAAAGGAGAAATGGAAAGATCATCTTCCAGACCTTTCCTCTACCCCAGCTGTTTTCTGGGCAGTGCCTCCATTTCAGTGATGAAAAAATCAGATTTTTTTCTTTATTTTTCCTATTCACATGCCCCAGTGCACAGAGGAGAAGCTGAATTGTCCCATTTTTATTACATTACTTGCTGTTTTAGCACAATACTGTGCTTGAAGTTATAGAACAAAGAGATGGCTTTTACACAGAAGGCATATGCCCTGCCTGCTGGGAACAGACTCTTCAGGTTCGTCCCTGAGCCATGGACTGTGAATCAACTTATTAGTCTTTACTAACAGGCAAATGGAAGTGGAAGGACTGTCCTCTTCAGTTATTCAGTTGACTAATATTTGGCTCATTAATATCATTTGGAATTGCAGTGCAACCACCAAGTAGCTGAAATCAGTCTACTTAAAGGCAAAGGGTAGGATATTGGAAGGTCACAAAAAGGGAGAAGGAATGATGCTATACAAGAGGGAGAGGGGATAAATGTAAAAGTCCTTTAAGTAAGTAAAAAGTGAATGATTAGGATGGGGGAGATAACATTTTTAGGTGGTCAGAAAAGCCATTGGAATGCTTGTTGAATGCTCAATATAATAAATATTAATATAAAAGCCAAACAATCTAATATGTCCTTGGACCATGTTCATAGATTAGTAAGGTCTGTAATGTTGATAGTAGCAAAGTGGTGTTCACTTTCTTGTTGGTGATGCCCAAGGTTTAGTTTGAACTCTGTGGAAGTGATTTGCTAACATAATCTTAATTAATTATCATGATAATTTTGGGAAATAGATAATACAAATCCCATTTTACATATGAGTCAACTGAGACTAAGAGTAGATAAAAACTTGACCATACTCCTAAAAAATTGGATTCAAACCCAGGGTGCTGGAACCCAAGCTTATCACCTTAACCTACGCCTTGACCTCACTCTGGAATGGCAGCCTGTGTATCAACAATGACTAACAATGCTGCACAACTGGTTTTCTTTAGCCAACAAGCTCCAAACTCTTAGCCTCATAATCTCCAACACATTTCCTATCCCTTACCTTGTCTCTCTTTTCTCTATGAGCTTCATCTTTTCTTTGCCAGGGAAGGAGCACTTGGGTACTCAGTGTAAGGGGAGGACATTGCAAAGTACTTTAAAGGGTCGAAACACTGTGGATGGATGGATGGAGGTAGAGTTAGAAAAACTTGGCAAGAACTCGATTTATTTAGTAGTAGTGGGAAGACCAACTATTTGCAGTGAGTAAATAATGATAGTTTTTTTAAAAAGTATTTTAAGTAACGAATTCCTTTCCTTGGTTTATTTGCTGTAAATAAATATTGGCTGTTTTCTGGGCCTTAATAATTACTCAGAAATTTAAAATAATATTGTGCCATCTAAAATTAGTCTCCTTAAAGTATTTTTCAAGATTTTATTTTGAAAATGAAGACATGCCACATGTTAGGGCAGTTCTGCTGGAAGCAATTTGGGAAAAAGTAGCCCAGGGTTTTTTTCTTTATTGTAATTGTTTTATCGGAAGAGGTTGACCTCTTATTTTAGAAGCAAACTGTTCAGTTTTCTCTACTTCCATTTCTTGATCTCTATAAGAGTAAATGTTGGCAACTTTCAGAGTGGTTTGATTTCAGATGAATATCCTGAGGCTTTGGAATTGAAGTTAAAAAGACCTTCTGTGGGCCAAAGATCCTGTTATTAGTATTTTTGTGTTTTTTAAAAATTGAGGTAAAATTCACATAACATAAAATTCACCATATTAACCATTTTAAAGTGTACAGTTTATTGGTTCTTAGCACATTTAAAATGTTGTTCAACCATCATCACCACTTAATCCCAGAACATTTTCCTCAACCGAGAAAGAAACCCCGTACCCATTCCTCATTTCCCCCTCTGCCACAGCCCCTGGAAACCACCCATTTGCTTTCTGTCTCTATGAATTTGCCTATTCTAGACTATTCATATAAATGGAATCATATAATATGTGGCCTTTTGTGTCTGGTTTCTTTTACTTAGCATAATGTTTTCAAGGTTCATCCCTGTTGTAGCATGTAGTTTTGTGTTTTAGTAGGGTTGAAAGAGTCATGCTTTTCAACATAGATCAAGAGCTAATGGCATTAATTTTCATGTAGTCTTGGATATACTTAAGGAATTTTCTTATTTCTTTCATAGCACTTGTGCCCATCCAAGAACAGTATTTATTATATTTTTAATAAAATAGAGGGATATGCTAATCTTAAGCAAGCTACAAATACATTTTTTTCTCCATAGGGTAATTGGGAGTGAAGAGATAAGTAGCTAAAATGGACAGTGGAGAAGAAAAGAAAATTATAATAGAAATTCAGTTTAAACATATTTATTGCAGCTGAGGCTAAGATGGATAATTATAGTTGAGCTTCCTGGAAGACAATGTGAAAAGGGAATCAGTGGATGCATACCTCTGAAATGTGTCAGAGTTCATGTTGCCAGGCCTAAACTCTAATAGGAGTACACTGTGTAAATGCTCATATAAGGAATGCTGAATCACTTTAGGGAAAATGTCCTCAAAAGCCACAAACATTTTTTTTACCTCAGCTGCCATAGGTATAATTTGCCTTGATCCATCTGTCTGGTTTTGCAGTGCCCACATAAGCTTTTCCAAAGGTTGAGGGTTTTCATGATTGCTTTTCTTTGCTAGGGCGCTGTCTCAATCCCAAACCGTATCCCACATCTTCTTGGGTTGATGGTTCTACTTTCTAGAGTTCTCTGAACTTGTAATAAGGGAGTTTTGTTTCATTCAGTTGTGTTTTGTATGTTTACTGTGTCAGCTGTGCCACACGACTGAGGAAGGTGAGAAGGTGATACTACAGTTAATAAAGACATGTTCCTTGCCCACGAAGTGGTGATATTTAGTGAGAGATAGGAACATTTAAATACACTGCAGTGATGTATCATAGTAAGGGACTACACAGTATGGGCAGGGCTAGGAGTCATGAATAGAGAGTGTGCTCTGTGTAGAGGGAGGTCTAGCATCATATGGGTTCCTGTCATCCTTTCATAGATACCAAGTCAGAGGGAAGAGGAAAAAGCCAGAGGCAGGTCACAAGATTCATTCAGGGTCACCTTTCTGTTTGTTCTCAGACCTATAACTGACTGCTTTCTTCCTTTCTCTCCAGTCACTGGCTTTATAATCTAGCTTTTGTGGAAATTTCTCAATATTCATCATTCTGTTTAGAATAGACATCCCTTTATATTAGTTACTAAAGTGCTCACTTTCTCCTTTAATTGTCCCATTGCAACTCTGTCCTTTTTACCTTGGAACTCTTCCTCTACCACATTTTCCTCTGCAGAGTACTCAAAATAGAGCCTGAGATATTTTAGACTCCCCACGCATTGCTTGTTGAATAAATATAATAGCACATAGTGAAATAGTTAAAAACTTGTGGTCTGAAGTCTGAAATCTTTGGATTCCATACCAGACTCTACCACTTGTTAGCTTTGTAACGTTGGGCAAGTTAGTTAGCCTTTATGAGCTTCAAAATCCTCATCTGTAAAATCAGGATAAAAATCAACTTACTTGGGACTTCCCTGGTGGTCCAGTGGTTAAGAGTCCGCCTTCCAATGCAGGGGACGCTGGTTTGATTCCGGGTCAGGGAACTAAGATCCCACATGCCGCGGGGCAGCTAAGCCTGCAGGCTACAGCTGCTAAGCCTGCGGGCCTCAATTAGAGAGCCCTTGTGCCGCAAACTACAGAGCCCACGCACTTTGGAGCCCGCGTACCACAACTAGAGAGGAGGCTGTGCGCCACAACGAAAGATCCCTCATGCTGCAATGAAGATCCCACCTGCCGAAACCCGACACAGCCAAAAATAAAATAAAATAAATACATTTAAAAAAATACTAAAAAAAATCAACTTACCCCATAAGGACATGCTAATATTCAATAAGGTATTGCATATCAAGTGCTTAGTTTATAGTAAATGCTTAATAAATATTTACTACAGCTGCATATATTACTGCAACTCACCCTGAAATTCTCTGGGCTATTAGAGCCACTTCACTGGTAAGATTCATTAAGTCTGAGTCTAGTTTTTCAATCAGCGGCAGAATTTGTTTTCTCTTCAGTTAAATTTTTATATTTTTCTGGAATAAAAGAATCCTAGAAGAGTCTCCCTTGCTATTATGAAAATAGGAAAATGAAATTATATACTTATTCAGCGATTATGTATTGAACATCTGTTATGTGGTAGGTACTATTTAGTTACTGAAGATGCAACAGTGAACAATACAGATAAAAATTCCTGCCCTCTTAAAATCGCTAACATGTGTAAAGAACTTATTCTGTGCCAGGAATTTCCCAAAGCACTGTATAAATATTACCCTATTTAATCATTTGAATGACCCTATGAGAGATTATAATTATCACTATTTTTATAAGTAAGGAAACTGAAACACAGAGACTACGCACTGTGTCCATAGAGCTATTGAGATGAAATAAGCAACACAGCTGAGAAGTTAACTCAGGCAGTTTGGTTCCAGAGCCATGCTTTTATGCTGTTTTTCTATATAAATGACTTTCAGGTAGTGAAATTTGCTGAAAAGGCAATTGTGGGAAAATAGGACAGATTTTTGCTTAACTAATGTTGACCATCAATTTGATACCAAAGGGTAAACTAGAATGGAGAATTGAAAAGAAAAAAAAAAAACACCTTACAATCAACACAGCTAGAGAGTATTTGCCTTAAAAAAATAAGTTAAAAGCCACAAACATCTAGGACCTTTCTTCCATGCCTCTGAAAGATAGTTAAAATAAAGTTCCAATGTTATTTTTAGAAGGGAAGAAAACCTTTCCAGAAAGCACTAAGTGCTCCGTGGGAGTGGAGGGGGCCATTAAGGTAACTGCCCCAGATATCAATTTGCATCTGAGAGAATATCTTCAATACACAACTGTCTTTTCAAGACTTCTCTGCTGGGTTTACATCATCTGTCTTGCGTTGGGAAAAGCCTCCAAGCTGCAAAGATAGGATTAAACCTGCCATGAAATTAAGCCCACAATGGAGTCTCCATCTTTTAGTTAGGATTTCTGTGCAAACCCTATTAATTATCAATGTGAATAACGTACAAGTACACAGCAAAATGCTTGTGGCAAAATGGGTACGTGATATGTTTATCTTTTATTTTAAATTTTAGGAAAAACAACACTTTACTGAAAGACAAAATGATCAAACGTTGCGATATTTGTATCCTCAACCCCTCTCTGAAATTATATTTTTCCCACCTTTCCTGCTGATCTGTCATTCCATCATGAAAAAAAAAATTACTAGAAACAAATATAACATGTTATATGACTTAATTATCTTCCCCCAGCAGCCCACACCTAGGTACTTTCCCTTACACCAGCCTCTCCATATTTATTGCATATTTTTCACTCCACCATTTTTTTTTTTTTTTTTTTTTTATTATCTTATACTCCACCATTTTTAATGTCACGCTCAAGCCCTGCTTAGTCACAAAAACCATCCCTGACAAGTTCAGGTGCAGGCACAGTTTTCTCTTTAAACTCTTAGTATGATTGTCTAGATTTCTTAACAATCAAATGAGTACTTCTAATGAGGAGGTGGGGCGTAGGGAACAGTTGTGAAGCATAGATGAATGCGAATATGAAGTAGACTGTTCAGGCTTAGCTCTTATCAAGGGACTAAGACAAATTCATAAAAGAAGTTTTAAAAAATGCACTTAACTTGGTTATACATATGTGGCTTGGAGGCACATTAGAGGCCAAAAAGGTAACATGTTTAAAGATGCTCTCAGGTATTAGGAGGGTAAGCAGGAATTCTAGCTTAACTCAAGGGCAGGATAAAAAACAAAAGGATACAGAAAATCAAGTGATGCAGGGAACACGGAGACGGATGAACGCTGATGCACTCCTCTTTGTTGGTTGTTATTAATTCTTTTTAATTCTGCATTTCAAGAGCAGTCCTGAGCCCAGATAGTGCTCAGTGTCCACTACTCTTTGTCCGTCTTCACCTTCATTGCACAGTGAATAGAAAGTGTGATTCTAAACTGATAGGCTGCAAAAAAACCTCAGCTCTGTCGGGTGACTTTGAGCAAATCACCTAACCTGTTTAATCCTGCCTTTTTTTTTGCAAGTGAGAAAAAGAAAGACTTTATCTTACAGTTTTGTGTAAATACAATGTCTACTTTGGACCTTCAAATGTTGTATTATTTCTCTCATATCAGAATTCTTCTCTCCTTGTTTTCATGTCCTTTGGTCCTTTGGGGAAAGTACATGTTTTTAAGCAAAAAGTGAGTAAATTGTGTCATCACTTCACATATGCTTGTCTTATCCCTAGAGAGCTTGCCAGAGCTCTCTGGGGATAGAAATTATGTTCTGTTCCTTTTTTTCTTTTTCTTCCTCAGGATTCTTTGTACACTGTGGATACTCAGTATATCTTGTTTGATGATGATTGACAAGAACAGATTCAATTGCTCTGCTTCACCTTTATGGAAGATGCTTGCCTCCACTAGAATTCTGCATCCATTAACTGTCCCCTCCCGTCTGTGAGCTGTGTTGAAGCTAAAATCTAAATAGCTGTCTATTTTTCAATTACTTGCCACATTTGATTTCTGGAAGATGTAGCAGAGGATATTTTGAGGGAGTGGGGAGAATGTAAGGACCTTTATTCTGGTACATTTTTCCCTCCTAACTAACCATTAAGTCATAAGAACTGAGTTAGATTCCAGTGCCTTAAAGATCGCTTTTATACTTTTGGTTCAGCTTAACGGTTTAGTAAATGTCGTGTCTCAGCATTCTACCTCGTATTTTCTTTTACCCTTGCTGAACGTTAGTGTTCATTGGACCTACCTATCTGACCACTCAGTAAACTAAAGGAAAGGTGATTTCAAAGCTATATGTTCTCTCCACTGAAATCCCACATCCAGAATTTGAAAAATAATGAGAATTATATACCCCAGGGAATATATAATTGGGAAAAATAATACCCCTGGATCAGATGCAACGAGCTCCAAATCCTAGCTTTATGATTTACTAGCTGTGCTTCTCAGTTATTATTGCCCAAAAACCTTAGTGCTTTAAAATAAACTATTTTATTTTGCCCATGATTTTGTGGGTTAGAAATTTAAGTAGGGCCTGGCTGGGAAGTTCTCACTTAAGGTCTCTCATGCAGTTGCAGTTAGATGGTGGCTGGAGTTCCAGTCATCTGAAGGCTCAACTGGGCTGGATGTCCAGGACGGCACACTTACATGACTGCCAAGTGATGTTGGCTGTTGCCCGGAAGCTCAGCTAAGGCTATGGCACCTACATGTGACCAGTTCAATGTGGTAGTCTCAGGGTAGTTGGAATTCTTATGTGGTACCTAGCTTTCATCCAAAGAGAATGAGGCAGGAGCTGCATGGTCTTTTGTAACCTAGCCTTGGAAGTCATATAGCATCACTTCTGCCATACTCTGTTGGTTAGAGCGGATGCGAGATTTCCCAGAAAAATGGAGAGAGGGTATAGACTTCATCTCAAGGCTGCATTGTAGAAGAGCATGTGGAGGTATTGGTGTGACTGTCTTTGGAAAATACCATCTGCTGTATCCTGTGACTTTTATTAAGTTACTGACACATTTGGAGCCTCAATTCCCTCATCCCTAAAACTTGTGATAACTCGTAGGGAATTTAATGAGAATCAGATAGATAGGTACATGTTTGCTAAACATTTTACTCTTATATGTTTGACATCTTATATAGTTATTTGGCATCCCCAAATCTAGTTTATCTGCAGATATTTTAGACCTTTTGACATGTCTATAAATGCATGTCTCTGCAAAGATAATTCTGAGATTATATCTGCGTTTTCATACTGAAAGGGCCTTCAAATCCATTGACTTGAGTATATTACGGTGACTATAATATATCCAAATACTTCAGTTCTCTAATGGAACATTCCCTAAGAGACTGTCATATCTAGTGTAGTTAACCATCCAAATTTAATTATTATTCAAGCAGTAAAACCTAATATTCATTTTCTTGCAAAGAACTTGGCTTTGGTACCTATTGATATGTGCCAGGCAATAGATTATTATTGAAATGGGAAAGGAGTCCTGACTCCCATCCTGGGTCCAAGATGGAGCATTTATGGTTTAGGATCATGATTGCTGGATTCATATTGAGTGTTGAAATTCAAGCTGACCAAGCCCAGGGATTGTGCTTTCAGAAATGAGCTCCCCATTCCCATTTCCACCTCAATTAGCAATACACAGGGCCAACTCTCTTCTTCAGTTATTATTAAGAGGAAGGCAAAACAGTACTAATTTGCAATGGTCTTTTATGTCATATTTAATTTATTATGAATTATTAAACGGCTTACCATCCAAATTTAGTTAACATGCCTGCTAATTTGAAGGTGGGGAGGACCCAAACCTTCACATTTATTTGTCTAATGGACATGCCTAACTGAAAATAGAAGGTTCTTCATATAAAGATTCTTTACTATTATCAACAGTGGGTAGCAGGAAGGGATCACTGTTTATTGTATTATATTATTAGAATACTCATCATTGTCAAGCTGTAATGACTCTAAAGGGAGGAGGCCTGTGACTTCCTTGGTGGTCCAGTGGGTAAGACTCCACACTCCCAATGCAGGGGGCCTGGGTTGCATCTCTGGTCAGGGAACTAGATCCCACATGCATGCAGCAGCTAAGAGTTTGTATGCCGCAACTAGGAACGCTGCATACCACAACTAAGAAGTGTGCATGACTCAACGAAGATCCTGTGACTGCAACTAAGACCCAGTACGGCCTAAATAAATGAATAAATAGCAAAAACAAAACTAACAAACAAAAAACACCTAAAACTTTAAAAAAAAAAAAAGGGGAGGAGACCTGAATAAAAGAAAACTGTGTTTTTGTAAAATAACAGTGTGGGTCAATTTTTAAAGAAACCATGCAAATACGGAGATATTCAGGAAACTTTTCCCATTGAGCTATCAACATACTGAAACTTTTTCCACAGCTTATCAAGTAACTAAATTTTAGGACCTCACTTTATAAAACTGGCAGGATTCATCTGAATAAAGTGGGAAGGGGGAGCTAAAGTTTTAACCTATAGTTCTGACTGAGTTGGTCCCTTTGTAACTGATGTATGTATATAGAAATTAGAATTTAGAGATGCCATCACACTGTGCCCAATTTTCTGTTAAGTTTTACAAGTAGTGAAACCATGTATGTAAAGATCAAAATAAAGATGAATATGTTCTACTCTAAAAAAAAATAAAAAAAGAAAGAAAGAAAGGTTCTTTGCACATATCACTAACTTACCAATGAGTTGCTTGGTAGAAAGTTGGAAAATTAAAATGAAATGAAAGGTGTCTTAAATAAAAGTGCCAGTAATCTTGTGCCTGTTCGTTCGTTTGTGTGTATGTGTACAAATTGCGTTATTGTGGCATAGATCTAAGATGTCGTCGTCTTTTGGACATTTAATATAGGGTAGAAGAGATCTCTTATCTATGTTGCATTACATGCCTTCTGGGAATTCAAATCCCAAATGGAAAGTTTAGGGATGCTTTCTGGAAAGAATGAACCTGGATCATTTCTACAAATTGGGCTGTGTGCCATGGGATATATCCTACCCTGATAAGATATTTTATTTTATTCTCCCTAAAACAAAAATCTTAAATTTAAATCACTGAGGATGAGAGGTTGGTTGGGAATATTTTCCAGCTGTTTAGTTTCAAGACAGAAAGGAAATGCAGTTTATGGGCAAAAAGGTGAAGAAGGCATTTAAAATTCTGTTTCCTTATGAATGATGTCTCTGGGTCTTAAATGAATAAGAATAGGTTACATATTTAATGTCTGTGATGTATAATATCAGGATAAAATAGTATATGTCAATCCAAATTATCTTGTACCATGATATAGAAAGAATGGTAATGTAATTTCATATTTTCCTTTTCTTAAGACGTTGTCATACTTATTTGAATGCCTTTTCTGCCAACTCTTGTGCGGGGTGGTTTAATTGTGTTATCTCATTTCATCTTTGCATTACTATAATAGCAGTTTTTATAGCTGGCAATTTAGTAGGCTAAATTCTAAAACATAAACTCCAAAGTAATAATTTCAGATTCACTTTTCTTCCTAGATTAGTGACACATTACACTTAATTAAATTGTTAAGTCTATCTTAAAATTATATTTCCTTTCCATGGAAACCATTTCACTTAGAGAAACAGGCACCTCCATTCTACCTCATGAGTTGTCCATGCAAAGTTTTAGTTGTTGACTTGATGGAAATTGTAAGCATATGAATGCCTTGGCTAAAACTGGTCCTATGTGAATTGAGAGAAACATGGAATGCAAAGCTTTCCAAAGAAGCATAATCAATTTCAGAGGCAATTAATACAATTGGACTAGAAATTAGCCTGGGAAGATTGAGCAATACCAAAACAAAAATTACAACTCTGAGCACTTGCAATGTGCTAGCAACATTAAATATATTTTTGAGAATTTTCATAAAGCTCCTGAAAATTAGGTATTGTTATTCTCATCATATAGATAATAAATGACCTAGAGGGATCAAGGATTTTGTTCAGGGTCACACAATTGGTAATAAATTTAGCTAGCAGTATGTAGCTTCAAGGATCCTTTACGTTATTGGTTATTAATGGGAACATCTATTTTAAAAATAGAGATAATATAGTCTTAATACTTGACATATTTCAAAAACACTGAGATAGACTGAGGATGAGAGAATCAATTCAACTGATCAAAACTCTGTTGAATGTGAAAATGGTAAAGTAAAAATCCAATGAGATTACAACTAAGAGAGGTAAAGATTCAGGAGAGATTAAAGTGGTAATTTGGCATTTGTAGCATCAACACAGAAGAAATTCGGTCTCCACGTAACTTTATTCCTTGCATTATTTGATTTGCCATCTATTTTGATTAAATTATACCAAATAATTGCCAAATCTCCTCTTCAGTGTATGCTTCACAGACAGCTCATGGGATAAGATTGGACAAGTAAAGCATTGAAAATAAATGATTGGATTTGTTTTTTTTCCCTGTCCATGAAGCAATCTGATTAACTGTGTAGAACATTTCTGCTTTTGTGATCACTGGGTTAGTCACAGAGCAGGTGCTATAAATACAATACAAACACCTACAGGAGATGTGTGGTTAACATACATGCTTGAAACATGTTGGTGTAATGAAGGTGTTAAGCTGTAGGTACTGGGAATGAGCATCACAGCTGCTTATTTGCATTGCATTTTAAAACATGGTGTGGCAAAGAATGCCATGTACCTTTTTTTTTTTTTTTTAACATCCTGAGGAATGTTGCCAAACAATGTGTCTTAATTTGGGTTACCCTAGAAGCAGACCTAAGACAAGACGAAGCACCTGGAAGGTGATTCCAGTAGGCACCAGTAGGGAAGTGCAAAAGTGAGGCACGGAAGAGAAGGGAGAAAATATAGGGTGCATAAGTCGGATCATTACTGCTGTGAGCCCTGGGATTAATCTCACCAAGAAACTCTGGGTGACGTTGCTGAGTATCCCTCAAAGCTGTCCCCCACAAGATCTGAGAATATTTTCCGCCAAATCCTGCTGTCATTCATCTAGGGCTGTTTCTAGTGATATTAAATACATAGCACTAATGGGTTGCCTGTGTGGACTAAGAATGTTTGTGTGATGAGAAAAATCTTTAGGCAGAGAGTTTCATGTGTTTGCCGTAAAATGCCATTGGTAAGTAAGAAGCTGAGAAGTCAAGGGCTTAGGAATGGGGCACCAACTACATCTGAAAGTTAGGTATTGTTACTCTCCTTACACAGAGATAATGTCTAGTAAGGCTTTTATTTGTTACACTTCAAAATTTACTAAGCACCTACCCACCTCCTGTGCCCAGTGAGCTGAGTTAGTAGGTGCTGGGAGATGTAAAAACAAAGAAGAAACATTCCCTATCTGTAAAGAATCACCATCTTCAGTAGTCCAAAGCTCACCTAGAATGGTCGCTCATGTTTCCTTAAGTGCTTCTATCACATGATCTGAATTACTCTGAACCAAATAATTGGTAGGGTCGAGTTTTAGGCAGTGTCAGTATGACACATCACCAACATACCTTCTTCAATCAAGGGTAAAGACCTACTGCTATTGATACTTTCCCATTAAACACTGCATTACATTCTATCTTTCTCTTTAAAAAAAATTCAGGAAAACATGTTTTTCCCTGACTTTAAACTCCTCTGCAATTATTGCACCCTTGTTGACATTTCACTGTTACAGCCACATACCCAAAAGAATAATTACAAAAATATAATGTGAAAAAAGAGAAACATCATTGTTTTAATTGGTGGGGATTAATCAAATCATAAATCCACTACATATTAACCACAATGAACTGTTTCAGGCTCTCACCTCCAAAGTTGATATAAAGGTAACCTGAGCTCTCCTGTGTGGCCTATTCATATCCATTAATTTTTACAATACAAGGTACACTGGCTCTCAGCTGGTTGCCATTTCTTCTGTATTTGAAATGTGCTTCTCAGCAGAGATCGGAGGACACCATTGGGACTCATTTGAGTCTGACTTTCACATTAATTTTGCTGTGTTGTGAAGAACAAAGGCAAAATCAATGTCCATCAGTGATTATTCAAGGTAAAGTATCTAGTGATATTGAATACCAATGGCAGCACCAGGCATAACATTTACTTAAGGTTTGTTGAGTTGACAGCCATTTATTCCAGTCCTGCTTCATTTTCCATGTTGCATATATTTTTTAGGAAAATAAAACAATCACAAGGAAAGAAATAAATTCTACTTACCGACTCAATTTGCCAGAAACCAGATCTATTTCAGAATGGTAGAGAAGAATTAAAGTTGTAAGATTTTTATAAACCTAACTGAGGATAATATCTTTCCAACTGGTAGAAGCAAAATATTTCGCAGTGCATATTGACACAAAACCACGTGGCTTGATTAAATTTTCATAGTGAAGGTTCTTTGTAACTGAACTTGAAAAAAAGTTCAGTTACAAAGTGACTGAACTTGAAAAAAAGTAGAGCCTAGAGCTATTTCTTGGTTCCTGAATAAATATTCTTAAGCTGAACACATGCTCATGGCAAAAGAGTAATAATATACCTGGGTTTAAAAGTTTGTTTCAACTGTTAGGCTGAAATTCAGATATGTTCTCAACACTATGTTATGCTTTTGAAAAAATTACAAACAAAAAACAATAGCAGGAAAATATTAAAACCTTCTTTATTTTATCATGCCTGAGGTGCCAATGTAACTTTTTGGTTAAATAATGGTAGAAGAGTGATGGGAGGAGGGTCTCCAATCAGTGTTTGGGGCACTAGCAACTTGGTAGATACTCTTTTCCATCACATTGCGTTGATGATGCTGGATCGACACATGCATCATTTCCATCTGAACTATTGTTTACACATTCAACATTGTTGAACAGAAAAACAAAGGATAAAATTTCAGGCTTTTCTTTGTCTTTCTGGCAACAAATAGTTTGAGTTTATTTTTCAGTGGCTATTTTGTTATAGTGTATGCAATACTTGGTATCTTATATGAGCATTACCTTCTGAGATGTTATCTTCCAAGATACAGCTTCCAAGAACGATCTTCCAGTTTTACTCCTGTATTTTATAACTTCACATGAGAACTTCCAAATTTAGCCCTGAGGGATATTTGCTTCCCTGTTTATTCAGGTGACTGGTTCCAGGAGGCCAAGGGCAAAGTGCTGAATCAGATAAAGTTTTATTCTTCCCACATTATCTCCCTCTTTCAAGAGCCTGAGGTTTGACCTGATACCTAGGTCCATGAGGTAGGGATGATGATGAACTAGAATGGGTGATTCTGAGGTCATGGAGAAAATCTGAAGTTTGGGGACTCTGGTCTAATTCAAGATCAATGTACACATGTCTTATGTTAGGTCTAAGCGTTCATTGGGGCCGTTATTCCTTCAGAACATACGATATATAGGACTATAGAACCTATATATTAGATAGTTCCACATGTGCTCAAGTAAGAATATAACAGTGGATGATGGAAAGGGTCCAGATTACCAGGCAGAGGGTAGTGTTCAGGCAGTAGGCACTTGGGGATGTATGTTCAGTCGATACTGAGATGAATGAAATATTACTCTGCCTTCAAGGAGTTCACAACATTGTGCGGGAAATAAGTAGATGCTAAAACAACCATAGCTTGGGATAACAAGCTAATGACAACTATAGCTTTCATAAAGAGAGAAGAAATGAATTCTTAGATTTCCCAAAGTAGGGGAGACTTTACTTTTTGGATTGGAGGAGGGATTTGGAAATGTGGCAGAAAACAGCAGCCTCCTTTCACATGGCTGCATTTAAGGACAGACCTTCAGCCTCTGTATCCTTCTTAGAAAAAGTTATGACCCAAGGACTGAAGTTGTTGCTAAGTATATTCCTGAGTAGCGTTAAAGTGAGCCCTTAAAGGTGTGAGACGTGTAACCTATACCTTATTAAGAAGTTTTATTCTACACACTGTGAATCCAGTACATTTGGTTTGCAATGAATATATACTTGCCCTCTATGCTTTATTGTCAGTTAGGGCATAGGACAAGTTTACTTTTATCATTTGATTTTCATGCCTAGCACAGCACCTGGAACAAAGAGTAGGCTCTATAAACATGTGCTGACTGAATAAATAAGAGCCAAGAGGAGACAGCCTATGTCTGGGAATTCATATCTCAGTTTCGTTGCTAATTATTCTTGTAACTTTGCCAATCTGTTTCAGCAGCTTCAGTTTTCATTATGTGTAGAGTTAGGGGTGCAGCTATTTGTGTCCCAAGTAGGATCACTATTCAATAATTTATTGCATTCATTTTGCCTGTTGTTAGAGTTCCATATAAATAGAATCATACAGTATGTACTCCTTTGTCTCCTTTTTTCTCAATGAAATTTTGAGATTCATCTGCATTGCTGATGTATCAATAGTTTGCTACTTTTTACAATTGCAAAATAGCGTTCCATTGTATTAATAAACCACAATATATCAAATTGTGTGAATATACCATTCATACAATGTAAATCAATGTATGAATCAATCAGTAATTCATACAATGTATATACACGCGTGAATATGCCATTCTCCTGTCGATGAACATTTGGGTTGCTTCTGCTTCTTAGCTATTATATGTAAAGCTGTTCTGAATATTTTTTTTTGGCAAGTCTCTAAATGCCTCCTCAACTTACTTTGGTCTGGCTCCTAAGAATTCAGTCTGTTTGATATTGGAGATATTTACCCTCCAACACCCATTGCCGTACAAACACAGACAATGTCTATTCCCTTTTATAGGTTGGTCCAGATGAAATTTGAATACATGGACTCTCCATCAGTTAAACACGTGCACATGATTAATTTTCACTCAAGGCATATTTTACAGGAGAAGCACGGCATGTGTTCAGCAAAGATGAGCTCTTTCTTGTGACAGGTTCCATCAGGTTATCATCATATAGCTCTTCTTCTTGTCACTGTTGTCAGTTATTGATGGTTCAGCATCCAACCTTCTTGAAAGAGCCAAAAGTAGGCTCAGTGGCTGGTGTGTGATAGTTACATGAAAATTGATGTCAAAGTTTCTGACATTGGACACTCCAGTGGTTTCTTTGTTAGAGTCTTATTACAGAATAGAAAAACCGTGTCACCAAAAATGGCCCCTGGCTGTGGTCTCATAGATCAGAACAGGCATGAAGTGGAATTGTTCCTCCAATAACTATCAAGAAAAGAGGGGGTGAAAAAGTAGACTATTGGCTAGAATTCAAATGACTGGTAAGCTTTGAGGTAGGCTGCTGTCTGAACTACTGATGGGTATAACAAGAGGGTGGATCATTGGGATTTCAGATAGTTATCATCTGCCAGAATAAACCACTGTAGGTTAATACTATTCCCTTGTCTTGATTTTTTTCCTTGAGATAATTCTCTTATATACTCTACATTAGGAACTCATTACTATTCTTTGTTGAAAAGAATTTTTGGGGGAGAAAGAGTAGGGTGGATATACCATCTAAACTCTACACAAGTAAATGTTTAGCACATATATATCCCCCACACCACACATGGATATACATACATAAGCTTAACATTTGCCAAGTGTCTGTAACTTGTTTCCGAACTACCACAATGAAGTGGGCACCAGGGTTGCTGAGCTCTATTTCAAGTCTAAAGTTCAGTTTAATCCTTTGTTTTCCTCTTTGTTTCCTCAGATATCTATTCATTACACGGTGCAAAGTGAAAAACATCACAAGGAAAACCCACGTAATTGACTTTTATTAGTGTGTCCAGACAGAGGTCTGTCTTCTTACCAAAATATGGGTTCGCATAAAGTAGAAACTTGGGCATAGTACGGCCTGAAGGAATAGTCTCCTCATGGTGTTTATCTCTCTATTATTCTTTTTTTCTTAACATCTTTATTGGAATATAATTGCTTTACAGTGTTGTGTTAGTTTCTGCTATATAACAAAGTGAATCAACTATACGTATACGTATATCCCCATATCCCATCCCTCTTGCGTCTCCCTCCCACCCTCCCTATCCCACCCCTCTAGGTGGTCACAGAGCACCGAGCTGATCTCTCTGTGCTATGTGGCTGTTTCCCACTAGCTACCTATTTTTATTCGGTAGTGTATATATGTCCGTGCCACTCTCTCACTTCGTCCCAGCTTACCCTTTCCCCTCTCCATGTCCTCAAGTCCATTCTCTACATCTGGATTTTGATTCCTGTCCTGCCCCTAGGTTCTTCAGAACCTTTTTTTTTTTTTAGATTCCATATATATGTGTTAGCATATGGTATTTGCTTTTCTCTTTCTGGTTTACTTCACTCTGTATGACAGTCTCTAGGTCCATCCACCTCTCTACAAATAACTCAATTTTGTTTTTTTTATGGCTGAGTAATATTCCCTTGTATATATGTGCCACATCTTCTTTATCCATTCATACGTCAGTGGACACTTAGGTTGCTTCCATGCCCTGGCTACTGTAAATAGTGCTACAATGAACATTGTGGTACATGACTCTTTTGGAATTATGGCTTTCTCAGGGTATATGCCCAGTAGTGGGATTGCAGGGTCATATGGTAGTTCTATTTTTAGTTTTTTGAGTAACCTCCATACTGTGCTCCATAGTGGCTGCATCAATTTACATTCCCACCAACAGTGCAAGAGGGTTCCCTTTTCTCCACACCCTCTCCAGCATTTATTGTTTGTAGATTTTTTGATGATGGCCATTCTGATGGGTGTGAGATGATATCTCATTGTAGTTTTGATTTGCATTTCTCTAATGATTAATGATGTTGAGCATTCTTTCATGTGTTTGTTGGCAATCTGTATATCTTCTTTGGAGAAATGTCTGTTTAGGTCTTCGGCCCATTTTTGGATTAAGTTGTTTGTTTTTTCATATTGAGCTGCATGAGCTGCTTGTAAATTTTGGAGATTCATCCTTTGTCAGTTGCTTCATTTGCAAATATTTTCTCCAATTCTGAGGGTTGTCTTTTTGTCTTGTTTATGGTTTCCTTTGCTGTGCAAAAGCTTTTAAGTTTCATTAGGTCCCATTTGTTTAGTTTTGTTTTTATTTCCATTTCTCTCAGAGGTGGGTCAAAGAGGATCTTGCTGTGATTTATGTCATAGAGTGTTCTGCCTATGTTTTCCTCTAAGAGTTTTATAGTGTGTGGCCTTACATTTAGGTCTTTAATCCCTTTTGAGTTTATTTTTGTGTATGGTGTTAGGGAGTGTTTTAATTTCATTCTTTTACATGTAGCTGTCTAGTTTCCCCAGCACCACTTACTGAAGAGGCTGTCTTTTCTCCACTGTATATTCTTGCCTCCTTTATCAAAGATAAGGTGACCATAGGTGCATGGGTTTATCTCTGGGCTTTCTGTCCTGTTCCATTGATCTATATTTCTGTTTTTGTGCCAGTACCGTACTCTCTTGATTACTGTAGCTTTGTAGGATAGTCTGAAGTCAGGGAGCCTGATTCCTCCAGCTCCGTTTTTCTTTCTCAAGATTGCTTTGGCTATTCGTGGTCTTTTGTGTTTCCATACAAATTGTGAAATTTTTTGTTCTAGTTCTGTGAAAAATGCCAGTGGTAGTTTGGTAGGGATTGCATTGAATCTGTAGATTGCTTTGGGTAGTAGAGTCATTTTCACAATGTTGATTCTTCCAATCCAGGAGCATGGTATATATCTCCATGTATTTATATCATCTTAAATTTCTTTCATCAGTGTCTTATAATTTTCTGCATAGAGGTCTTTTGTCTCCTTAGGTAGGTTGATAGCTAGATATTTTATTCCTTTTCTTGCAGTGGTAAATGGGAGCGTTTTCTTAATTTTACTTTCAGATTTTTCATCATTAGTGTATAGAAATGCAAGAGATTTCCGTGCATTAATTTTGTATCCTGCTACTTTACCAAATTCATTGATTAGCTCTTGTAGTTTTCTGGTAGCATCTTTAGGATTCTCTATGTATAATATCATGTCACTGCAAACAGTGAGAGCTTTACTTCTCTTTTCTGATTTGGATTCCTTTTATTTCTTTTTCTTCTCTGATTGCTGTGGCTAAAACTTCCAAAACTCTGTTGAATAATAGTGGTGAGAGAGGGCAACCTTGTCTTGTTCCTGATCTTAGTGGAAATGGTTTCATTTTTTTCACCATTGAGGACGATGTTGGCTGTAGGTTTGTCATATGTGGCCTTTATTATGTTGAGGAAAGTTCCCTCTGTGCCTACTTTCTGGAGGGCTTTTATCATAAATGGGTGTTGAATTTTGTCAAAAGCTTTCTCTGCATCTATTGAGATGATCATATGGTATTTGTCCTTCAATTTGTTAATATGGTGTATCACATTGATTGATTTGTGTTTATTGAAGAATCCTTGCATTCCTGGAATAAACCCCACTTGATAATGGTGTATGATCCTTTTAATATGCTGTTGGATTCTGTTTGCTAGTATTTTGTTGAGGATTTTTGCATCTATGTTCATCAGTGATATTGACCTGTAGTTTTCTTTCTTCGTGACATCCTTGTCTGGTTTTGGTGTCAGGGTGATGGTGGCCTCGTAGAATGAGTTTGGGAGTGTTCCTCCCTCTGCTACATTGTGGAAGAGTTTGAGAAGGATAGGTGTTAGCTCTTCTCTAAATGTTTGATAGAATTCGCCTGTGAAGCCATCTGGTCCTGGGCTTTTGTTTGTTGGAAGATTTTTAATCACAGATTCGATTTCAGTGCTTGTGATTGGTCTGTTCATATTTTCTGTTCCTTCCTGGTTCAGTCTTGGAAGGTTGTGCCTTTCTAAGAATTTGTCCATTTGTTCCAGGTTGTCCATTTTATTGGCATAGAGTTGCTTGTAGTAATCTCTCATGATCCTTTGTATTTCTCCAGTGTCAGTTGTTACTTCTCCTTTTTCATTTCTAATTTTATTGGTTTGAGTCTTCTCCCTTTTTTTCTTGATGAGTCTGGTAATGGTTTATCAATTTTGTATATCTTCTCAGAGAACCAGCTTATAGTTTTATTGATCTTTGCTATCGTTTTCTTCATTTCTTTTTCATTTATTTCTACTCTGGTCTTTATGATTTCTTTCCTTCTGCTAACGTTGGGGTTTTTTTGTTCTTCTTTCTCTAATTGCTTTAGGTGTAAGGTTAGGTTGTTTATTTGAGATGTTTCCTGTTTCTTGAGGTAGGATTGTATTGCTATGAACTTCCCTCTTAGAATTGCTTTTGCAGCATCCCATAGGTTTTGGGTCGTCGTGTTTTCATTGTCATTTGTTTCTAGGTATTTTTTGATTTCCTCTTTGATTTCTTCAGTGATCTCTTGGTTATTAAGTAGTGCATTGTTTAGCCTCCATGTGTTTGTATTTTTAACAGATTATTTCCTGTAACTGATATCAAGTCTCATAGCGTTGTGGTCAGAAAAGATACTTGATACAATTTCAATTTTCTTAAATTTACCAAGGCTTGATTTGTGACCCAAGGTATGATCTATCCTGGAGAATGTTCCATGAGCACTTGAGAAGAATGTGTATTCTCTTGTTTTTCCATGGAATGTCCTATAAATATAAATTGTCCATCTTGTTTAATGTATCATTTAAAGCTTGTGTTTCCTTTTTTATTTTCATTTTGGATGATCTATCCATTGGTGAAAGTGGAGTGTTAAAGTCCCCTACTATGATTATGTTACTGTTGATTTCCTCTTTTATGGCTGTTAGTATTTGCCCTATCTATTGAATTGCTCCTATCTTGGGTGCATATATATTTACAATTGTTATATCTTCCTCTTGGATTGATCCCTTGATCATTATGTAGTGTCCTTCTTTGTCTCTTGTAATAGTCTTTGTTTTAACATCTATTTTGTCTGATATGGGAATTGCTACTCCAGCTCTCTTTTATTTCCATTTGCGTGGAATACCTTTTTCCATCCCCTCACTTTCAGTCTGTATGTGTCCCTAGGTCTGAAGTGGGTCTCTTGTAGACAGCATATATACGGTCTTGTTTTTGTATCCATTCAGCCAGTCTTTGTCTTTTGTTTGGAGCATTTAATCCATTTACATTTAAGGTAATTATCGATATGTATGTTCCTATTACCATTTTCCTAACTGTTTTGGGTTTGTTATTGTAGGCCTTTTCCTTCTCTTGTGTTTCCTGCTTAGAGAAGTGCCTTTAGCATTTGTTGTAAAGCTGGTTTAGTTTTGCTGAATTCTCTTAGCTTTTGCTTGTCTGTAAAGGTTTTAATTTCTCCATCAAATCTGAATGGTATCCTTGCTGGGAAGAGTAATCTTGGTTGTAGTTTTTTTCCCTTCATCACTTTAAATATGTCCTGCCACTCCCTTCTGGCTTGTAGAGTTTCTGCTGAAAAATCAGCTGTTAACCTTATGGGGATTCCATTGTGTGTTATTTGTTGTTTTTCCCTTGCTGCTTTTAATACTTTTTCTTTGTATTTAATTTTTGATAGTTTGGTTAATATGTGTCTTGGCGTGTTTCTTCTTGGATTTATCCTGTATGGGACTCTCTCTGCTTCCTGGACTTGCTTAACTATTTCCTTTCCCATATTAAGGAAGTTTTCAACTATAATCTCTTCAAATATTTTCTCAGTCCCTTTCTTTTTCTCTTCTTCTTCTGGGACCCCTATAATTCGAATGTTAGTGTGTTTAATGTTGTCCCAGAGGTCTCTGAGACTGTCCTCAATTCTTTTCATTCTTTGTTCTTTATTCTGCTCTGCAGTAGTTATTTCCACTATTTTATCTTCCAGGTCACTTATCTGTTCTTCTGCCTCAGTTATTCTGCTATTGATTCCTACTAGAGTATTTTTCATTTCATTTATTGTGTTGTTCATCACTGTGTGTTTGCTCTTTATTTCTTCTAGGTCGTTTTTAAAGATTCCTTATACTTTCTCCATTCTATTTCCAAGATTTTGGATCATCTTTACTGTCATTATTCTGAATTCTTTTTCAGGTAGACTGCCTATTTCCTCTTCATTTGTTTGGTCTGGTGGGTTTTTACATTGCTTCTTCATCTGCTGTTTGTTTCTCTGTCTTCTCATTTTGCTTAACTTACTGTGTTTGGGGTCTCCTTTTCACAGGCTGCGGGCTTGTAATTCCTGTTGCTTTTGGTGTCTGTCCCAGTGGCTAAGGTTGGCTCAGTGGGTTGTGTAGGCTTCCTGGTGGAGGGGACTAATGCCTGTGTTCTGGTGGATGAGGCTGGACCTTGTCTTTCTGGTGGGCAGGTCCATGTCTGGTGTTGTGTTTTGGGGTGTCTGTGGCCTTATTTTTATTTTAGGTAGCCTCTCTGCTAATGTGTGGGGTTGTGTTCCTGTCTTGCTAGTTGTTTGGCATGGTGTGTCCAGCACTGTAGCTTTGAATGGAGCTGTGTCTTGCCGTTGAGATGAAGATCTCTGGGAGATTTTCGCTGTTTGATATTATGTTGAGCTGGGTGGTCTCTTGTTGACCAGTGTCCTGAACTTGGCTTTCCCACCTCAGAGGCACAGCCCTGATGAGTGGCTGGAGCACCAAGAGCCTGTCATCCACACGGAAAAAGAGAAAAAGGGTAAAAAGTGTATATATCGTTGCTCCCAAAGTCCATCTCCTTAACTTAGGATGATCTGTGGTCTATTCAGGTGTTCCACAGATGCAGGTACATCAAGTTGATTGTGCAGATTTATCCGCTGCTCCTGAGGCTGCTGGGAGAGATTTCCCTTCCTCTTCTTCGTTCGCACAGCTCCCAGTGTTCAGCTTTGGATTTGGACCCGCTTGTGTGTGTAGGTCGCTTGAGGGCATCTGTTCTTCGCTCAGACAGGGTGGGGTTAAAGGAGCACCTGATTCGGGGGCTCTGGTTCACTCAAGCCGGTGGGGTGGGGAGGGGTATGGAGTGCGGGGCGAGCCTGTGGCGGCAGAGGCAGGTGTGACGTTGCACCAGCCAGTGGTGCGCCGTCTGTTTTCCTGGGGAAGTTGTCGCTGAATCATGGGCCCCTGGCAGTGTTGGGCTGCACAGGCTCCCGGGAGGGGAGTGTGGATAGTGACCTGTGCTCGCATACAGGCTTCTTGGTGGCTGCAGCAGCAGCCTTAGCATCTCATGCCCGTCTCCGGGGTCCGTGCTGATAGCTGCGGCTTGCGCCCGCCTCTGGAGCTCCTTAAAGCAGTGCTCTGAATGCCCTCTCCTCCCCCACCGTGAAACAATGGTCTCTTGCTTCTTAGGCAGCTCCAGACTTTTTTCCGGACTCCCTCCCAGCTAGCTGTGGTGCACTAGCCCCCTTCAGGCTGTGTTCACACCGCCAACCCCAGTCCTCTCCCTGGGGTCTGACCCCGAAGCCCGAGCCTCAGCTCCCAGCCCCGCCTGCCCCAGCGGGTGAGCAGACAAGCCTCTCGGGCTGGTGAGTGCTGGTTGGCACCGATCCTCTGTGCGGGAATCTCTCCCCTTTGCCCTCCGCACCCCTGTTGCTGTGCTCTCCTCTGTGCCTCCGAAGCTCCCCCACCCCGCCACCCACAGTCTCCACCCGCGAATGGGCTTCCTGTTGTGTGGAAACCTTTCCTCCTTCACGGCTCCCTCCCACTGGTGCAGGTCCAGTCCCTATTCTTTTGTCTCTGTTTTTTCTTTTTTTCTTTTGCTCTATCCAGGTACATGGGGAGTTTCTTGCCTTTTGGGAGGTCTGAGGTCTTCTGCCAGCATTCAGTAGGTGTTCTGTAGGAGTTGTTCTACGTGTAGATGTATTTCTGATGTATCTGTGGGGAGGAAGGTGATCTCCGTGTCTTACTCTTTTGCCATCTTGAAGCTCCTCTGCTGTGTTTGTTCTTTAGGTCTTTTCCTTCTCTTGTGTTTCCTGCCTAGAGAAGTTCCTTTAGCATTTGTTGTAAAGCTGGTTTGGTGGTGCTGAATTCTGTCAGCTTTTGCTTGTCTGTAAAGGTTTTAATTTCTCCGTCAAATCTGAATGAGATCGTTGCTGGGTCGAGTAATCTTGGTTGT
This sequence comes from Monodon monoceros, assembly GCF_005190385.1. Lineage (NCBI taxonomy): Eukaryota > Metazoa > Chordata > Mammalia > Artiodactyla > Monodontidae > Monodon > Monodon monoceros. Next base: position 25,991,816 of record NW_021703766.1, on the reverse strand, counting down.
AGGTTTTTTCCTTTCATCACTTTAAATATGTCCTGCCATTCTCTTCTGGCTTGCAGAGTTTCTGCTGAAAGGTCAGCTGTTAACCTTATGGGGATTCCCTTGTATGTTATTTGTTTCTTTTCCGTTGCTGCTTTTAATATTTTTTCTTTGTTTTTACTTTTTGATAGTTTCATTAATATGTGTCTTGGCGTGTTTGGGACTCTCTGTGCTTCCTGGACTTGATTTAACTATTTCCTTCCCCACATTAGGGAAGTTTTCAACTATTAATCTCTTCAAATATTTTCTCAGTCCCTTTCTTTTTCTCTTCTTCCTCTGGGTCCCCTATAATTTGAATTTTGGTATGTTTAATATTGTCCCAGATGTCTCTGAGACTGTCCTCAATTCTTTTCATTCTTTTTTCTTTATTCTGCTCTGTTATTTCCACTATTTTATCTTCCAGATCAGTTATCCATTTTTCTGCCTCAGTTATTCTGCTATTGATTTCTTTAGAGAATTTTAAATTTCATTTATTGTGTTGTTCATCATTGTTTGTTTGCTCTTTAGTTCTTCTAGTTCCCTGTTAAATGCTTCTTATATTTTCTCCATTCTATTTCCAAGATTTTGGATCATATTTACTATCATTACTCTGAATTCTTTTCCAGGTGGACTGCGTATTTCCTCTTCATTTGTTTGGTCTGGTGGGTTTTTACCTTGCTTCTTCACCTACTGCATATTTCTCTGTGTTCTTATTTTGCTTAACTTACTGTGTTTGGGATCTCTTCTTCTCAGGCTGCAGGTTTGTAGTTGTTTTTGGTGTCTGCACCCTGCGGGTAAGGTTGGTCCAATGGGTTGTGTAGGTTTCCTGGTTGCGGGGACTGGTGCCTGTCTTCTGGTGGATGAGGCTGTAATTTGTCTTCTGGTGGTCAGGATTGCGTCCGGTGGTGTGTTTTGGGGTGTCTGTGAACTTACTATGATTTTAGGCAGCCTCTCTGCTAATGAGTGGGGCTGTGTTCCTGTCTTGCTAGTTGTTTGGCATGGGGTGTCCAGCACTGGAGCTTGCTGGTCATTGAGTGGAGCTGGGTCTTAGCGTTGAGATGGAGATCTCTGGGAGAGCTCTTGCCGATTGCTGTCATGTGCAGCTGGGATGTCTCTGGTGGTCCAGTGTCCTGAACTTGGCTCTCCCACCTCAGAGGCTCAGACCTGACACCCGGCTGGAGCACCAAGACCCTGTCAGCCACACGGCTTTTGGGAAGTCTGAGGTGTTCTTTCAGCATTCAGTAGGTGTTCTGTAGGAGTTGTTCCACATGTAGATGTATTTTTGAGATATTTGTTGGGAGAAGGTGATCTCCACGTCTCACTCTTCCACTATCTTGAAGGTCCTCCTCATGATATTTTAGACATGCCCATCTTTTGGGGCCACCAACATAGGTGAAAGTAAGGGTGGAGCCTGAGTATCTGAAATTAACCAGGGCACGGTCATGGTGGGGCCAGGGGTTCCCAAGTTGCGGGGGAGCCTGACAAGCAGCCTTTGCCCTTCTGTATTATTATCCTTATTCTCCCCATCATCTTCCATGACCTCTCCCCACATTTTTCCAAAGCTGTGGAATTGGAGCAGTCATCGTCTGTGAAAAGTATAAGCTCCAAGCAGAGGCTGGTAATGCCAAGACAAGTTTCCCAGTCCTCACTTAGAAAAACAGAAAATGACATTTTTAATTGGGGAGTAGATATCTGGAGAGTTGTGCCAATATTACCTTATCTAACTGGCCTTTCAAAATTGAATGCACTCGCTGGAACCGCTGGATCAGATACTGTCACTCTTCACATTCTGGGGGAGATGATTTCAGGACTCTTCAGTCAGTCTCTGTTCAGCTCAGATTATATCAGATTTAAAAGAAGGTGAAACCAACCACGTTAGTTTCATTCCACTTCATCGGCAGATATGTGAACCCCATTATGACAATCTAATTTATTTTTCATCTAGAAATTTTCATCAGACTCAGTGCAGAGTTATTCAGTTCCTAGACAAAGCAGTTAGTTACTGCAAGACTGTAAGATGAAAGGTGCTATAAAAATGTATAATGATAATAATTAGAATCATAATATTAATGATAGTGGAATTAACACTTAGAACTTCGTCTTCTTCTACAGGTAAAAACATCAAAATCTGATCATCATTCCTGAGGGTAGAGCTGAAAAAGGCTTTTTTGTACCTTGTCCTTCTCAAAAGCAATTAATTTTCACATAAGATAGTATTATTAGAATTCACAGTAGTTTTAAAATATATTAATTTTTAAGGATATTCTGGCCAATGATTCTAAATAACTCCTGAAACTTACTAATGACATCATCTTACTGTTCTGTAGAGACAGGTGGTAAATGGTAGGTGCTTCATTTGAGTTTTTGATAAATAAATGAACAAACAATAAGTATTGTGTACTTACTACATAGTGGTATTAAAGTGCCTAAAATGTTTGCTCTTAGCATACTCATTGTGGCAAATTTGGAAGATAAATATTAAAATATATTACAAAAGAAAAATAATCATAACCTAATTTGCTATTCAGAAGAAACCATTTGTGCCATGACATGATGGATCATTTCCTTCTAGTCTTTTTTTTCAAGCATATTAAAAGTAGTAATAATAACAATAACTGTGATTATACTCAGTACAATTTTGTATACTACTTATTCTAGTTAACCAGTTTTCAGTTGTTAACTTAGTTCTTTGGATCCTAAGGACAAGAAATGAATTCAGTTCACTTAAAGGAAACAAGCCAACCAACAGAAAACAGCAGAGGAGGTTGTGCATTCTTGAATGGCAGCTCTGACTTGGATTTGGAGCTGAGAGCTGTTAGAGGTCGAGGAGACACTAGTCAGTTTTTCTCTCTCCCTCTTGACTTTGTTCTATGCCCTCCCTCCTTCTTCTGTGAATCTTCTCTTTTGCCTTCATCACCTGGCTCATCCTCGTGATGGTCTCTAGAAAAAGCTTCAGAAGAAGCCAGTCTGGTTGGCATACTTATTTACCGTTGCCCTCAAAGAGTAAGAAAGAGAGAGACGACGTGTGTGTCGAACCCTAGCTATTCATCCGCCACCCCAGCCCCCTGCCTCCTTGGATCAAGCTCCATCTCTAGTTCAAATAGACTGATGTGGTTTCATTAAGTGAGTGAGTATTTTTGGCCAAGGCACTTTCTGCTAAAAGGACAAGTTGAATGGATATGTACAATATATACCATTTATCAGATAAATGCAAACTCTTTATTAGCATTCATTCATTCAGCAGATATTTATTGAGTGTCTGCCATGTGTCAACATTGCTGAAGGTGCTGAGGATACATCATTAAATAAAATAGACAAGAATCTTTCTTTTTATGGGTCTGAGATTCTATTGGGCAGAGACCAACAGTAAACAGAATGAATGAATAAATGAATAAATAAATTAAAAAATAAATAACATACTGTGTTAGATTTTGGTGAGTGCTAAGGAGAAAAATAAAGTAGGGAAAGGCATTATGGAGAAAAAAAAATGAGAGTGAGAGAGAGAGCTTACGCTGGTGAGGGTGGGACAGTTGTTTGCAATTTTAGGTTGGTCAGCAAAATGCTCTAGGAGATGAAATTTGACTCAAGATTTGAAGAAGGTAAAGAAGGAGTAAGCCATATAATTTAAATTATATTTTTATTGCTTTTGTTAAATAATCTTTGTACCAATTATTAAAATTCATTAAACACTTATGTTCCAGGGACCATTCTAAGCATACTGTGCCTATTTCTCAATCCTCAGACCACCTATTTGAGTTAGGTACTGTTACTGCTATTTCACAGATGAAGAATTGAAGCAGAAACAGGACTGGCTACTTGCCTCTGGTCTTTAAGTCAGTAGATGAAAGAGCTTGAATTTAACAGATTCTGGAGCCCTGCTCTTAAATGTTACTGCTGCTCTTCCAGTGACATACTAATTTAAAAAAATCAAATAAACCCACAATCATACAAAGAAGAAAGATACATTCAACACAAATTTTCCATCTAGGGCATGCAAAAAAATTGTGCATTTTGATTAATATCCTGCTCAGATACCTTTCTGTGTCTTCTTATGCGCATCACTGATTGTGTATATTTTACCTAAGCGAAGCAGTACTGTCTATGCTGTGCTGTAAACTGCCTTTCCACTCAAAATCATGTCGTGGGCATGTTTCCTAGTCAGTAAATGTAGACCTATGCCATTATTTTTATTGAATTTCAAATATTTCATTTTATGGATACATTGCTCTTTAGTCAGTCAGTATTTTTCCATTATTGAATATTTAAGTTATGGAAACCAGTCTGTGTTCATATCTACTCTTACTCTTTCGCTAGCCATTCCTAACAGCTGATGTGAATTACTAGAAGATCAATATAGCCCTACAGCAATTAGTACCCATGGTGAAGGCGACTAGAATGAAGAGACACAGCTATTATAGGCTCCTATAGGAATAGATGCTGCTTACGACTCCCATAACCAATGTTTTGGGATTTTTTTTTTTTTTTTGCGGTACGCGGGCCTCTCACTGTTGTGGCCTCTCCTGTTGCGGAGCACAGGCTCTGGATGCGCAGGCTCAGCGGCCATGGCTCATGGGCCCAGCCACTCCGCGGCATGTGGGATCCTCCTGGACCGGGGCACGAACCCATGTCCCCTGCATCGGCAGGTGGACTCTCAACCACTGCGCCACCAGGGAAGCCCCAGCAGGCGGATTCTTAACTACTGCGCCACCAGGGAAGCCTGGAATTTTTTTCATTCTGGACATAGAAGTTGACTTTTTCACTTATAGAATATGTTGATTCCAGTTATGGGGTTTGGGCAAGTCAATTTATGGTAGGATATTAAAATGGAATGGAGCATCACCTCCTTTGGAAAGCATTCCAGGCCATCCCCATTAAGGTGGGTGGCTCATCTCTGTTTTCCTATAACTCTCTATCCTTACCACTCCCTATTCCCACACTTACCATACTTTAGTTTTGTTTCTCTTCTCTGTTCTCTCCACTAGATGATGAGGTCATTAAATGAAAAACATGTTCCCTTAATTTCTGTGTCTTCAGTACAAAACTCACTACTTCTGGCATCTAATATGTAATGAAAAATGTTTTAGAAGAAGAGAAAGGAAGACTTCAAGGGGAGATGAAGAGCAGCTTAGCTTAGTTACCAGAGATGGGCAATAGGTTGAAAATGAAGGATGGAAGAAAGAGCAAAAATTACGGAGAGGAGAGAAGAAAATCTGGAAGACAAAATATGTGACCAAAAATATTGATATTGTCAAATGAACAGTATTGTTCCAGTTAAGTACATTTAATATAATTTGAGAAGAATAAAGAATTTATGCCAGAGACAATGTATCCTTTTACCGAATTGCCAACAGTATTTAAAAAAAACTACTCTGTGTATTTTACTAGAATCCATAAAAAGGCTGTTGTCTCTGGCTTTAAAAGCTATATATTCAATTTCATGCTACTGTGGTTATATATGATTCATTTAAAGTATTTATTGAAGGTCTACTCTGTACATAGTGATATATTAGGTAATGGGACATTTAGATGTGAATACTTCAAGCCCTTCTCCCAAGGAGCACACAGTGGAATAGGGTATTCAGAGTATGGTGTGATAAGTATAATTATGGAAACATGTTTATTATACAAATCTGTGTATTGTACAAGAATCTCTGGGGAGGGACTTCTTCAGAAGTGCTCAGAAGCTCTTGACAGAGTTGTAATAGGAGTATGTGGAGAGCGGGGAGAGAAAAGCAAATGAGCCTGAAGAGAGAGGCAGATGCCAGACCATGGAAGATTTCATGGACCAACTTTGGGCTTTACCCTGCAGATGATAAGAAGTCAGAGAAAGGATGACTCTAAACTGCCTGGAGTCTTACAGCCTGACTAGACAATTAGTACATTAGAGGAGAAACAAAGAAAAATTTGACAGAGCAGCTACTTCTTCTTTATGCCAAATGATGAGCCTTTGGGGCAAGGGAATCTTAACGTAAAAAGAACAGAGGTGCCCAACCCTTGAATTTCCCTCGCCAGTACAGGTAGACATTTTTGGGATTCTACAAATTAGAAGTTCTACAAATGTTATCTCTGAAGCAAACTGGTTAAGTGAGACAGGCTGGACCTTGGGGCAAATTTTATAAAATCACTCACTTTCAGGGTTGGAGGGGCTTTAGACTGCCCAGTCCAACTCCTCTACAAGTCTCCACCCTAGAATAGGCCAGGGAGTGGCCTGTTCTTACCCAGGCATCTCAGCTGCTTCTAAGAGAGGGCATCTCAATATAAGATCTTTTTAGAATTTAGAAAGTTCTGCAAATTGAGCCAAAGTCCTGTGCAATCTAATATCATACTCACTGGCTTTACTTCTTTTCCTCCAGAAACTGACAGATCATAATGCATTTTACTTTCCAGGATAAATATCTCTTGGTCCTTTAGTTACCATGGTGTTCCATGGTTTTACATTCTCCTTCTACCTTTGTTTCTATAAACTTACCTATGACTTTCCTCTGGTTTTGTCTTATTTCGGTCGTGTGCCTTTTAAATGGTGAGATCCAGAACTGGAGTTCAAGATGAAAATACTTACCATTGTTGGACACCTACTCCCAGGTGGGCTTTTGGTCCCTGGTCCCTTGATAATAACCTTAAAAAACCTCAGCCTCAAAAATGTGATCTCTTGGAGACCAAGTATCCAGAAATCTGGGTAGCAACAGGGACTCCCTTTCAGAAAGCCCTAGGCAGAGAGGGGACCATTTATCTTGACCCATTTTGGTGAAAATTGTCATTCTTTATATTGCCATGAAATAACAAGCTGAAGCTGGGATAAGGCACACAACTTCCTCTGCCCAGGTGTCCCCAGTGGCAGCGCTGCAGAAACCAATTATGCTAATAATATTTTCATACTAAAAAGAAAATGTGTGATTGCTGGTTATTTTGTTTTGAGCAGATGCCATTTTTTCCACTGGGAAAAATTTAAATGCAATTTTGTTGTTTCCCTTTCCTCAAAAATGGATCTCAAATGGCTTTAAGCCCTAGGTGCAGAACTCTTCTGGTGAATTTTGAAGACTATAGTGTAGGTAACAGCTTTTGCGTTAAGCTGCTTTCAGCCTGTAGCAAGTTAGCCTAAGTGCCAGGAATTCAGCTGCCCATCTCATCCTGCCCCGACCTCATCCAGCTCCTTAGTCATTTGTAGTCTGTATCCAGACTTACAACCCAGATGCTGGTCTTCTGTGGCTCAGCATCGCATCCCACAGACGAACTTGCTGTGGGATTATCCAAACTGAGTGGTTCTGTCTCCTGCATCACTAGGGAGGAAGCTTTCTCCCCTGTCCAGGTCACACCACTGTCAAATCAAAACAAGCCCACCCAAGCCCAACACACAACAATCTCCACGCTCTCTCCACTTTGAGTCCACTCCCACCCCTGCAGTAGTGACGCCCTTCCTTCTTCAGAGTGATTTCCAGTAACCTCCAGAGCCGTTTTTCTAATTTAAAAAAAACCTCATCTCGTGTGGAGAGAAGGGAACCCTCTTGCACTGTGGGTGGGAATGTAAACTGGTACAGCCATTATGGAGAACAGTATGGAGGTTCCTTATAAAACTAAAAATAGAGCTACCATATGACCCTGCAATCCCACTCCTCGGCATATATCTGGAGAAAAACATGGTCCGAAAGGATACATGCACCCCAGTGTTCATTGCAGCACTGTTTACAATAGCCAAGACATGGAAGCAACCTAAATGTCCATCGACAGAGGAATGGGTAAAGAAAATGTGGTACATATATACAATGGAATGTTACTCAGCCATAAAAAAAGAATGAAATAATGCCATTTGCAGCAACATGGATGGACCTAGAGATTGTCATACTGAGTGAGGTAAGTCAGACAGAGAAAGAGAAATATTGTATGATCTCGCTTATATGCAGAATCTAAAAAGAAATGATACGAATGAACATATTTACAAAACAGAACAGACTCACAGACTGAGAGTATGATCTTATTGTGACCAGGGAGGGGAGGGATAGTTAGGGAATTGGGGATTGACATGTACACACTGCTGTATTTAAAAGGATAACCAACAATGACCTACTATATAGCACAGGGAACTCTGCTCAATATTATGTGGCAGCCTGGATGGGAGGGGAGTCTGGGGGAGAATGCATACATGTATATGTATGGCTGAGTCGCTTTGCTGTGCACCTGAAACTATCACAACATTGTTAATCGGCTATACCCCAAAATAAAATAAAAAGTTAAAAAAAAAAAGAATGATATTGGGAGGAAAATGGTCAAAAAACAAAACTCATCTCGTCTAGCTTCTTGGCCAGCATTTCGAACCCCCTACAGATGAGTCTGAAGGACTAACAGCAAGTCCTCCTTGACCTCGTTCTGGCAGGTAGGTGGCATGTGTCTGAAAAGTACTCAGACCAGGTTTGCCTCCTCCCGGTTCTCACGGGTAGAACACCCAGCAAATTCATTTTAAAGTGCTGCCCCTCACAACCCATAGAATCGTAAAGGAGACCAAACACAAATGATAAGAATTTCATATGTGGAATACATTACCACCTCCCAATAAATGAAAAAGCATCATCCTGAGGGGCCAAACAGTGGCCAAAGCTGGCAGCTTTCCTACTTGCTAGACAGAGAAACGATAAATTTGTGAGGGGTTGACAGGACAAAGAAATGTAAGCTTGGGTGTTTAGCTAGTGAAGAATCTAAAAAGAGTTTGTGCTTGGGATCGTAAATTAAAGAAGTAACAAGGTTTGTTTGTATAGGCTTCTTGGCCTGAATTCCCTCTTTCTGGCGATAAGGGTGTCCTTCTTCCTCCAGATGTAGGGAGGGTAGCTTTCACATAGGAGATTTATTTCCTGCTTTCAGGGAGACAGAGGGGAGGGACAAACTATCCCTCCTGCATTGGCCATTTCTTAAGTAACTAATTCAAAATGATCAGTATGCTACTTTTGCATATTGGGGGGCAGACTGCTCTGAGCCCCAGCAAGTGGAACTTGAGTTTCTAGACCATGTATCATTCCTCTAGAGAGTCAGTATACTTTGACGACAGAACTCCTTGAATTCCCCAGGTGATACAGGTGGCAGATTGCTGATAACTAGTTAATGATTAGAGGAAAATGGCTCATAGAAATTGAGGGGACTAGCCAAAGGTAACATGGGGAAACAATTCAGATCAAGAATCCAGGTCTCCTGATTCTTGCTTATGTGTCACCATATTCTATGAGCATACTGGTTTTATTTTTCTTCGTTCCTAGGGTGACCAGATGCCTACTTTTGCTTAGGACAGTCTTACTTTACACCTGTTGTTCCAGAATAATTATAAAAAGTGCCCCTTTTTACATTCAAAAGAGAAGAGGTCTGGAAAATTGAAATTGCATGATGACTCACCATCTGACATATATTTTTTGTTTGTTTATTATTCATCTCACCCATTAGAATGTCATATCCATGACAGCAGGGACTTTGGATGTTTTGTTCAGTGGTCTATTGTCAGTACCTTAACTGGTGCTGACTCATAGTATATGTTCAATAAATGTTTGCTGGTTTAATTAAAAAAATCATCATCATTGTTGGTGTGAAAGCGAGACATCTACATCCCTCAGGGGTTAAGAAGGAAAAATAAGATACTGCTACATTTGCATGTTGGATATAGATCTAAGGAGAGAGGAACTTTTCAGAGGTAATTTTCTGTGCAATGTTAGCATTTATTCATTTCTGACCTTTGAGCTGTGGGCAATGAGAGGCAGCTTTTTTAAAGTCTCCATTCGCTAATGCTGATTTTCTAGGCATGAAGGTGCCAGCAGGAGCTGGTAAATAACAACCAAGCTTTTCTCCTATTCCCTTCACTCTCCCTGACATCTCATGAAGCACTCTCTTGTTTGATCAATTTTTTCCCACCTAGTAAGGAAGAAACCTACAGAGCCTGCCTCAGCAAGACTTCCCAGAGGCTCCAAATGAATATTAAATGGCTCCCTACAAACTCACTGGTCTGGTAAAATGTAACATGAGTCAAAAAGTTCTGAGATGCTTGATAACAAGAGAAAGAGAAGGATCTTATCAAGGCTTTGGGGCAGATTTTCATTGGGGCCACATTTTTTTTTTTTTTTTTTTGTGGTACGTGGGCCTCTCACTGTTGTGGCCTCTCCCGTTGCGGAGCACAGGCTCTAGACATGCAGGCTCAGCGGCCATGGCTCACAGGCCCAGCCGCTCCGCGGCATGTGGGATCTTCCCAGACCGAGGCACGAACCCATGTCCCCTGCATCGGCAGGTGGACTCTGAACCACTGCGCCACCAGGGAAGCCCAGGGCCACATTTTAAAATTGCATTCTGGTGGGACAAACTCACCAAATTTCCAGAACATGTCACAGAAGGCAATATTTGCACTTATTCATTTGCTGCTGTTGTTTTTAAAATCATTCAGTTTTTGTTTTTAGGTCCTTCTCGAGTCATTAGATATGTTTATTTCTTGAGCAGCTATTATGTGCCAGAAGCCATGCCAGATGCTTAGAATATAAACATGAATAGGAAAGCCATAGTTCCTGCTCTGATGAAAGTTACATTATGCGCACGCCTGCGCGTGCACACACACACACACACACACACACACAGTATGAGAGAGGCCGAGAGCAAGTGAGACAAGTGAGAGAGCTTGAATAGGTATTGATTGTGCTTACTACTTTGAAGGAAGAGAAAGGTGCAGACATAAGAATATTCAGAGGTCCTCCCTCCCTTCCTCCCTTCCTTCCTTCCTCTTGCAAAGCAATAAAACTGTATTAGCAATTGATGTGATTGCTTATGTAGAAAAGCCCATGGTATTGGGTTGGCCAAAAGGTTCATTCGGCTTTTTCCATAAGATGGTTCTAGTAGCACTTAGTTGTCTTTAACTTCATTCAAAACAATTTTGTTAGATTGTATGTGACAGCTGTCATATCAGTGTGCATTTTAAAAAAGGCATCAAAATTGGTGAATTTTTGTGTAGCCACTTTAATATTGAAGATGGAAGAAAAAAAAGCAACATTTTGGCATATTATGCTTTATTATTTCAAGAAAGGTAAAAATGCAACTGAAACACAAAGAAGGATTTTTGCAGCGTATGGAGAAGGTGCTTTGTCTGGTCGAACATGTCAAAAGCCATTTGCGAAGTTTCGTGCTGGAGATTTCTTTCTGGATGACACTCCATGGTTGGGTAGACCAGTTGAAGTTGATAGCGATCAAATCGAGACATTAATTGAGAACAATCAACGTTATACCACGAAGGAGATAGCTGACATACTCAAAATATCCAAATCAAGCATTGAAAATCATTTGCACCAGCTTGGTTATGTGAATCACTTTGATGTTTGGGTTCCACATAAGTTAAGCGAAAAAAACCTTCTTGACCGTATTTCCACATACGATTCTCTACTTAAAAGTAATGAAAACATTCTGGTTTTAAAATAAATTGTGGCGTGCTCTGAAAAGTGTGTACTGTACAATAATGTGGAACAGAAGAGATTGTGGGGCAAGCGAAATGAGCCATCACCAACCACACCAAAGGCTGGTCTTCATCCAAAGAAGGTGATGTTGTGTATATGGTGGGATTGGAAGGGAGTCCTGTATTATGAGCTCCTCTGGAAAACCAAACGATTAATTCCAGCAAGTACTGCTCCCAATTAGACCAGCTGAAAGCATCACTCGATGAAAAGCGGCTGGAATTAGTCAACAGAAAACGCATAATTTTCCACCAGAATAACGCAAGACCTCATGTTTCTTTGACCACCAGGCAAAAACTGTTACAGCTTGGCTGGGAAGTTCTGATTCATCCTCCCTATTCACCAGACATTGGATTTCCGCTTATTTCGGTCTTTACAGAATTCTCTGAAGGAAAAAATTTCAATTTCCTGGAAGACTGTAAAAGGCACCCGGAACAGTTCTTTGCTCAAAAAGGTAAAAAGTTTTGGGAAGATAGAATTATGAAGTTGCCTGAAAAATGGCAGAAAATAGTGGAACACAAGGGTGAATACGTTGTTCAGTAAAGTTCTTGGTAACAGTGAAAAATGTGTCTTTTATTTTTACTTAAAAACCAAAGGCACTTTTTGGCCAACCCAATATTTACAAAAGAAACTTTAGATAAGTGAATTTAGCATAGTTCTAGTATATGTGATAAAGACACAAAAATCATGATCCTATTTTTGTAGAGAAAAATGTATATCATTGAAAAGAAGACCAGAAGATTGTGGTTCTCTATGGGTGATAGATTCCTAAATTTTCTTTTCTTTCTTCCTTTCTTATTTTTGTTTTTTGCCTACCTGTATTTTTTTAATGGGTCATTCCTTATTCACCATTTTTGGCACTCAGTGGGGCTTTTCAATTAGAATATTCTGAAATTTTAAAAAACTGAGGCACAAGTGACACATAATATGCTGGTTTCAGGTATACAATATAATGATTCAATATTTGTGTACAGTTGACCTTTGAACAACATGGGTTTGAACTGTATGGGTTAATTTATATGCAGATTTTTAAAAATAAATACAGTATTGCATGATCTGAGGTTGGTTGAATCCATGGATATGGAACTGAGGATACAGAAGACCAACTGTAAAGTTATATGTGGAGTTTTCTACTGTGAGGGGGGTTTGGTGCCTCTAACCGCCAAGTTGTTGAAGGGTCAGCTGTATAGTGCAAAATGATCTAGTTAATATCAATCATCATACATAGTTTAAAAAAATTTTTTTTCTTGTGATGAGGACTTTGAAGATCTACTCTCTTAGCAACTTACAAATATGCAATACAGTATTATTAACTATAGCCACCATGCTGTACATTACATCCTCTTGAGAGGTTCTTTTTGGTGGGGAGGAGATTAGTGTTTATTTATTTAAAAAAAATTTTATTGGAGTATAGTTGATTTACAATGTTGTGGTAGCTCCTGTTGTATAGCAAAGTAAATCAGTTGTACATATACTTATATTCACTCTTTTTTTAGATTCTTTTCCCATATAGGCCATTGCAGAGTACTGAGTAGAGTTCCCTGTGCTATACAGTAGGTCCTTATTAGTTATCTATTTTGTATATAGTAGTGTGTCTATGTCAAAGAGGTACTTTAGTTAGGATGTTGGAGGATGCCAAGCTGAGCCTGAAGGATAAAAAGAAGACAGCTGTACAGAGGTCAGTATGTTCATCAGCTAGGACTGCTGTAACAAAGTACCACAAACTGGGTGGCTTAGAACAATAGAAACTTATTGTTTCACAATCCTGAATTCCAGAAGTCTAAAATCAAGATGTCGGACCTCTGAAGGCATTGGGGAAGGATTTGTTTCAGGCTTCCTAGCTTCCTCAGGCATTCCTTGGCTTGTAAAGTGCCGTCTTCTCTCTATCTCTTCACATCATTCTTCTTTCTGTGTGTGTCTGTCTCTGTGTCCAAATTTCCTTTTTTTATAAGGACATTAGTCATATTGGATTAGGGCCCACCGAATGACCTGATTTTCACTTGATTGCCTCTGTAAAGATCCTATTTCCAAATAAGGTCATATTCTGAGATATTGATGTTTGAACTTCACCATACTTTTTTGGGGGGTGGGGTGGGCACAATTTAACTCATAACAAGTTGCACCAATAGTGTTCCAGGCAGAAGACCACATGTTCAAGTCCCTGAGCTAGAATGTAGGTTGGGGAGTTGGAGAATCAGAAGACTGGTGGTCTGAATAGGGCAGGCAGAGCGGCAGGAGGAGACCAAGAGGGGGACTGCACTGGCAACTACAAAACCTTCAATATGGATGATTCGTTCATTTTTGCTACTAATGCCTGCTGCAGTAACTTTTAGGGGATATACAGAGAGATTGCAAAGATAGTTCTGTCTTTTCCTCTTTGTAGTTCATGGAATACAGCTAAGGAAGGGAGCTTCCCAACTGGTCATGGTCGTTGCCAACTTAGAAAAATTAATTTTTCGTGCAAGTCAAATTGCTGCACTTGTGTCCCCTGCCTGTACCAGGAACAACGGGAGCCACGCTGTGAATCATCTTCAAATAAAACTGTGAAAGACAGCAGGACATGGACTTTGCACCATGTCAGATTCAGAGGCCAAGTGGCTTCCTCCAGGGGTCATACCACTCTTCTGGCTGCTAGGTTTGCATTAAGAAGGCTGGGTATTTAGTGGAGGGGGAGAGGACACAGAAGAGGAGAAAATGAACATTGTGGAATTATGATCTCACTTCAACCAAATTGCTGTGGGCTTAGTGTATTTAAGAAATTGGACTTTAGGCCATCTATATCTTTAGTTTGACCACCCGTATCCCTAGGGCCTTTCGTATGAAAAATACATTTTCATGAATCTGTGTGTACCTTCTAGATGATATTTCTTTTTTTTTTTTTTTTTTAAGTGTTCTACCACATGCCTTTATTCATTTCTTTATTCACTCAACAAACCTGGCCTTGGGGCCTTGCTTAAAATTTTGGCTTTGATCTCCAGGAAGTGGAGGTTTTGGAAAAGGAATGTGATGTGGTTGGAATGGTCTTTTTGGAAGGTCAAGAACTGAGAGAGTGGCTTAATGAAGTCAGGGCCTGGCACCTGGTAAATCAATTAGGAAGTCAGGGAAATTTCCCGGGAAGATCACCTGCTCATGGAGTTCTATTATATGTCAAATGTATGTTGTTCTCTCTCACTGCGAACAAAAAGGAAAAATCAATGAAGAAAGAAACACAAAATATAGCACCAATTTTTGGAATAAGGCCCATTTCAATTTAGGCATCATCATATAGACCTGGTGGCCCAGTGCTGCTGTAGATTTTTGCTCTCTTATTACTGGTGAGAATGAGCTTTATATGATTTCTCCCCTTGATTCAGATGGAGAAATGGAAGCAAATATGATACATTAGTTAACCTGTAACAATTTTACCACAAATTTAGCAGCTTAAAATGGCAAAGTTTATTATCACACAGTTTTTGTGGGTCAGGAGTTAGAGTTGCCTAAGCTGGTCTTCTACTTGTGGGTCTCACAAGGCTGTAATCAAGGTGTTGGCCAGGGCTGTGGTCTCATCCGAGGTTTGATTGGGGGAAGAATCTGCTTCCAAACTCACATGGTTGTTGGTAACATTCAGTTCCTTGTGGTTGTAGGCCTGAAGGCTTCTTGTTGGCTATTGGCGGAGGTGACCTTCAGCTCCTAGAAGCTGCCCTTAACTCCTTGACACATGGGCCTCCCAACATGACCTCTTACTTCTTTACTGCAAAGGAGAGAGTTGCCTTAAAATATGGGTATTATAATCTTATGTAATCAAGTATACATACATAACCATGCACATCCTGTCACTTTGCCATATTCTATAAAGCTAGAAGTAAATTACTAGGCCAGCAGATACTCAAGGTCAGGGGATCACTAAAGGGTATGAACACAAGGAGGCAGAGGTCATGGGGGCCACCCTAGTGGGGTGTCTGCCATATGTGATGTTCAGTGACTTGGTGGAGGTGATGGAATGGATAAGAGGGTGAAAAAGACCAGAGCCTATAGGCTCCCAGAAAACATTGTTGCCATCACAAAACCACCCTGTTTTCCTCTTACTCCATGTAATCTTGGGAAATTGATCCAGAATCCCCACTGAATCCTTCAGGGTGATTATTTCAACCCCACTACAAGGATAAGGCAAAAGCTGTTCTGTTATCTGTGTTCTGGAATCCTGGTGGCAGCAGCAGTTGGTGTTGGTTTTATTTTCCTATTCCTTTTTTGTTGTGTTTCATTCCATTAAATATTATCTTCTTTGCCTGAAAGATTTTGCTCCTTTTTTTTAAAAAATAGATCTTTATTGGAGTATAATTGCTTCACAATGTTGTGTTAGTTTCTGTGGTCACCAAAGTGAATCAGCCATATGCATACATATGTCCCCATATCCCCTTCCTTTTTTTTTTTTGTATTCAAACAAAGTCACAAAAATTATAATCATCCTCATCAGTTCACTCAGTCCCATGTAATTTATTTGTTTTCATCTTGATCCTTTGTTAGCACTTTTATGAATTCATGAGTTTTCCATCAGAGTTCTGAAAATGCTTATTCATTCAGTTCAGCAGTATAGTCAGTTACCAGAAACCTGTACTTGTCAGAGGCTTTTCCATGAATTCCTTGGAGATGAAACCCTTTTATAGGAACATTTTTGCAGAAGCATCAGAGCACACCCAGAACTGTCTGTAATGACAAAAGACTTAAAAATGACCATAGTTAAAGATTTGATGAAAGTTCATAGTAATGCAATTGACAAGGAAATTTAGTTACTTCTGCGATATACATTTCAAAGTAATAACTAGAATTATGACTTATAACATTATACCAGAACATATAAGATTTTTAGAAATTTCATGTAATGTCTGAAACATTTATGTTAACATATTTCCATAGAAATAACTCAAAGAAAGTTTAGTATTAGTTTTTTTCTTTGATTTTTGAATTTAATTTAATTTATTTTTTTATACAGCAGGTTCTTATTAGTCATCAATTTTATACACATCAGTGTATACATGTCATTCCCAATCTCCTAAGTCAGCACGCCACCTAGATGATATTTCTATTTCTTTTACCCTGCCTTAATCTACTGTCAAGTATGGAAACTTATATTTCTTATTTTATCTCACAAACTTAAGCCCTGGGTCAGCCCCTTCTTACTGTAGTGATTAAATGGAACTTATTTTATTTATTTTTTTCTAATTTCAAGTATGCATTGCTGTTTTAATCCTTAAACAACCTTGCAAGGTAGGTAGCCTAATTGCGTTTTAAAGATGAGGAAGCTGAAGCGTAGAGAATTTAAGTGGTAGCGACGCACCTAGTGTTAACAGCATGAAACTAGGAGCTGCCTGCCTGGGTTCAAATCCCAATGCTGCTGTTAATTGGCTTGTACTGATATGACCATAAACTGGTTATTAAACCTCTTTGAGTCTCAGTCTCCTTATCTATAAAATGAAGGTGGTAATAATACTTGACTCACAGAGCTGATATAAGTATTAAATAAGTAAATATGTATAAAGGACTTAGCCCAGTGTCTGGCACATAGCATTTACTAACTAGTTGTTGTTAAACACTAGGTATTAATCTCAGTTGCAAAAACTGCTGGCGCTGTGCACTTGGGCAAGTTCTTTCACCTTCTTAAATCCTCATCTCTAGTATTCCCTCCAACAGCTACTCTGTTGAAGCATTGCAGTGATGATTAAAGAAGATGTTCCTTGTTGGGTATTTAGCACCATTTCTGGCCTAATGAGTGCTGTATGAGTTAAAGTCAGAAAGAGAAATGCTGTGCATGGTTTTGTAAATCAGAGTACAGAGTTTGTATTTTATTTCATATGCATTAGAGAAGGCTTGAAGGGTTTTAACTAGAGAAGTATTGGTATGTTTTAGGTTTTTAAAAGATAACTTTGGCAGTAGTGAGTTAACGGAAAGATTGGGATTGAGAGGTGCAATGGAACAGCCAGAGGAGGCTATTTCAGGCATCCACTCAATAAATGTGGTGGCCAGGACTACGTAAAAATGGAGGTGGAGAGAAGTGACCCAGTTTAGGATCTATTTTTGAAGTAATATCAGACGCATTTGCTGATGGATTGGTTGTGGAAAGTGAAGAAAAGGTGAGAAGTTGGTGCTAATGCCTGGAGGATGATGGTGCCATTTCCTGGGAAAGGCAAGGAGGAGGGAGGTTTGAAGGGGTGACAGCAAGAGTTCTGTTGGGGCATTTTAAGGTATTATGGGTGCTAGGGGATGCTGCTTGATTATTACATTAATAACTGTTTTATATACCCTGTGGGATTTATTTAGACCACAGTCCCTGCCCCCCAAAAAGTTGAAGAGGTTTTCATTGATATTAACCTTGACAAGGCATCTATTGAACTAGTAATAAAAGATTAACATCCATTGAAGGAGGCAGAAAGTAAGCACCCTAACAATAAAGATTAATAGAGCTGTGATGGAATATGTGATTTATATTTTAGCCACTTAGAAAGAAATTTGTGACCATTCACATTTGAGCATCTGAAAGTCAGAAGCTCACAAACCATTTGCATCAGGAAGAATGTGATTTTTGAAATGAGTGGCATAATGAACAATGTCTGCATCAGGAATTTTAAAGTAACTCAGAAGCACATGTTGCATGGCCACCCATTTTAACCATGTTATCATAAATCAGGGGTGATAATATGAAAGAACAGCCTCTTAATGTACATGAGAGGGATCATGGTGGTGTCCCTTCCATCTTTGAATCACTGATAGCACAGCTGCTGGCAAAAAGTTTGTGCTTAAGAAAATAGGTAAAGAATGGAAGAGGGAAGGAGGAGAGTAAGGGGCAAATGCTAAACCATAAGCAACACTCCTCTCCCTGTGACACTCACCTTGAAGATACAATCAAATCTACCAAAATTCATGGAAAACTTGGCATTGTTAGAGTTCACATGGGAACCAAAGAAAGCAATTAACATCATACCCAGGGTGATGCCAGTGTGAGTGTGATAGCAAAAGCCATAGTGTTAGCCCAATGTTTAATATTTGTAAAATCATGCTTACTTAGACTTAGGAAATTCCTCAGTGTTTATGTGTTGAATTGTGCTCCCCCACCCCCAAATTAATATGTTGAAGTCCTATACCTCCAGTATTTTAGAATGTGACTGTATTTGGAGATAGGGTGTTTTAAAAATTATTTATTTATTTTTGGCTGTGTTGGGTCTTCGTTGCTGTGCACAGGCTTTCTCTAGTTGTGGCAAGTGGGGGCTACACTTTGTTGCAGTGCGAAGGCTTCTCATTGTGGTGGCTTCTCCTGTTGTGGAGTACAGGCTCTAGGTGCGTGGGCTTCAGTAGTTACAGCATGCAGGCTCAGTAGTTGTGTCTTGCAGGCTCTAGAGTGCAGGCTCAGCAGCTGTGGCTCATGGGCTTAGTTGCTCCACGGTATGTGGGATCTTCCCGGATCAGGGCTCCAACCCGTGTCTTCTGCACTGGCAGGTGGACTCTTAACCACTGCACCACCAGGGAAGCCCTGGAGATAGGATCTTTACAGAGATAATCAAGTAAAAATGAGGTCATTGGGGTGGATGGGTCCTAATACAATATGACTGGTGTTCTTATGGAAAGGAGAAATTTGCATAGTGATGTACATAGAAGGAAGATGATTTAAAGAAACACAGGGAGAAGATAGTCGTCTATATGTCAAGGAGAGGGGCCTGGAATAGATCCTTCTCTCACAGTCCTCAGAAGGAATCAACCCTGCCGACACCCTGATCTTGGACTCCCAGCCTCCAGAACTGTGAGACAAATTTCTGGGTTGTTTAAGCCACCCAGTCTGGGGTATTTTGTTATGGCAGCCCCTGCAAACTAATTCACCCAAGCCATGGACTCCAGGTTCCACCAATTCTATTTTAATCTCAGGGGCCACATAGCCTTCCCACTGACATTTGAGCTACATACAGTTTACCACTAACTATAGGCTTCTCAAACCCTATATGATTCACCTAGAGATCCAGAATTCTGGATCCCTGCCGTGGGAGATTCTAGTTCAGTTGGTCTGGGGTGGTGCGTAAGAATTTGCATTTCTAGCAAGTCTTAGGTACTGCTGTTACTGCCAGTCTACAGCGCACACTTTTAGGAGCCTTGAGTCTAGTACAATGCCTAGGACATGGTAGGTGCTCAGTGAAAATCAAATGAATTAATTTTAGGAATTCTGCTTTAGATTAAGAATCAAATAGACACATGGCCACTCATCTCATTCAGTGATTCTTAATGGGGTAGATGCGTGGGATTTACAGAATTAAAATTTCTGGGGTGTGTGTTCAGAATATGTGTATTTTTTTTTTTTTTTTTGCGGTACGCGGGCCTTTCACTGTTGTGGCCTCTCCCGTTGCGGAGCACAGGCTCTGGACGTGCAGGCTCAGCGGCCATGGCTCACGGGCCCAGCCACTCCGTGGCATGTGGGATCTTCCCAGATCAGGGCACGCACCCATGTCCCCTGCATCGGCAGGCGGAATGTCAACCACTGCGCCACCAGGGAAGCCCCAGAATATGTGTATTTTGATATAGACTTGGTATCAGAGTGCTGCTCCAAGCAAGGCACCATTTAAAGCAGAGTGCTTTAACAAACTTATTCTGCTGTTGTTGAGGAGGAAGAGGTTTCAAAGGATAGAAGTAATTGCTGCAGCCAGAAGTCTACAGGTGCAAGTGATTGAAAATGGTGACCGGGTCAGAGAATGCTAATCATCCATGAAGTGGGCTCGCTGCGACTCTGACACCGTGTCTCCTGGTGCACTCTGTGGTAGGTGCATCTTTGCTGAATAAATACAAAGTGAACTTGACGGGAAAGGAGACCTCAGCAGTCCTACAAAGGCAATTTTGCAAGCTGTCTGGCGTGGAATTACTGGAATGTTTGCTCAGGAAGAAACAGCTGACATCATCTTTGCTCTCTTTGTATCTCAAGGGCAGAGTTATCCATGCCTCTGGCCTGCACCGACACCCACAGAGGGAAGAATGGCTTCCAGAGGGAAAGGTTAAAGAACAGGTCAGCTGGGCATCCACGCTCCCTTTCCCTCCCTCCCCCCGTTTGTCATTTTTCTGGCAAGGTGAATTCAATGTCCAGTAATTCCTTCTGGCTTTCTAAGAGCTATGAGACACAAAAGTGTGAGAAAAGTCATCCCGGCACTAACAGGATTAGCTCAGCTTCATAAACTAATCACTCTGGCCAGAGAGAATAAAGAGGAAAGCAATGGGCATGGGCAAGCAACATAAAGATAATGGAAGTTTCCATTAAATATCAAGGAGTGAGTGTGTGTGTGTGTGTGTGTGTGTGTGTGTGTGTGTGTGTGTATGTATGTGTGTGTTGTCTAACTCACAAAGACTGTCCTCTTTTCCATTTCAGGGGGCTTGTTCAATATGAAATGGGAACGTGTCTTATCTCAGCTTTCCCTAAAAGCGATCCCAATGCCTGGCACATAAGCTGCTATAAAAGCTTTGTTGAATTATTAAATCAAGGCCATTCTGATAATCATAGAAGCAGCAATTAATTAAGAGAGGCAGAGTAGTGTGGCAGCATGAGGACTAGATTTGTGAACAGACACTAGGATCTACTTATTTCTTGGCATCACTTGCTGGAGAGACTTGAGGAAATCACTTGATTGCTCAGGAACCTTATTTCCATCTGTGTAAAACAAAGAGATTAGACTAATTTTTCTCCAGTGTTCTGTTGGATACCCACCAATAAGGGTATAATGAATCAACTTTTAGCTGTGTGTGCTTTTACATTGATTAATAAGGTATACCTCTAAGGTTAGAGTCCACCTGTGTCTTGGTGTGCAATTTTAGGCAATATAAGTGTCTTGCATGAGTAGTTCAGAAAATAAATGGAAAAATACATAATGGTTAGAGCACGCATTATGGAATTTAGATACAACTGGTGTTTGAATCTTGTCTTTGTGATTCACTAACTGTGTGATACTAGGTAAGTTGCTTAAATTCTCTGGTCTTCAGCCTTCTTTTTTTTTTTTTTTGCCTGAAAATGGAGAAATCGATAATATATGGCCATTACTTTAGGCATCATAATTCTTCATTTTCCTTGAAGGAGGTGATGGGAGGGTAAAGTTTTTAGGTGGGACAGCGTAGGAAAGTCCTATGCTGGGCACATTTTGCTCATTCATTTAACGATCATGAGTGGACTAACTGATGTGATTTGATACCAAGATAGTACAGCAGAAACTAACACAACATTGTAAATCAGCTATACTCCACTAAAAATTTTTTAAAAAATAAATGAGATCATTAAAGAAAAAGACATAACCCCTGTATTCAAGGAGTTTAAGGTCTAATAGAGGAATATAAGTTTTCATACTTACTTTCTCTGAACTAAAAGACAGATCTTTGAGACTTTCATGTGTAGAAAAATCACCTACTCTCTCTACGTTTTAATATTACCATATGCAGAGGTAGGGGTGATATAATTTACCTCATAGACTGGACACACAGTGCAAGTCACAAGGAATCACACATCACACAAGTGTTTTGCTTTTCTCTTTGGTGCTTCTCCTTCTTTTGGTTCATAGCCCATGTCTCCTCATCTTGATACAGGCTTGAGAAGCAGTGTGAAGAAAGGTTGAATTTACTGAGTAAACAAAGACAGATGTATTGCGTGTCTGAGAAGGAAATGATGTCAGAAACGGTTTTTTACCAGATAGTGAGCAAAAGATGTGTGGGGATGGATGCTCTGTAACTAAGGTGGGTAAAGTCGAGCTTTTCTAGAGGAGCACATTGTGCATGTATACGTGTGACAGATAAGTGTGGAAGATGCTTCGTGTTAATACTAATGAACTTACCTAGGTCACACATTGTTAAAGAAATGGAAAAATAGAAAATAGGTTTTGAGCATGAGGAGAACTTGAGGTTTGCATGTGAAATTAAAGAGATTGACTAGTAATTGATAGCAGAAATGATTGAGGTTCACTTGAGGATAATTTTTTTTTACTGGATTCTTATGATAGCATTTACTCATTTAGTCATCAAAGTTTTATTTAATGTCATTTCTGTGTTAGGTTTGGGTCTTGGATAAGAAGTAGAAAGAAATATGTCAAAGTTTATTTAGGAATACATGACAGTAAGACATGACAATAGGGAATTCCCTGATGATCCAGTAGTTAGGACTCTGAGTTTCCACTGCAGGAGGCCTGGGTTTGACCCCTGGTCAGGGAACTAAGATTCCACAAGCTGCGTGGTGCCACACACACAAAAAAAAAAGACATGACAATAAATAAGATTCAATGCTAATTACTATATTGGAGGCATGTATTGCAGGAAGATGTAATGGATGAATTGAGTAGTAAGAGCAGATTTCTCAAAAGATGTAACATTTGAATGTAAGACGTACCTCTCTAAATGGATTATTAGTTATCCTGGAATCCTTATCTTAAAAGGTAAGATAATACTTTGTGGGGTTTTCTCTAATCAAGCACAGCTTATTAAGGAATCCACATGTTCAAAAACTTGATTTTATATGGGGGGTTCTGAGTAAAAAGTAGAGTAAGAATCAAGCTTTAATTACTAGGAGTCTAGATTGTGTGTTGGGGGTATGTGTGTGTATCTGTTCCTTCCTCCCACCATCCCTTCCTTCCTCTCTCCAACTGAGATCTGAGAGTCCTTTTCCAGGAATACTTTTGCAGAATTCAGATCACATACATTTCATCAAAATAGCATCTTTAGGATAATCTCCTCCAAATCTATTTTTGCAGGAGATGAGAGGAGGATAATGTGCAGCTTTTAGAATGACTGTGAATGAATCATGGATTCTGACTTTTGCTTACTTTGTTTTGTTATGAACATTTTGTGACTATTAAAAAAAACAACAAAAAAGGCAACATCATACTGTTGGAAGGCATAATGAAAGAATATGTAATTTTAGCAAAGCCCAAACTAAAACATTGCAAGCTTATATCTAAGTTTTTCATTACTAAGAAATGTAAACTCTTTTTAATTTTTCTTTCCAAATGGAAGATAGCAGATGTTCATCTGTTACCATGAAAGTCTATTTTAATTGGCAGTTGTGGTCTCAGAGTAATTTTAAATTGCTACCAGGCTGTCACTTTTGCTTTTGCTGACTTGCAAGGAGGTTTAATGCCTCCCCCACTGAGCTAAACTTTATCCTTCTAGTTGGAACTGTTGGATCACCTCAATTTACGACAAACATAGAAGAGATTTAAATAGTCCACAGAAATGCAATGAAAATGCCTCGGATTTAAATAGTCCACAAAAATGCAGTGAAAATACCTCGGAGTAGAAGTGTGAGGTTTTAAAAGCACTCTGAGATCCAGAGATGTAACTTGTTACGAGAAAACATGTGCAACAGATAGAGGCATCCAGGGTAAGGAAGAATAAGGCCCTTTGGTCAGATTGAATTGTTTTAATATACTCATAACAACTACTGGTTAACAAGCAATCACCTCCATATATAGTCTATCAAATTTGATCTTTAGAGTGGCTTATGGAATTAGAATACTACACTAGTTTTATGTAAGTTTGCTTGCTTTGTCCATCCTGACTTGGAGAAACTTCTATGATAATTCTATCTGACTAGGTACTAATCAAGGTTTGTATGTTGGAAGAACTGAGATTGGAAGATTGTATAGGGCAAAAGCAAATATATGGAGCTGGAAACCAGAAGATCTGGAACTTTACCTAGGCTCTTCTGCTAGTTGGCCGTGTGGTTGATGATGTTTGTTTTGTGAAGGGAGTCGGGGTAGGGGGCAATGTGATTCTAGAGATTTTCTCCAGTAAAAAGAATTTATACTTTTTATTCTCACTTCATATGCTGCATTTTTCTTGCTTTACCTCTTCTTACTCTGGGCCTTTTTGTTTTCTCCAGATCTGTACCCAGATGTCTCGTGTGTTCTTCAGTAAATAATCTTGTGCATAATACAGAGACATTACGGCAAGATGGATATTAGACTTTGGGAAAATTGTTTTACCTTCTCTGAACCCCCTTTATCCTCGCCTGTAAAATGGTTATATATACCTCATAGGATTACTGTGAGGATAGACTGAGAACAGATGTAAAACGTTTAGGAGAGTGGAATTGCCGAGTGATAGAGTATATATTCAGCATTAGTGTTGCCTGCCTTTTTTTTATTTGTGCCAGTCTGGTATAGTATAGTTTCATCCCATTTGATTTTAATTTTAATTTTCCTGAAGACAAAAGAAGTTGAGCATCTTTTCATGTATCTACTGGTCACTTATGTACCATGTTACATGGATTTCTTTTTTTTTTTTAACATCTTTATTGGAGTATAATTGCTGTACAATGGTGTGTTAGTTTCTGCTGTATAACAAAGTGAATCAGCTATACCTATACATATATCCCCATATCGCCTCCCTCTTGTGTCTCCCTCCCACCCTGTGGATTTCTTTTTCAAGTATTTTGCCAATGTTTCCATTGGTTGTTTGTCTCTTAATGATACAGCTAAAAGAACATGTACTTTGGATGCAAGTCCTTTGCAAACTGTGTGTTGTATTAGTCTCCTAGTAACAAATCACACAAACTTGGTGGCTTAAAACAACAGAATTTTATTCTCTTGGAGTTGTAAGTCCAGACATCTGTAATCAAAGTATCAGCAGGGTTGAGCTCCCTCTGGAGGCTCTAGGGGAGGCTCCTTCCTTGCCTCATCCAGTTTCTGGTGGCTAGAGGCATTCCTTGACTTGGGGCTACATGAAACCATTCTCTGCCTCCATCTTCTTATGAATCTTAACCTGGCCTTTCCCCTTGTGTCTCTTTGTCTCACATCTCCCTCTCCTTTCTCTCATATGGACATTGGTCACTAGATCCAGTATGGGATTTTGGATCTAGATCCTATATCCAGGATGATCTCATCTCAAGATTCTTAATTACCACTTTAAAAGCCCTTTTTCCAAATAAGATCATATTCACAGAGTTAGGACTTGGACATATATTTTGGGGAGACACTCCTTCTCTTTGCCCAACTCAAGCTTCAGAGCTCTCTGAGATTCTCCTGTGTCTCTCACACCTCACATCAGTTGCATTGGTTCTGTTATGTTTCCTTCTTTCTGCTTCCATCTCATCACTGCCTTCGATCAGTGCCTTCTCTTGCCTTTCAATAAACTCCTAAGAGATTCTGATATCTGTAGTCTCTCTCTAGTGATTCCTCCTTTGGCATGGTTTGGCTATTTCAGTTCCCTCAAAAACCATAAAGAGCTTCTCCTTGAAGAAAGAATGAGAAGATGGCAGAGTAGAAAGACGTGCACTCACGCCCTCTTGCAAGAGCACTGGAATCACAACTAACTGCAGAACAATCATCGACAGGAAGACACTGGAGCTCACCAAAAATGATACCCCACATCCAAAGACAAAGGAGAAGCTGCAATGAGATGGTAGGGGAGGCATAATCACAATAACATCAAATCCCATAACTGCTGGGTGGGTGACTCAAAAACTGGAGAACAGTTATACCACAGAAGTCCACCCACTGGGGTGAAGGTTCTGAGCTCCATGTCAGGCTTCCAAACCTGGGGGTCCGGCAACGGGAGGAGGAATTCCCAGAGAATGAGACTTTGAAGCCTAGTGATATTTGATTACAGAACTTGGACAGGACTGGGGGAAACAGAGACTCCACTCTTGGAGGGCACACACAAAGTAGTGTGTGCATCAGGACCCAGGGGGAACGTGCATTCAGTCTCCCCATAGGAGACTGAACCAGACCTACCTGCTAGTGTTGGAGGGTCTCCTGCAGAGGTAGGGGGATGGCTGCGGCTCACCATGAGGACAAGGACACTGGCAGCAGAAGTTCTGGGAAGTACTCCTTGGCATGAGCCCTCCCGGAGTCCACCATTAGCCCCAACAAAGAGACTGTAGGCTCCAGTGCTGGGTCAGCTCAGGCCAAACAACCAACAGGGAGGGAACTCAGCCCTGCCCATCAGCAGACAAGCACATTATAGTTTTACTGAGCTCTGCCCACCAGAGTAGCACCCAGCTCTACCCACCACCAGCCCCTCCCATCAGGAAGCTTACACATGCCTCTTAGATAGCCTCATCCACCGGAGGGAAGACAGCAGAAGCAAGAAGAACTACAATTCTGCAGCCTGTGGAACGAAAGCCACATACACAGAAAGACAGACAAAATGAAAAGGCAGAGGACTATGTACAAGATGAAGGAACAAGATAAAATCCCAGAAAAATAATTAAATGAAGTAGAGATAGGCAACCTTCCAGAAAAAGAATTCAGAATAATGAGAGTGAAGATGATCCAGGACCTCGGAAAAAGAATGGAGGCAAAGATTGAGAAGATGCAAGAAATGTTTAACAAAGACCCAGAAGAATTAAAGAACAAACAAACAGAGATGAACAATACGATAAGTGAAATGAAAACTATACTAGAAGGAATGAATAGCAGAATAACTGAGGCAGAAGAATGGATAAGTGACCGGGAAGACAGAATGGTGGAATTCACTGCCACAGAACAGAATAAAGAAAGAAGAATGAAAAGAAATGAAGACAGCCTAAGAGACCTCTGGGACAACATTAAACACACCAACATTCACATTATAGGGGTCCCAGAAGGAGAAGAGAGAGAGAAAGGACCCAAGAAAATATTTGAAGAGATTATAGTCGAAAACTTCCCTAACATGGGAAAGGAAATAGCCACCCAAGTCCAGGAAGCACAGAGAGTCCCAGGAAGGATAAACCCATGGAGAAACATGCTGAGAAACATAGTAATCAAATTGACAAAAATTAAAGACAAAAATTATTAAAGCAACAAGGGAAAAATGACATAACATACAAGGGAACTCCCATAAGGTTAACAGCTGATTTCTCAGCAGAAACTCTACAAGCCAGAAGGGAGTGGCATGATATATTTACAGTGATGAAAGGGAAGAACCTACAACCAAGATTACTCTACCCTGCAAGAATCTCATTCAGATTCGACAGAGAAATCAAAAGCTTTACAGACAAGCAAAAGCTAAGAGAATTCAGCACCACCAAACCAGCTCTACAACAAACACTAAAGGAACTTCTCTAAGTGGGAAACACAAGAGAAGAAAAGGACCTACAAAAACAAACCAAAACATTTAAGAAAATGGTAATAGGAACATACATATCAATAATTACCTTAAACATGAGTGGATCAAATGCTCCAACCAAAAGACAGAGGCTTGCTGAACGGATACAAAAACAAGACCCATATATATGCTGTCTACGAGAGACCCACTTCAGACCTAGGGTCACATACAGACTGAAAGTGAGGGGGTGGAAAAAGATATTCTATGCAAATGGAAATCAAAAGAAAGCTGGAGTAGCAGTACTCATATCAGATAAAATAGACTTTAAAATAAAGAATGTTACAAGAGACAAGGAAGGACACTACATAATGATCAAGGGATCAATCCAAGAAGAAGATATAACCATTAGAAATATATATGCACCCAACATAGGAGCACCACAATACATAAGGCAAATGCTAACAGCTATAAAAAAGGAAACCAACAGTAACACAATAATAGTGGGGGACTTTAACACCTCACCTACACCAATGGACAGATCATTCAGACAGAAAGTTAATAAGGAAACACAAGGTTTAAATGATAAAAAAGGCCAGATAGATTTAATTGATATTTATGGGACATTCCATCCAAAAACAGCAGAATGCACTTTCTTCTCAAGCGCACATGGAACATTCTCCAGGATAGATCACATCTTGGGTCACCAATCAAGCCTCGGTAAACATAAGAAAATTGAAATCATATCAAACATCATTTCTGACCACAACGCTATGAGATTAGAAATCAATTACAGGGGAAAAAACTTAAAAAACTCAAAAATATGGAGGCTAAACAATATGTTACTAAATAATCGAGAGATCACTGAAGTAATCAAAAAATACCTAGAGACAAATGCCAACAAAAACATGATGATACAAAACCTATCGGATGCAGCAAAAGCGGTTATAAGAGGGAAGTTTATAGCAATACAGTCCTACCTCAAGAAACAAGAAAAATCTTGAATAAACTATCTAACCTTACACCTAAAGGAACTAGAGGAAGAAGAGCAAACCAAACCCAAAGTTAGTAGAAGGAAAGAAATCATAAAGATCAGAGCAGAAATAAATGAAATAGAAACAAAGAAAACAGTAGCGAAGATCAATAAAACTAAAAGCTGGTTCTTTGAGAAGATAAACAAAATTGATAAATCATTAGCCAGACTCATCAAGAAAAAGAGGGAGAGGACTCAAATCAATAGAATTAGAAATGAAAAAGGAGATGTTACAACGGACAGCGCAGAAATACAAAACATCATAAGAGACTACTACAAGAAATTCTATGCCAATAAAATAAACAACCTGGAAGAAAAGGACAAATTCTTAGAAAGGAATAACCTTTCAAGACTGAACCAGGAAGAAATAGAAAATATGAACAGACAATCACAGGTTAATGAAATTGAAACTGTGATTAAAAATCTTCCAACAAACAAAAAGTCCAGAAACAGATGGTTTCACAGGTGAATTCTATCAAAAATTTAGAGAAGAGCTAACACCCATCCTTCTCAAACTCTTCTAAAAAATTGCAGAGGAAGGAACACTCCCAAACTCATTCTACGAGGCCACCATTACCCTGATACCAAAACCAGACAAAGATACTACAAAAAAAGAAAATTACAGACCAATATCACTGATGAACATAGATGCAAAAATCCTCAACAGACTACAGCAGATTCAACAGAATCTGTTGGATTCAAACAGAATCCAACAACACATTAGAAGTATGTGATCAAGTGGGATTTATCTCAGGGATGCAGGGATTCTTCAATATACTCAAATCAATCAATGTGATACACCATATTAACAAATTAAAGAATAAAAACTATATGATCATCTCAATAGATGCAGAAAAAGCTTTTGAAAAAATTCAGCACCAATTTATGATAAAAACTCTGCAGAAAGTGAGCATAAAGGGAACCTACCTCAACTAATAAAGGCCATATATGACAAACCCACAGCAAACATCATTCTCAGTGGTGAAAAACTGAAAGCATTTCCGATAAGATCAGGAACATGACAAGGATGTCCACTCTCGCCACTGTTATTCAACATAGTTTTGGAAGTCCTAGCCATGACAATCAGAGAAGAAAAAAAAATAAAAGGAATATAAATTGCAAAAGAAGAAGTAAAACTGTCACTGTTGGCAGATGACATGATACTATATATAGAGAATCCTAAAGATGCCACCAGAAAACTATTAGAGCTAATTGATGAATTTTGTAAAGTTGCAGGATACAAAATTAGTGCACGGAAATCTCTTGCATTCCTATACACTAACAACGGTCAGAAAGAGAAATTAAGGAAACACTCCCATTTACCATTGCAACAAAAAGAATAAAATACCTAGGAATAAACCTACCTAAGTAGGTAAAAGACCTGTACTCAGAAAACTATAAGACACTGGTGAAAGAAATCAAAGGTAACACGAACAGATGGAGAGATATACCATGTTCTTGGATTGGAAGCATCAATATCATGAAACTGACTGTACTACCCAAAGCAATTGACAGATTCAGTGCAATCCGTATCAAACTACCAATGGCATTTTTCACAGAACTAGAGCAAAAAATTTCACAATTTGTATGGAAACACGAAAGACCCTAAATAGCCAAAGCAATGTTGAGAAAGAAAAATGGAGCTGGAGGAATCAGGCACCCTGACTTCAGACTATCCTATAGTGCTGCAGTAATCAAGACAGTATGGTACTGGCACAAAAACAGAAACATAGTTCAGTGGAACAAGATAGAAAGTCTAGTGATAAACCTACGCACCTATGGTCAAATAATCTATGACAAAGAAGGCCAAGGATATACAATGGAGAAAAGACAGCCTCTTCAATAAGTGGTGCTGGGTAAACTGGACAGCTACATGTAAAAGAATGAAATTAGAACACTCCCTAACACCATACAGAAAAATAAACTCAAAATAGATTAGAGACCTAAATATAAGACTGGACACTATAAAACTCTTCGAGGAAAACATAGGAAGAACACTCTTTGACATAAATCACAGCAAGATCTTCTTTGATCCACCTCCTAGAGTAATGAAAATAAAAACAAAAATAAACAAATGGGACCTAATGAACCTTAAAAGCTTTTTCACAGCAAAGGAAACCATAAACAAGACAAAAAGACAACCCTCAGAATGGGGGAAAATATTTGCAAACGAATCAACAGACAAAGGATTAATCTCCAAAATATATAAGCAGCTTATGCAGCTCAGTATTAGAAAAACAAGCCAATCCAAAAATGGGCAGAAGACTTAAACAGACATTTTTCCATAGAAGACATACAGGTGGCCAAGAAGCACATGAAAAGCTGCTCAACATCACTAATTATTAGAGAAATGCAAATCAAAACTACAATGAGGTATCACCTCACACCAGTTAGAATGGGCATCATCAGAAAATCTACAGACAACAAATGCTGGAGAGGATGTGGAGAAAAGGAATCCCTCTTGCACTGTTGGTGGGAATGTAAATTGATTCAACCACTATGGAGAACAGTATGGAGGTTCCTTAAAAAACTAAAAATAGAATTACCATATGACCCAGCAATCCCACTGCTGGGCATATACCCAGAGAAAACCATAATTCAAAAAGACACATGCACCCCACTGTTCATTGCAGCACTGTTTTCAATAGCCAGGTCATGGAAGCAACCTAAATGCCCATCGACAGATGGATGGGTAAAGAAGATATGGTACATATATACAATGGAATATTACTCAGCTATATAAAGGAACAAAATTGGGTAATTTGTAGAGACGTGGATTGACCTAGAGACTGTCAGAAAGAGTGAAGTAAGTCAGAAAAAGAAAAAAAAATTGTATATTAACACATATATGTGGAATGTAGAAAAATGGTGCAGATGAAGTGGTTTGCAAGGCAGAAATAGAGACACAGATGTAGAGAACAAACGTATGGACACCAAGGGGGAAAGCAGGCGTGGGGTGGTGGTGGGATGAATTGGAAGATTGGGATTGACATATATACACTAATATGTATAAAATAGAAAACTAATAAGAGCCTGCTGTATAAAAATAAATAAAATTAAATTAAAAAACAAAAGAAAGAATGAAATGAATATTCCTAACATGACATTCCTGGCCATTCAAGATGTGAAGAAACAGTAAGGCATGGTGATCAAAACATGGATTCAGTAGCATATTGCCTTGGTTTGAATTCTGACTGTCTGCTTACCCGTTGAGTAATCTTGGGTATATTTTTTCACCTCTCTCTACCTTGGTTTCCTCGTCTGACATAGTAATAGCATCTATCTTGCATGGTTGTATGTAGATTACATAATTTAACATATATAAAGCACTCTTACCTCATAAGCTTTATAAAAGATTAATATTGTTAGTGTGTTGTTAAAGCTTTTCTTTCCAATAATAATAATATTGCAAGAAATTATAACCAATATTTACTAAGCACTTAGTATGAACCAAGAACACTGTGAACACTTTCCTTGCTGTATCTAATTTACTCAACAATAGCTCTGTGTTGTGAGTCTCATTATGCTGTAGGACTAAGCAATGGTAAGTGATGTATTTTCTGACCCTTCCCACCTAAACACTTCCCAAACATACTTTTGACTCTCCTCACAACTTTCTCACAGTTTCCCTATCCCTCTGAGACCATTCTGCTTTATTATCTCGGGATAATCCTACCCATCCTTTGGAGCTCTGTGCAAACTTCTATTCCAAGCTGGAATAAAATGGAACAAAGGATTAGATTCAGCGTTACTAAGCACATTTACTGTAAAATAAAAGTGTTAATTCCTTTCTCCTGCAGGATCAAAAGACAGCCTTACATTAGTGAGTTAGACTTTCCTGGCCCCTTCATTAGCCAGGTTGATTCTTTACAAACTGACTACACTGACCCTCTGGCTCTTTTTGCAGTTTCAAGACAGCTTCAGCTTGGTTCTTCCAAGTGGCTCATCAGACTGAGCTGAGTTAGTACAGAGCTTCCAGCCAAGTAAGGCCTCTCAGCACGAAGTGTCAAACATAAGACAGCTAATGCTGGGAGCCAGAGGAAGAAGGCTCTTCTTGACCCTGCTCTGAGACTAGTGCACTCACAGAGAAGTGGCTGGCAGGCTCCCTTTTGATGCAGTGAACAATGAACAGCAGGGATTAAGTCTTACCATATCCACCTCATGCCTCTGTGTGTGTGTGTGTGTGTGTGTCACATGCACACTCTTCATCCTTAGCAAAAGACAGTGTGGAAGGTCTATGACCTATTATTTGAAAATAACCCACCCAGGAATACAACTGAGGAGAGAGATCCCATAAGCCGGACAGTCGTAGTGGAACAGCTCGGCATACTTAGAGTCTGTTTTATATATGAGAAAATTAAGGGCAAATGAATGGTCATAGTTTTGCTTTTGTTTGTTTTTGATCCGTTTTCTCAGCTTTCTGCAATGTGGACATCTGGGTACAAGGTTCACACACCACAGTTGCATTTTAAGTCATCATTAGGTTCTTCTTGAATGAAATAATAATGGTGCTCATTCAAACCTAGGTGGTCGATATGAACATAACCCTCCCCTTCACAGTTTCTATAATTCAGAGTTCTTCTCGGACAGAGTTTCTCATTCTAGCGATTTCTAGACTGGGAGTCACATGTTAGAAATATAGACTTGTTTGTCAGCACAGTGTTAAAGACAAAAAAAAAAAAACCGTAAAAGTTCAAAAATTTTAAAGTAGGGCATATACACTTTCAGGTTTCTGCAGAATAGCATTACCTGTATAATCTCTAACCAGGGTTTTTTTTTTTCTCCAAGTTTATTGGTCCTGCCTGGCCCCTGATGAAATATGAATTTGTCATTGCTGCTCTAGACATATTTTACTACTTATCTTGGCCTTAGAATCACAGAATCTGAAGAGGCCTTAGATGCTAAAACTCAGACTCAAGTGGCTATTCGTTAGAAGTTGAATATTTTCTTTAAAGATAATCTTGAATGGAAATCCAATACATTAGACTGATCAAAGTGCAGCTGTTCCGTTTGGAGGTGTGTTCTGGGGGTGGATGGACAGGAATGGGAGGGCTCAGAGTATTACAGCAGTTGGTTTCCTTCTGGGCCCCTGAGAGCCCTCTGTAGAAAGTAGTGCTCTGAGGCGCCCAGTTTGAAAACCTCTGGTAGAATATACTTCTTCACTTTACCGAAGACTGGGGCCTGAAGCTTGCTTGGATGTAATTCCCAGGCAGTGTTCTCTTTCTCATTGGTGTGTCCCAAATCTTGCCT
The DNA here is from genome assembly GCF_005190385.1 of Monodon monoceros. Taxonomy (NCBI): domain Eukaryota; kingdom Metazoa; phylum Chordata; class Mammalia; order Artiodactyla; family Monodontidae; genus Monodon; species Monodon monoceros. The sequence continues at coordinate 25,958,063 of NW_021703766.1, read as the reverse complement.
AGTCTAACCTTTATAAGTAGCTTTATAAGCCCCCAAAGCCATGGGGTTTTAATTATCAGGATCAATTAAACAATTTTCATCATAATAATTCATAAATGTGTAATTTATAAATTAAAAATTGTTTTAATAATTTAATTTTATATTTTATTTGTACATTTAATTTATTTCTCAAATTTGATTTGTAAAGTTTTAAGGAGTTTAAAGTTTTTTAGAATAGGAAGAGCATGAGGATTATGGGCAAGAAGACCAGTCTGAAATCAGACCAGTTTTTAAATCAGAGTCTTCTATCTATGTGTGACCTTTGGAAAGCATTTTTTTTTTTCTTTGGCCGTGTTGCCCGGCTTGCAGGATCTTTGTTCCCTGACCAGGGATTGAACCCATGCCCCCTGCAGTGGAAGCATGGAGTCATAACCACTGAACTGCCAGGGAAGTCCCTGGAAAGCTATTTAATCTTATCAAGTCTCACTTACCTCTTTTTAAGAATAACAATCTTAATGCCTACTTTATGTTTTTTTAAAAATATTAAATTATATAATGTCAGAGGTTCACTCAGTGTTTGGAATATAGAAGGCAGGCAGTAAAAATCATTTCTACTGTACCTATACCATGATTTTAAGGGTTGATTCCTCTCTGCCACCTCCTATATAGTCCCTTTGCATATGTTAGGTACTCAGGAAATGTTTGTGAATGATGAATCAATATTACTGAAACGTGAAGAATGTGGCATGTCTTCAGACTCAAGCAGTATGTATAGCTAACAATTTTCCTGTGTTCAGAATAATGGAGGTGGTGGAGAGTGAATATGTGAATTTCTGCCTGCCATATAATAGGCATATTACAGACCAGAGGAGGCTATCTCAGAGGAAGGAAACTTTCCTAAATAGAAAAAGAAAGAAAAAAAAAAAAAAAGATGAAAGATCTTTCAACAAAGAACTGCTAGTACTTAACTTGTCAGGACAGGATTTTGAAAAACACATTCCCAAGTATACCTTTGTAAAAAGTCTTAAAAAGAAGCAGTACAAACCTGGTCCCCACTAGCCTTTTACTATTTCTCATTGATAATGGCTTGCAAGAGCCTCATTTTAGAAAACTCAACACACTACTGTGAACATGAAAAGCAAACCTACTTTCATAAAGCTGATGTTCCATTGGGTAAATGAGGGGTCAGCGATAGCATGGCCAATTATAGATTCTAGCTGTGTTTACACTGTGCCCAAACAAGGGAAGGAAACAAAAAATTCAACCCAAACATGAACGTTTTTTGAAAAAGAAAGAATAAACTCTTGCTTATATTGAATGCAATCACAAAGCACACATAGCTGAAACTCTTCTTCCCGTACATATGACATTTTTTATGAGAAAGGGAAACACACTTGATCAGAATTCTACAATCTTTGAATTGTAATCACTGACATTCCCAAATGTGAACTGATAAGATTCTTCAGTAACTTGTAGATCATCAGAAATATTTATGTAGTCTGAAAATTGATGGTTCATCAACTTATTCTTCAACTACTCATTAAATATTCAGATGCCAGGCACTGCTCAATTTGCTGGTGATACAGAAGTGAACAGAATAAAATCCCTCCTTTGGAGCTTATATTATATTAAGAGTAATTGAAAACTAGTTCCTAGGTATTTTGGAAAGAGTACTAAATTAGGTAATGGAAGACCTTCATTATAATCCCAGGCCTTATTACATAGTAGGTACTTGCTTAATATTTGTTAACAGAACTAGTTTTGCTGATACCTGGTTCTGTGATCTTGTGCAAATCAATTAAGTACCAATTCTCCACCATCATAAAGTATGGAAATTTGTACTAAAAAGTCTGTAAGGAAGTTCTCAACTTTCAAATTCCACAATAATGTAGATATGATGACTTCATTTTCTAGAACCTTTAATTTTGTTCTAAAAACATGCATTAAACAAATCACACATGACAGAGCTCTACGTTCTATGGGAAATACACAAAGAAGTCATGATTATCTTAATTAATAATCTATTGAAGATTAATCTATAGTAGTTATTAGGATGATTGGAGGAGAAGAATGCAGGCTGGGATAACAATGGGAAAGCCTTAGAATGCAATGAAATATCTCATTCCCAATTAAACCTTGTACTTGCATGTGTATGTGTGTATGTATGTGTGCGTAATTTATTTATACTATTATATATATAACTTATTAAGTGAACAGAATTCAACTAGTAAAGAGAATACTATATGTATAATATACATGCAGAAAACCTTTCCCCTCCCCTTTTCCTGATCTGTTTTGTTTATCTTCTGCTACTATAAACTTTCTTCCTCCCAGTGAACTTGCTGATTCTCATCCAGTTTCTCCCGAGGCAGAGGTAGGGCCTGCAAACTGAGACTAGACCACGGAAGATTGGCAGAGAGCTATACTGTAATGAGATACCAGAAGACACATGCATTTAGACATGCTTTCACCCAGCAGAATTCTGAAGAACCACAGTGCAGTCACAATCTTGGCTGTGTGTGATCAGGTGTCTAAGGATGGCTGGCCCTATTGTTTGATGACTGAAGGGTTCTTTTCTGTTGGTATCAGGTTCAGTGCCGGAGTCAATGGTTAGTAGTGAGTTGGAGACTCAGGGGAAATCCTGGTCTCTGAATTCTGGCAACACATTCTCTACTTGCTGTTGTAGAGCATTCTCTACATATGATACTATATGTTAACTATTCTTGCATTGCTAACTTGAATGGTGTACAGGAAAATTTTATTTTGAAGGCAGAGTTTTCCTCCTAATTTCACAATGTTCTGTGTATATTTATTGGCTTGGCCAAAAGGTTCATTCATTTTTTTCCATAAGATGGCTCTAGTAGCACTTAGTTGTCTTTAACTTCATTTGAAACAGTTTTGTTAGATTGTATGTGACAGCTGTCATAACAGTATGCATTTGAAAAAAAAGACATCAAAATTGGTGAATTTTGTGTAGCCATTTTTGAAGATGGAAAACAACATTTTGGCTTATTATGCTTTATTATTTCAAGAAAGGTAAAACCGCAACTGAAATGCACAAAAAGATTTGTGCAGTGTATGGAGAAGGTGCTGTGACTGATCAAACGTGTCAAAAGTGGTTTACAGAATTTCATGCTGGAGATTTCTTGCTGGACAGGTACCCCATGGTCAGGTAGACCAGTTTGAAGTTGATAGCGATCAAATCGAAACAATAATTGAGAACCATGAACATTATACTACACGGGAGATAGCTGACATACTCAAAATATCCAAATCAAGTGTTGAAAATCATTTGCACCAGCTTGGTTATGTTCATTGTTTTGATGTTTGGGTTCCACATAAGTTAAGCGAAAGAAATCTCGACCGTGTTTCTACATGTGATTCTCTACTGAAACAAAAAAAAAAGTTCCGTTTTTAAAACAAATTGTGACAGGCTATGAGAAGTGGACACTGTACAACAATGTGGAATAGAAGAGATCATGGGGCAAGTGAAATGGACCACCACCAACCACACCAAAGTCCGGTCTTCATGCAAAGAAAGTGATGTTGTGTATATGGTGGGATTGGAAGGGAGTCCTCTATTATGAACTCCTTCTGGAAAACCAAATGATTAATTACAACAAGTACTGCTTCCAATTAGACCAACTGAAAGCAGCATTCCTTGAAGAGCGTCTGGAATTAGTCAACAGAAATTGTACAATATTCCATCAGGATAACACAAGACCGCATGTTTCTTTGATGACCAGGCAAAAACTGTTACAGTTTGGCAGGGAAGTTCCACCATATTCGCCAGACATTGCACCTTCAGATTACCATTTATTTCAGTCTTTACAAAATTCTCTTAATGGAAAAAATTTCAATTCCCTGGAAGACTGTAAAAGGCACCTGGAACAATTCTTTGCTCAAAAAGATAAAAAGTTTTGGAAATATGGAATTATGAAATTGCCTGAAAAATGGCAGAAGGTAGTGGAACAAAAGGATGAATACATTGTTCAGTAAAATTCTTGGTGAAAATGAAAAATGTGTCTTTTATTTTTATTTAAATACTGAAGGCTCTTTTTGGCCCACCCAATAGATGGGTTGCTTATTTTTTGAAAATCAACTTATCTTCAAATGAGTGGTAATGATAGTTGTCTCTTAGGATTAGTTTTGTGGATTCAGTGAGATAGGAGATACCAGCTGCCTAGCATAGGTTCTGGCACATAATTGGTGCTTCATCATGAATCTGGAATGTTAGAACCTTTCCCTTTCCACTGAAATCTTTGTCAAAAAGCTTAAATTAACTTATTGTGAGCATTGATTCAGTTATTTTCATAGAATTCTCTTTGCAAATAATCAAAATCACACTTATACATCTTTTAAAAACTTTCTATAACTTGATTGCCATTGACAGTTGTCTAATTTTATCTCTTTTAAACTTTGTTCATTATAAGATGCAATTGGTCTTAATGGAAACCCCCATATGGCTATTGGTCAGGAACTTGAGCTCTGGTAGATCCCAGGAGATCTGGGTTGACAGATGGGTAGCTTGTTTATGCGCTCTGGTTTAGATTGTTCTCCGTCCTGAATGTATCATTTCAATATCACAATGTATGTTTGCTTAGCCTGTCTTATCTTAATACTTCGTGGGTCTGACAGAACCTAGCTCATGATGGACATTCTGATTGTACAGACAATGTTACACCATCATCAAGCATTTTTTCTCTCTACCAGAGCCTAGAAGCATGCCAGAGTTTTTTCCTTCAAAAAGTTATGCAGTTCTTTTCTTCAGTTGGCATGGCCCTACTCCAGAAACTTAGGGGTCTTCATTGTGATTTTTCACTTGGGGGCTTGTCATAAACCTCCACAGCATCTTTTTCACCAGTGCCTCTAAAACCATATATCCTCCTGGCTTAAATATCCCAAGGGGCAGAGCTTTTTACACTGCATCCTCAGCTTCCTGCACAGTCCTTTCACGCTCTGGTCCCTATTCAAAGATGACAGCCTTTTGCGACACTTGGTACATGGATAAGAGTAGTAGTCCCAAATAATGAACATGTTGTCTCTAGAACCCAAAGAAGCCCACTAGGTGTTCTGTTTCCTTTTTTATGGAGTGAGGTACCAGGTGTAATATTTAATCCTTTGGAGGGGATATCCCAGAATGCTCCTGACCACTGGATTCCTAACATTTTACTCAGGTGGCAAGGCCTTGAAACTTTGTATGGCTTATCTTCCCCCTCTAGAGCACGTAAGACTTGCCAAGGCTTCCAGCTTGATAGACACTCTTATTCAACTCTTTTTACTAGCATGATAATAATTTATGTAGTGGAGCAAGACCCAAAAGTATGAGACTGTTTCCAAGTAATTTATCTATGTATCAGAACAAAGCTTTAATATGTTTATAGGAATACAAAAACTATTCAGCACAAACAAGGTGAAATTCACAATGTTTGGCATCCAATTAAAATTTACCAGGCATGCAAAAAAATTCTACCCATAATTAGTGGCAGACAAAGACATTAAAACAGCATAACTGAATTCCAAATGTTCAAGAAACTAGAGGAAAGGTTGAGCATATTAGTAAAGATGTGGAAAATACAAAACTTGAAATAAAACAAATAAAAATTACTGTGTCTGAAATAAATGGATGGGAGCAATAGCAGGTTAGAAATTGTGAAAGAAAATATTAGTGTACTCAAAGATATAGTAATGCAAACTATGTAAAATGAAACATAGAAGAAAAGGCTAAAAAAAGAAACAATGCCTCAGTAAGCTCTGGGAAAATTTCAAGGAGATATATATGTGTGTGTGTGTGTATACATATGTATACAAAAAATTCTATATTTAGAATTTCTATCAAACTAGAAAGAAAACTGTTCCCACTGTTTCTTCAAATAATTTTCTATACCTCCTCACTTTCTGGGACTCCAAATGTATATAAGTTCTAAATATATAATACATGATATATACAAATTCTAAAGCCATAATACCAAGAAGCTCAATGAACCCCAAACACAAGAAACATGAAGAATATTATACCAACGCACATGATAATCAAGTTGCTTAAAACCAGTGATAAAGGGAAGAACCTTAAAAGAAAAATTATATATATAGAAATGAAGGTAAGGGTGGAAGTGGATTTCTTATTGAGAACAAGGCAAGCAAAATCACCAAAGATGAGAATAAGAGAATAGTATCACTACAGATATTACTACAAATGTTGAAGGGATAATAAGGGAGTATTATGACCACCTTTATCACTATAAATTTGACAATGTAAATGAAATGAGTAAATCCCTTAAAAGACACAACCTACCAAAGTTAATTCAAGAAGAAATAAATAACATGAATAAGCCTATATATGTAAAAGAAATTGAATTTGTAGAAGAAAGTTTTTTACAAAGATCACACTTCAAGGCCCAGATGGCTTCACTAGGGAGGAAGAATTAATAATGATTCTACACAAGCTCTTCCAGAAATTTGAAGAAGAAGGAAAATGTTCCAACACATTCTATGAGGTCAACATTACCCTCATAACAAACCCAGAAAAACCCATTGTAAGAGAAGAAAGCTACGAAGCAATCTACTTCATGAATATAGAATTAAAAATTCTTTAAAATTTAGCACATTGAATCCAACAGTGTATAAAAGTATAATACATTATGACCAAAGTGGAGTTTATTCCAGGAGTGCATGCTTACATTAATATTTAAAAATCAATGTAAGTTATTTTTTTAACAAATGAAAAAAGAAAAGAACATGATCATCTCAATACATGCAAAAAATATTTGAAGTAAGCGAACATCCATTCCTGATAAAAACTCTAAGTAAACTTGAAATCAATTGGAACATCCTTAACTTGATAAAGGGCCTCTACCAAAACCCTGCAGTTCTATAATACTTAATGGTGAAAGATTGAATACTTTCCCCTTTAATCAGGAACAAAGCAAGAATATTTGCTCTCACCACTTCCATTCAACGTTATATATTTGGAGGATCTAGCCAGTGCAACAAGGCAAGAAATTTGAAAAGCCATCCGTATTGGAAAAGAAGAGGTAAAACTGTCTTTTGTTGTAGAAGATGTTGTAATCTATGTAGAAAATGGAATGGAAAATGTAAAAAACCTACAGTACTAACAATTGAATTTAACAAAGATGCAGGATAGAGGATCAATGTACGAAAATCAGTTGTACTTTTATGTATTAGCAATGAATCAGAAATTGAGATAAAAAACCAAAACTACTTACAATAGTATCAGAAATATTAAATACTTAGAGTAAGCCTGACAAGAGATATTAAAGATCTGTACACTGAAAACTACAAAACATTGCTGAGATAAACTAAAGATGAACTAAATAAATGGATTGGAAACTCAATATAGTTATGACAATTTTCCCAAACTGATATACCTTCATTGCAATCTTAATAAAAATCCCAGAAGTCTTTTTTTTGTAGAAATTGATATACATATTCTAAAATTTAAATGAAAGTGTTGAAAATTCTTTGAAGGAATTTTGAAGAAAAACAATGTTGGGAGACTTTTTGCTTCCTGGGTTTAACATTTATTATAAAGATATAATAATGAAGACAGCATGGCACTGCCGTTATAATAGACAAATAGATCAACTGAGTAGAATAGAGTCCAGAAGTAGACCCTTACACATATGGTCAATTTATTTTTGACAACAGTCCATACACATTGCACCAAATACAAAAGTTTAACAAATGGATCATAGATTTAAGTGAAAAATTGAAAACTATAGAACTTCTAGAAAAAAAACGATAGGAGGAAATCTTGTGACCTTGGGTCAGGAAAAGATTTACTAGATGCAATACCAAAATTATGATCCATAAAATTTTTTAAAAATGATAATTTAGACTTTATTAAAATTAAAAACTTTTGGTTTGAAAGACACTATTATTAGGAGAATGAAAAGGTAATCCAGACAGAGGGGAAATACTAGAAAATCTCATATCTGAAAAAAGGACTTGTATCCAGAGTATATAAAAACTCTCAAAAACCCAGTAATATCAAAACAAACAACCCAATAAAAGTGAGAAAAATTGAACAGATTCCTCACCAAAGGGGTATACATATATCAAATAATTACATGAAAACATGCTCAATATTAATTATTAGGGAACAACAATCACAATGAGATGCTACTGCACAAATGTTGGGAAGAAGGTGGGCAACTGGATTTCTTATAGACTGTAGTGGGAATGTCAAGTTAAAGTGGTACAACCACATTGGAAAACAGTTTGACAGCTTTTAAAATTATTAAACATGTACCTTCCACAGGACTCAGACATTTTGTTCCTAGATATTTACTCAGGAGAAATGAAAGCATGTATCCATTCAAAGACTTATTCTCAAATGTTCATAGCAGTTTTACCTGTAATACTCAAAGTGTTAAAAACGGAACAGACCAAAATCCCATTCAGGTGAATGGATGAAAAATGTGGTCCATAAAATGAGAAACTATGCAGCAGTGAAAAGAAATGAACTAATGATGCATGCAGCAACATGGGTGAATCTAAAAATAATTATGTTGTGAAAGAAGCCAAACAAAGACTACATACCATATGATTTCAATCACTTCAAATTCTAAAAATATAAGCATACCTTGTTTTATTGTGCTTTGCTTTATTGTGTTTTGCAGGTAGTGCATTTTTTATAAATTGAAGATTTGTAGCAACCCTCTGCTGTCAGATAATAGTTAGCATTTTTGGGCAATTTTTAAATTAACGTATGTACATTTTTTTTAGACATAATGCTATTGCACACTTAATAGACTACAGTGTAGTGTAAACATAACTTTTATATGCACTGGGAAACCCCCAAAATTTCATGTGACTTGCTTTATTGAGATATTCGCATTATTGCAGTGATGTGGAACTGAACCTGCAATTCCTCCAAGGTATGCCTGTACAGACCCATCTACAGTGATAGAAAGTATATTGGTGGTTGACTGAGAATGTGGTGGGGTGGGGTGAGGGCTTGGAGATGTGATTACAAAAGGGATAAGGAAATTTTTGTTTGTGATTGATATATTTATCTTGATTGTGGTAGTGGCTTCAGAGATGTGTACTTATCCAAATGTACATTTTAAATATGTGCAGAGCTAATTGTATGTCAATTATACCTCAATAATGCTGCTGAAAAAACTGAAGTTGAACACCATAATTGGTGAAACTTATCATATGTAAATTTTACCATAACAAAACTGATTTTAAAAATTTAAAAGTTACAGACATGGTAAAAAAAAAAACCAGAAAGAACTCCTGTTTCCTCCAATAAATCAGAATTTTTCCATTTGTAGGGAAAAATCACTCATATTTCCATAATATGGCTGATAATGTATGAAGAAAGAGGCAAGGTTAGTTGTCATTTGCGGATGTTCTCCTATTTTATTGAAAAGAGTAAATTTGCAAAATCTTTCATACACACAAGTTTTGCCACACCAGGTCTAACACCTCATCTCCATCTATCTGTAACAAAAACATCATTTATAAAATCATTTAAAAATTAGAATATTAGCTAATTTGTCCCAGTTTATATTTCATATACCATATTAGAATGTGAAATGTATAACTAATGGGTTCTCACTTTTAAGAAACAATGATTTTTAGAATTTCTTGTAACTGCTATGCTAGCCACAAGTGCCCATATGTGGAGAACATTAAGACAAAGGCCTAATTGGGCTACTTTAATTTGCTTCCACTCTGCAATATAATAATAAATACAGATGTCTTTCCAGCATTAATTTCTATCTACACAGCAGAATTTCATTAAGGACGACCAGCCCCATTTTAATTAAGCGCCCATACTTTGGTTGTGCACTGTCTGTGCTTTTGGCCCATCACAACAAGCACTTAGTCAATTAACTATTTTACTAACCAACTGATTTTTGCTGTAGGTCCCTACAGTTAGAAATGATCATGAAAGGTAAATAAACTGGTTCCTTTCATCTCTAAAAACAACGATAAATAGTGAAACATTTCAAACAAGGTTTCTGTGAGGAACCTAAATATAAATAAAAAATACCTGCCATTTATTCTGGAATGTAAAAACTGACTGCTTGCATTTGCATTATATTTGAATAAATCATATTGTCACAGTGACTATATTTATTTATTTATTTTATTTTATTTTTAAATTTTTTAAAACATCTTTATTGGAGTATAATTGCTTTACAATGGTGTGTTAGTTTCCGCTTTGTAACAAAGTGAATCAGTTATATATATACATATGTTTCCATATCTCCTCCCTCTTGCATCTCCCTCCCTCCCACCCTCCTATCCCACCCCTCTAAGTGGTCACAAACCACTGAGCTGGTCTCCCTGTGCTATGCGGCTGCTTCCCACTAGCTATCTATTTTACGTTTGGTAGTGTGTATATGTCTATGCCACTCTCTCACTTTGTCCCAGCTTACCCTTCCCCCTCCCCGTATCCTCAAGTCCATTCTCTAGTAGGTCTGTGTCTTTATTCCCGTCTTACCCCTAGGTTCTTCATGACTTTTTTTTCTTTTCTTAGATTCCATATATATGTGTTAGCATACGGTATTTGTTTTTCTCTTTCTGACTTACTTCACTCTGTATGACAGACTCTAGGTCCATCCACCTCACTACAAATAACTCAGTTTCATTTCTTTTTATGGCTGAGTAATATTCCATTGTATATAGGTGCCACATCTTCTTTATCCATTCATCTGTCGATGGCCACTTAGGTTGCTTCCACATCCTGGCTATTGTGAATAGGGCTGCAGTGAACATTGTGCTACATAACTCTTTTTGAATTATGGTTTGCTCAGGGTATATGCCCAGTAGTGGGATTGCTGGGTCATATGGTAGTTCTATTTGTACTTTTTTTTTTTTTTTTTTTGTGGTACGTGGGCCTCTCACTGTTGTGGCCTCTCCCGTTGCGGAGCACAGGCTCCGGACGCGCAGGCTCAGCTGCCATGGCTCACGGGCCCAGCTGCTCCGCGGCATGTGGGATCTTCCTGGACTGGGGCACGAACCCGTGTCCCCTGCATCGGCAGGCGGACTGTCAACCACTGCGCCACCAGGGAAGCCCTATTTGTAGTTTTTTAAGGAACTTCCGTACTGTTCTCCATAGTGGCTGTATCAGTTTACATTCCCACCAACAGTGCAGGAGTGTTCCCTTTTCTCCACACCCTCTCCACCATTTATTGTTTCTAGGTTTTTTGATGATGGCCATTCTGACTGGTGTGAGATGATATCTCATTGTAGTTTTGATTTGAATTTCTCTAATGATTAATGATGTTGAGCATTCTTTCATGTGTTTGTTGGCAGTCTGTATATCTTCTTTGGAGAAGCGTCTATTTAGGTCTTCTGCCCATTTTTCAGTGACCTTTATTGATATACTGTTTCCCAACTTAAAGCATCAGCCCTGCTGCTTAAAAGATCTTTAGTTGTGCAAAACCTGCAGATCCATCAGGTAACAAAATAATGATTTGATATCCATGGACTTTGTAAATCAATAATTTAACAAGATCCTCAGTAGCTTCCTCCCAACCCCTCACTCCACCCTGTTGCCTATGTTTGCAATTTCAGTTATTCAATTTACTGATATCATTAGAGACCAAAAAATGTTATTTAACTGAGGGAAAATGCAACATGTGGCACTTGCCTTCTCAAGATAGCATGTATTTCTAAGATATACTATGTGGCTTAATTTGGCCCAGCACTCTGTGGTGAGCAGAGGGTGTAATTTGATATAGATCATTTTTTCTAAACAAATAAAATTTCTCCCTGATGAATCAAAGGGCTTAAACTCAATGCTCTCCCCCTTCCCCGAATTTGTGTGTGTGTGTGTGTGTGTATGTGTGTGTGCGTGTTGGTGTGCTTTATACAGATATAGTAACATATTTGTCTAACATCATTGTTGGGTTAAATGGTGTAGTTATACATGGAAATTGGACCTGTTTTGGGATATGTAGTATGGTTGTTTACCCTAATAACATAAAAAAATACATATTCAGAAATGAAAGGTGGATGAAAAACTATCTGTGTCCTCATTCTCTTGTAACAACTGCTCTTACTGTCAATATTCTAAAGGGAAAGGGCATTTAAGATATTGATTTTCTAAGGACTCAGAACTAGGACATGAAAGTCCTATATCGGAATTCTGATACTTTTACTAACCATTTGTGTTATCTGAGACAAGTACTGCTACCCTATAGAAACCAGTTTCTTTTCATTTATTTTTGAATATTTTATATATTCCCTGAGTTTAGAGTTAATTCTGAGGATCTGACAATGCTAGTAATAATAATGGTTATTCTTTATTTAGCACTTAATACATTAAGGGTACCTTACAGACATTATTTATAACCTTCACAATGACCCTTAAGATCAGTATCATTGTCATCCTCACTTTCCAGCCAAGGAGCCATAGGGACGTTAGGCAATTTGCTTAGGGTTACCTAGGCTTACACAGCAGAGTTGGAATTGAAATCAATGTCTGCCATACACTGTCTCATGCTTCTTTCACTCTGACACACTGCTTCTCCATGATGTAATGTCTAAAAATGCAGTGTAAAAGCCAAAGCACAAGACACAGGCACAGTGGTATTACAGCCATTATAATGATTAATAGGCATCATGAAATGTAGGACCTGACACCCAGAGGTGATGTTGCCCTTTCCTTGAATGGGAGTTACACTATGCCATTAGACAGATAATTATAGTGAGATTTTTCAAAGGCAAATTTTTGCCACTGTCTTCATGCATGGCCTTGCTAGCTCTCCAGGAGAAGCAAAAAATAACAACGCTGATTGATTTCCGTTTGCCACTTGCTTCAAGTGGTTCCTATTTTAACGCCTTCCCAATTGTGACTTCATTGTCATTCGAAGCTGCTGATATTTCAGCCTCCACACAGGCTAAACAGTTGGGCTCCTCCGCAAGTTCAAAAGTCTGCACAACAGGGGAAAAATATACTATCTTTTCTAAAAGCTGTTTTGGTGATTCTATTAGAAAGCATGGCTCTTTCGCCTTTATAGTCTGGTAGGCAATAATCTGCCCATTCGTTCTACCACCTCCCTCCATAAAAGAAAGACTTCTAATTGATGGAGATGCTCAAAACTTTCTGTGACCAAACCCAAATATCACAATAACACAGAGTCCAGCTGACTTGAATCATTATATTCTTTATCATAGCCTAGCCATGAATTCCAAATCCTACATGAAAAAGAAAATCCATTTTGTAAAATACACACATGCTATGCCAAGACGAAATAGAAGGATTTCATAGAAGTTCCACAAAGTGGCTTATCGAGTACAATGTGGTTACATAAGGCTGGGAAATTATCCAACCGTGGTATGCATTCCCCAAATCTCCATAAAATTTCCTGTGTACTTTTGTTTTTGGTTTTTTTTTTGCGGTACGCAGGCCTCTCACTGTTGTGGCCTCTCCTGTTGCGGAGCACAGGCTCCGGACGCGCAGGCTCAGCCGCCATGGCTCAGGGGCCCAGCCGCTCCGCGGCATGTGGGATCTTCCCGGACCGCGGCACGAACCCGTGTCACCTGCATCGGCAGGTGGATTCTCAACCACTGCACCACCAGGGAAGCCCTCCTGTGTACTTTTAATGAGGGCAGCCTGGGATCCCAAGGACAGTAAGAATATTTGTTTCTCTAACAATGAGGGCTGCCTCTCCTGAAGATCTTAGATGATTCTAGATACTTTAGACATTTTCCTTTCTACTTTACTTTTTCCTCTGGTGAAGTCAATAAAACACACTGAACCTTTATTAAGTATGGGGCTTCCCTGGTGGCACAGTGGTTAAGAATCCGCCTGCCAATTCAGGGGACATGGGTTCAAGCCCTGGTCCGGGAAGATCCCACGTGCCGCAGAGCAACTAAACCTGTGTGCCACAGCTACTGAGCCTGTGCTCTAGAGCCCATGAGCCACAACTACTGAGCCCGTGTGCCACAACTACTGGAGCCTGTGCGCCACAGCTATTGAAGCCCACGTGCCTAGAGCCCGTTCTCCACAACAAGAGAAGACACTGCAATGAGAAGACCATGCACTACAATGAAGAGTAGCCCCTGCTTGCCGCAACTAGAGAAAGCCCACACACAGCAATGAAGACCCAACGCAGCCCAAAAAAAAAAAAAAAGTATACACTATTATCTAGGCATTAGATATCAAAAGATCACCAAGTGGAGCTCCCTCTTTGTATCCACATTACTTACCATGTAATGTACTCGATTATTGTTTATTAAACTGAGTTGGTTTAATATCCAACATCTCACTACCCAGGCCAAAAGAAGGATCACGTACTACACAAAGCTAAAAGGCACATTTAGGTTAAAATATGAAACCTCACTGGGGAAGTGGACAGAAGGATATTGTAGTTCCCATCTGTCCTCCTCTAACAAGTAAAACTATAAGCAGTTCAATTTATAAATGGGTTGGGTTTTTAAAACGTTCTTTATAATAGGAGGAACAAAGACTTCACACTTTATTAACTACTAACAAAGCAAAAAGGCATAAAGGCAAAAAGAAAAAGTACAAGTTGAGGAGGAGAAAAAGGTAAGTGGTCTGTTTTTCCTAAATCAAATATGAAATATTTTGTAGTAGATGAAAATTAAACTATCTGTCAGAGCTCCCAAAGTTTAGTCCCCTTGCTCAATTTCCTGTGATCTTCTATTCCAGTGCTCAGAAATATGGGTTCATTGTTGACTGTTGTACCATCACTTAAATACTCCACTCTGTTTTACCTAGACTTCTAAGTGCTCAATGGCATCAAATAATTATTGCCTAACCCCAACTGATTTTTTAATTCTAACATTAGAGCAGATACGAGTTAAAGTTTAACAGAGCAATTTTTATTAAATTAATTCATACCAGTATATAAATGATTAATATCCACTTAATAGTCCAGCAATAGTTTCAGTTTAAAGATGGATGCCCATTATCACAGAGGATTTCCCAGAGATGTCCAATTAATGAGGCCTGAGATAAAACAGCAGGAGGTATTATATGACAGGAGGACAATATCAATTGAGGTCATTACAACCTGGGAATCTCATCCAAACATTTGTCAATAACTCATTTATTTATTCAACCAGAATTTGCTAGGCATGAGACAGTGAGTTAGAAACAGAGTATACAGAAGAAATATCACCTGCTTGTAACTTTGACTTAAACAATTTCACCTTCCAGTAGAGGAAATAGATCTTAAAGTAATAAGTGATAAGTACAACTATAGAGATATCAGAAGACACTTGGCATGTTATTTCAAAGATTTTTCCTTCCAGATAACCTTTGCGATTTCTCAGGTTAAGATGAGTGTCAGAGGGTGGATATTAGAAGGCCATATAAAGGCACTGTAAAGGTCAGGGTCTCAGCAGGCAGCACACTCAGTAGGGGTGATCAAAGAGATTTTAATGAAGGAATTATTTATGAACCTAAATAAAGGGTTAAGGAAAATCAATAAGGAATGATGAAGCATACTCAGGTCAAGTAAAGCTGGAAGCTGTTACCACTCTTACGTTTGAAAGGACAAGAGGAAGGAGCAATTACCTAAACTGAGCAAGGCTCCAAAGAGAAATATTGCCCTTCACTAGAGAAACACAGCCATTGCCAAACCGTGGCCTGGTTGGGAAGTAGCCAAGGAAATAAATACCCTGACTTCCCTCTCCTCCAGCTCTCTGATGTTCTGGAATTCCCAGTAGGAAAAAGTCCAGCAAAAAGCCAAAGGGTACTGGAACCCAGTTCTTCTGAAGCAAGAGAAGGGTGAAGAATGAAACTGGAGGGACCAAAATAAAATAACCAGCACAGCCATGAAGTTGGAAACTATCACTGTGCATTTTCTGTTGCTGGAGTGTGAAGTGTGAGGCACAGAGTGGTGAGAATAAAAGATAACTGTGATCTTATGACTGTTATGCTTGAAACCTTCCCATAGATTTCATCACCTTCTCAAAAACACTTGTGTCATGGAAACCCAGTAGCTTCTAGCTCCCTCTGCTTCTCCAGACTTACAGATGGTTTTAGAAACTCTGATGAGGAAAAAGAGGAGCTTGCCTGGGGACAGAACAATTTGTGGTTTAGGGGAGAAATGATGACTAACCTGAAATAAGGCAATGGAAATTAAGATGGTAAAGAAGACAAAACTTTGAGAAATATGCTGGAAATAAAATCAAGACTTATTAGCTGAAGTATGGGAATGTAATAGCCAGGCAGCAAGGGGGAACTACTGGATTTCTCATTTCATTCACAAGAGGGATGGAGCTGACAAAAATGACAGGAAAGTGTAGGAAAAATGGGAGGTTTTGCAAATGTCTGTTTGCATATCTGTAGCAAACACTCGAGCAGAGTAAGCGTGGCAAGTTGGTAGAAGTCTGAGTTGGGATATAGATCTCAGAGGCCCTCACCAGAGGCTCTGTTCAGTGTGTATATTCCTAGGACTTCAGTGATTTGGAGATGGTGGAACAGAAGAGACTGTGAAAAACAGAAAGGAAAAATAGTCTCCCAATATAAGAAGGATGAGAAGGGTGAGAATAGTAAAAACTCTGTTGGGCATTTCAGTTAGAAAGCCATTGGTGACCTTTGGAAAAAGTGCTTCATTAGAACAATGAAATACATGATAATGGAGGTTTGAGGGATGCAGGAAGGCTTAGGACATGTGGACAGTGAGTGTAGACAATTCTTCTGGGAAGTTTGGACAAGTGAGAGAGGAGAGAAAGTATGTGACGGTAAAGGTAGAATCAGAATCAAGGAAGAAGACTGATAGATGAGAGAAGGAGACCTGCTTAATCACTGATGAGAAGGAACAGCAATGGAAAGTGGATCTGAAGTTACAGGAAAGAGAATCCTGAATAGATGAAGAATTGAATTAAGGCTTGACTTACCAAAGTTATGATTAATTTAAAATTGCAATGGAAATTGAGATTTCTGTGTTGTTTTTGGCAAGTTGAATTTGGGGATTGCACTACAAATCACTCCTGAATGATGAAAATTTTTCCATATTCTTTCTCTAGGAGTATAGGTCCAAAAACATTGTGGAAAGCAATTAGGGGCATATTTCTAGAACAAGCAATTTATTATTACTATTATTATTGTTATTATTATTATTACTAGTAGGCAGCCAGAGTAAAGAAGAGACTTCCAAGATACACACATAGAGGCAGGCAAGGTCTAGAGCTGACACTACCATTTCTGATGTGCTCACCGTAATGCCTCCCATCCTTAATCTTTATTTCAAAATCAGCTAAGGTTTTACTAATCAAATCACTTCTCTCCCTCTTTCTAGTGTTAGGGTTTTACTCTCCTTGTAAATGGACTTTTAAATTTTCTTTTATTTCTTTTTACAAATTGCTTATTAGAAATATGAAGCCATTCTACTCTGGCCACTAAATTCATGAACAATGTCTAACTGCCTGTTATTAGGATCAGGTCGTGATTCAGGAAACAGGCTCTAAAGTTAGGCTGTATCTCAGACCCTTAATGACTATATAACTTTGGGCAGTACTTACCTGCTCTGTGCTTCAGTTTCATCATATGAATAGTAGGATTAGCATATTACATCATCATAACCATAAGGGGATTAAAGACTAAGTGTATGTGATAAACACAGTATAGTGCACCTGACCAAAAAAAAAATCATTTGATATTCATTATTGCTTTCCATAGTAGTAACATTGAGGGTGTACCAGTCATAATGCTATTACTGTCTCAAATAATAGTTTACTCAAGTAAATAATCCATTCTTATTAAATAAACAATCCCCTGCCATACCACATAGTTCATATTCTAAGCAGACAAACCCTTCCAAATTGAGTGAACATCCAGCCAGCCATAGTTGTAAGATGCAGTAACAAAGACATAGAGATCTAGGCAAACAAAACTGAGTTTCTATTATTGTTATAGTAGAAAAATCTTTCTCTGGAATTGAGTAATGATATTTATCACCTTCTGTACCCTGCCTCAACCAGGGAGGAGGAATCCATAGGCCTAGGTGAGTGACTCAGGGCTCACCACAAAGTACATACCTCTCTAAATATGAAGCTCTGTGTTCATAGGGGCTTAAAATTTGTTGACTTGATGTGGCTCTTATTCATGCTGGTTAGTACTAACTGGTTGGTTATTCTCTTAGTACCCTTTTTGAATAGAAATGCCTGTGTTGAGGTGGAAATTCTATGTTCATGCTTTCATAAGCCCTTATCATTCATTTGTGTCAGTGAAGGTGAAATGTAAGTGGAGATGGGTATTAAACCATTTGAATGTGTTTACAGAATTAATCTCCATATCTTTTCACGATAACTTATCTGCTCTGACCAAGATGAGTTTTGACTGGTACTATATCTGCCTACATCTTGTAGGTATGTGGAGGTGGGGTTTCTGCTGGAGAAACTGTCAACTGAAAATGGGAAGGATGACAGTAAGCTTTCTTCCTTGGTACTGGAGTTTGAACATTATGTACCCTGTTTGTCTGAAAAGGATACACTATGCTTTATGTCTGATTTTTCAAAGGTTTCACAGATTATGGCTGAGCCAAAAGTGACTTATATTCTGTTATTTAAAATATTTGATAAAACAGAATAAGTGCATAAAATTGCCTTAAAAATAGCTAGAAAAATTAGGGACAGAGAGCTCTAGAGGATTGCATTCAGAACAAAATATAAACTCTTTAGAAGAGAAAATACAGTACAGTCTTTCGCAAAATGTATTCTTCAAAGCGCTAATTCCTTCAGAGTATGGGCACAGGGAAATCTGTGGTCAAATCAGTTTGGGACACATAGTACAGTATATATTCCTCTTAAATGCTCATATAACACAAAAAGATGAACTATGTTTACTATTGCTGTTTTCAATAATTACCCAAAAACCCTTATCTAAGATTTAAAAAAAATTAACATTGATTGATATCCCATGGATCAGTCTAGAGTTCTGTTGAACACATTTTGTCAGTTGCTTAGATTGACAAAGTCTTCAGTTTGTGGGATGTGGAAGGTAGGAAGCCACTGCCTCAGATTTTCAAAACACCCTTCAATAGAATGTTCTAGGAAACCTTTCATTGATAAAGTTCCTACATTGATTTCTATTTGGTTTAGTATCAAATATGAATCCTTCATCAGGAAGAATTCTCGAAAAGAAGATTAAGATGGGGCACAGACGCTGTTTGAACTAAAGGTTATTAAAATTTAGTTAAGGATTGATTTACATTATATTTGAAGCTGATGTTATTATAGTTCGTTTTAAATGTGCTCTAACATTGCAACTCTGAGACATCCTTTTGACTAAGGGAGAAAGGTGTAGAATTACAGCAAAATTTACTGGTGATGATGGGAGTTTTTCTTGCCAAGTGTATCTTGGCAGGAGAAATGGATTTAGAATCACTGAGATGGTGGGTGGCTCTCTTGAGATGGTAGGCAAATTTTTTAGGTAGCAGAGAGTAGAGGAGAGAGTAGAGGATTTAGTCAGACTCAGTCATCTCTGTTGGTTTTGAATGGTAAGCCTATAGGCATATTATTGCATTACTTGGAATATCAGTTTCTCCATCTGTAAAGCAGGGACATTATGCTTATCTTAGAGTGTTGTTGGGAAGAGTAGGACTATAAAATGTAGATAAAGTACTTGGTACATGCTTATGCTCATCAGACGTTGGCTCCCTATTTTTTCCCTCCACAGCAGTGATTCTTAACCAGGTGCAGTTTTTGCTTCTCCGGGGTGGGCTCGGGGGCACTTGGTAATATCTGGAGAGTTTTTGGATATTACAACTGGGGGGAATGCTATTGGTGTTTAGTGGAGAGATGCCAAGGATGCTGCTAAACATCCTACATAGGACAGTCCCCACAACAAATAATTATCCAGTACAAAATGTCAACAGTGCCGAGATTGAGAAGCCCTGCTCTACAGCATAGTAATGAAGCACTGCCTGCTTTCCCTACTCCTATATTTAGTTGTTTCAGCACCAGATCAGAGCAAGCAGAGGCACGTCTTAAGGAAAAAAAATAACACTTTGGAGATGAGAAGCATTCAAAACCTTGAAAGTTTAAATTATGAATACTGTATTCAGTGTAATCATATAAAGTTAGCAGCAATGAATATATGGTATTTATTTATAAACCAAAGTTGGTGACTAAAAAAAAAAAGAAAAAGAAAAAAGAGATTAGGAAATGTTCTGGCAGGTATAGAAAGGCAAAAATATTGTTGAATCACCTTTTGTTCCTTTTGACTATTAACTAGGTCTATTTCCCTATGGAATTGGAGAAGTCAGCAGTTGACTTCAAAAAAAAGACCTACAATATTCTATACCTAAGCTGTGCTTTTCCTGCAAGAAAATCAGGTGCTAGAATCCGTACCATGGAACTTTGGGGATATATAACACTAGATACCTTGAGATGCCGTGATTTTTACCACGGCAAACAGTGATGGGGGATTAAGAGAGAAGTGTGTGTCTTTATCTGTGTGTGTGTTCCCCTGAGTGTACACTTGGGTCTTTGTTTGGAGATGGTGTAGTAGTATCATTCAAGTGGGCTGAAGGTCACTTCACCAATGATTTGGAAAAACTGGAGGAAGGACTGGGATTTAATTTTTGTAAAATACTGTCAGTTGCAGGCAAAAGTAGAGAGGCTACCCATAAGCACGGATTGATTTATCTATAATACAGTGCCTGTGAGGCTGCAAGATGGAATATTGCTTTCTTCTTAGAGTTTGGAACTTCACAAGGAGCTTGAAGGAAACAAAACTAAGATTCAAGGTGAAAGAAGAAAGAATACCTTTTAAAATAGGTAAGCATTACTTACGAGGAAGTGTTTCTTTTGAAAATTGATAGATACATAGAGAAGCCCAAAGATACTCAGAGATGAAATAAAAAACACATGTAGGTGTTTGAAGGCGAGTAAGAAGATAGCAGGATTCAGCAAACCCATCCTTCCTTGGTTCCTGATTAGATGAAGGCAAATAGAAAGGCCATCTGTTGGAGTCCCCCAAACCTGGAATCCAGGTAGCCTCAATACAGGCATTGGTGGCATTCTCCACCTCTAGCAGGAAAGACTTGTTCTGTTTGGAATCCAGTGTCTTTATCAACCAGGTTTCCTTTTGGTCTTTCCCTTGCTTGTTAGAGCTGAGATTCCAATAAATAGAAATTTATTCACTTGAGGCCTGGGTGTAGTGACTTTTCAGTTTATTCTAATATTAGGTCTTCATTGTTCTAGCTAGGGGAATTTGGAAAAATCACTTACCCTTTCAACGTGTCATTTTCTTCACCTGTAAAATGGGATAATAATAATGGCAGTCCCATGGGATAGTTTACGGGAATTAAATGTGAGGCTCTGAGTACAGTATCTGGCATATGTAAATTGATGTAGTTGTTATTGTTAATATCTTTAGTATCATTATTTATGACTTAAAATTACTCCTATATATGGGACAGTCAGTGTCATTCATTCACCAAACATTTGTTCTTATATGATGATATTCCACGAAATTTCCTAGGCACTGAAATTAGAGAGCTGATAAAACAATCTCTGTCTTCAAGGAGCTTGCATCTAGGGATGGAGGCATGATAACATTACCATGCCCAAACCATATGGCTATCAGGCTAGTAGCAAAAGCGGGTATCAAGGAAGGCTTCCTGCAGGAGGCCTACCTGAACCAGGTCATGCCGTACAAATAGAAATCAGTCAGAAGTGGGTTAGGTAGGGTGTAATATGGTGGCGGAGGGAACAGCATGAAGAAAAGCTGATGTTGTCTACAGGAGTCTTAAATTGCCATCAGTTGATGTATGTCAGCTTCAGTTAATTGTGAACAAGCACAATAAGTGTCCTTCCCTTTTACATGCCAGGTACAACATCCTAACTTGACATGCACGACTGCTTTCAATCTGCATCGCCCCTAAAATTATGTGTTACTATTATTATCATAATTTTAAAGATGTGGAAACTGAGGTACAGAAAAAGCAAACTATTTGCCTGTGGGTTTAGACCTATTAAGCGGCAGAGTCAGGGTTTGAACGTACCCAGTCTCTTTCCACAGTCTGTTTGTAACCTACTTAAACAATATAAAACACTGGAATCAAGTAACTGGTCCATGGCTTTTAACTGCGGCTACAGAAATCAAACCCAGTTCTTTCTGGCATCAGCAAGTTGGAAGTTTGGTGCAGTAAGCAGGCCATCTGCTGTGGGACTATCAGACCAGGCTTTTTCTCCATCCTGCTGAAGCTCTTTATTGTACCATCTGGACCTTTTCAAAGACTGCAAAAAATGTCAGAGGACTTCTGGTCTTGATAAGCATAGACTTTACTATCACACCTTGTGATGTCCCTTGTATGCTCTGTTGCTGTGAATGATCTGCACAAATGATCAAAACAGCACACAGTTAAGCAGACATCACAATTAGCTAGGGATGCATTCTTTCAGAATTTCCCAGATTTAGCAAATAAAAATACAAGACACCCAGTTAAACCTGAATTTCAGATGAACAGTGGTTTATCTGACTATAAACCAGGTGATATTTGGGTTATACTAAGAGTATCCATTGATGGATAAATGAATAAAGAAGTTGTGGTATAATATACAATGGAATATTATTCAGCCATAAAAAATGAGGAAATTCTACCAATTGCGATGACATGAATGAACCTTGAAGACATTATGCTAATTGAAATGTCAGGGAGAGAAAGACAAATACTATATGATCTCACTTATGTATAGAATCTAAAAAAAATATATCAAAAAGAAAAGATACAAAAAGATATCAGACTTGTGGTTACGAGAGGCAGAGGGGAGGGAGGAATTAGAGGAAGGTGTTTAAAAAGTACAAACTTCCAGTTATAAGATAAACCAGTACTAGGGATGTCCTGTCCAACATGATGACTATAGGTAACACTGATGTGTGCTATACAGGAAAGTTGTTAAGAGAGTAAACCCCTGAGAGTTCTCATCACAAGGAGAAAATATTTTTTAGCTTTTCTTTTCTTCTTTCTTTTTATTGTATCCATATGAGAAGGTAGATGTTAGCTGAACCTATTGTGGGCATCGTTTCAAAATATATGTAGTTTAAATCATCATGCTGTACACCTTAAACATATACAATGATGAATATCACTTATTTCCTAATAAAACTGGAAAAAAGACTTAGTATGTGTTTCTAAACGAACTAGGGAGCTATCCTTTGAAGCATCTGCTCAAAGACAGAGTGTTATCTATTGAACAGTGGAAGGAAACGGTAATGCAACAATTTAAAAAATTAAGGTCCAAGGGAGATAAAAATGTAGCAATAGTAGAAAGACTTTGGACAGTTAAGAAATACAGACAATATGGGTAGATTTTGCCTGTAGACTAAATAAAATCAAGAACAATAAGTACAACACGGGTGAACAATACTGTGTGCCCTGGCATTGTGCTGTCTTATTCTGTAACTATTTTGTTTGTATTTGCTTACTTTCTACTCTGTCTAAATAAAATGACCTTCCAAGTTTCTTCTAAATAATAGTTTGTGGAGAAAGGAAAGACTTGAATTATCTGTATATTCCACCTCCTGTTTGTAAAAATACATTATATAGCCTACATGAATTTAATTTTTAATTCATTCACTCAGTTAAAAAGATATTCAGAGAGTCCTTATTATGAGTTAGAGACAAAAGATGTAGAAAGTCATTAACATCAGACCAGCTTGTAGGTAATGCATAATCTTAGGTCCCATTCCAGACCTACTGAATCAGAATCTGAATTGTGACACAATCCTCCGGTGAATCATATGCACTTTAAAGTTTGAGAAGCACTGAAAAAAACTATTCCAGTTGACTCAGGTGTTTTAAAGTATTATTGTTTGCAGTCTGTTGGCAATCAAAAACAAATAAAAAATTCATCTCAGAAATATATAACTCCTTAGAAGTATCAGATCAGTTGGAAAACAGCTGAAAGTGCTAAAAGCCCTCAAAAGTTGTTTTATTTTTTTATTTTTTATTTTTTTGTGGTACGCGGGCCTCTCACTGCTGTGGCCTCTCCCGTTGCGGAGCACAGGCTCCGGACGCGCAGGCTCAGCGGCCATGGCTCACGGGCTCAGCCGCTCCGCGGCATGTGGGATCTTCCCGGACCGGGGCGTGAGCCCGTGTCCCCTTCATCGGCAGGCGGACTCTCAACCACTGCGCCACCAGGGAAGCCCCCTTAAAAGTTTTGACCGTGAAATATGGATAATGCAGGTAGCAGAGCAAACTGTGTGGTTCTTTAATTATTGGTCCCATTGGGAAAAGAATTTGTTTATTTTTAATTTTCCTTTTCAAGTTGGCCAGTCTTATTTTCTGATGTATACACCATCAGCAATCAGTTGCAAGAAAAGAAAGACTATTTTTCTCCTTAAGAGTGCTTTCTTTCATCACCAAATTAGCATGGTAGCCCTAGAGCTTGGTGGTCACATTGTTATGACTTCTAAGTGGAGAGCTGTCACAATCAAATTTCTGCCCTCCTAAAAGCTTTGCTGTTAGGCATAAGTGTCTTGTTTGGCAATACATGGATGGTATGCCTGCTGTTGTTTAGTTCTTTAATTATAAGCATTTTCCCTTTGTGGGAATAACGAATTGGACCAATGCTTAAATTAATCTGTGTGCCATTTTTGATAAAAATTTTCTAGCTATAATAAGCAAGACAGTGTGGTATTGGTACAAGGATTAAAAAAATAGAAAAACAGAAAAAATTAGAGTCTTGAAGCAGCCTTATTTACATATGGTGCAGCTGATTTATGAAAAAGGTTCTACTGCATGTGATAAACAGAGCTGAATCAGTTAGATACATAGATCCATTAAACCAATTAGATCTTGGATACCAATCAATTAGATCAACTAGTTAGAGATCAAATACATGGAGAAGAGTAGTCAGTGGCTTCAAGGAAAATGTTTTAGAGAATCTGGAAAACATGCTGCTTTTATAATGTTTTGTTTACCCTAAAGAAGGGCTAAAATGGGCCAAGATTCTTCAAAACTTAACAAAATATTGGAGTTTAGTCCTGAATGTCCCATTCTTCCTGTTTTCACCTTGCATTTTTCATTTATTGTTCCCCCATTGCTAAATCAAGCCATGCGGGTCTACCTCTGCCCTGTCTCAACCCATCTTTTAAGTTTTGCTGTCCGATTATCCACTCTGGGTCTTCCCCATTTTGCTTGAAAATGACTTCAAAAGTGCATCTTTTCCCCCTATGTTTTATTTTTTTGTTTGTTTTTTTTGTTTTGTTTTGTTTTTTTGTTTTTGCGGTACGCGGGCCTCTCACTGTCGTGGCCTCTCCCATTGCGGAGCACAGGCTCCGGACGCGCAGGCCCAGCGGCCATGGCCCACGGGCCCAGCCGCTCCGCGGCACGTGGGATCTTCCCAGACAGGGGCACGAGCCCGTGTCCCCTGCATCGGCAGGCGGACTCTCAACCACTGCGCCACCAGGGAAGCCCTCCCCCATGTTTTAATGCTACTGCACATCACCCTATCCAGTCTGGAAGGTTTGCCCAACATTCTGACTAATCTTTCACATAGATGACCTTAATGTTAGGTCTCTTGGGATGGAGAGATACTCTGCATAGAAAGTTCAGTTGGAGCTTGAAACTATGAGAGTAAATGATTGTAGTGGAAATCTGTTGTTTTCCTGTTGGAAATCTCCTTGGGGAATGAAGCTTTGCGTACTCTTTAACTAAGTAAGTGGTAGATTGTATTGTACTTCCTTTCTGTGGGAGAGCTGTTCCATTCTTAGGCTCTGCTGTGTATCTTGCTTCAGCCAATAAAATGTGAGCAGAAGTAACATATGCCAGTGCCAAGTAGAAACTTAAAAGAATCATTTACAAGCACGAAATGTCTTTCCCTTTATCTTCTACCTTGGGCTGGCATGTCCTAAATAGTAGTTGCTCCTTCAGCCTACATCCTGGAATGGAGAAGACACATGGGTGGAAATAGCCACAGTCTACCCATAGCTGATAACCAACGTGAAAGAGAAATAAATCTTTGTTGCTGCAAGTGTAGGGGAGCAAAGCTTGCCACCCTAAATGTCTCTTTGGCATGTGGATTTTTTCAAGCTGAAAACACTCAAGGTGCAGCAGACTCAGGAAGAAACTTTGAACTTCCTCCTAACTGTCTAAAAGAATTTACATAGAGGGTTTCTGGAATAGCGCTATCACCAGAGATATCTGAAAGAATATGGGCTAGGGGTGGTGGAGGAAACTCTAGGCAGGGCCTAGAGATCAGGGTACACTCTGTGTCGCATTGTCTCTGCAGGGCCCAGCAGTTATTTACCAAACATTTGCTTTTCCATTTCCATGTGAATTACTTTCCTCCCCTGTGACGTCCCAAACCACTACCCTCAGCATCCTTTTGTGTCTTTAGCTGAAGATGGTACTTAAGGTGGGGTCTTTGGCTATTTTGGTGAGTTACTCAGTTTTCCATGGTCTCTCCCATGAATATATGTTATTAAGGTTTTGTTTGATTTTCTCCTATTAATCTGTTTCATGTCATTTTAATATTTAGACCAGCCAGAAGAACCTGGAAAGGTAGAGGAAAATTTCTTCCTCCCTCAGTCAAGTCATGGTTTTAAAGTCTTTGTTACTGCAGGATAATCAGGCCAGTCTGACTAACACAGAAGGTTTTGAGCGAAATTCCTTGCAATGTCAGGTCTAGGAGTGAACATATAACCCAATCCAGGTCAGACATGTCTTACATCTTTCTGGACACAAGTGATTGGTTGGGTAATAGAAATTGGAAACTAAATCACGTCAGTAGGATTTAATATTGGAACTCCTGTTGGTGCTATTTAAATTAGGCACCTGTTTTTACTCAGGGGTTACTGAAACAAAATTTTGTAAACCTAGAGTTTCCAGAACCCACCATGAAGTAGCAGCTGTCTGACTGTGAAACTAGCACAGTAGAATGTAGAGTCAAGAGATGGTGAGAAAGACAATTCTAGGTGAGACTATGATTCAAAACTCTGACCTAAAATCTGTCCCTGAACTTTTCACAACAATTAAGAGTACTGACCAATAATAGAATGTGTGTGTGTGTGTGTGTGTGTGTGTGTGTGTGTAATAAAATTTGGTTACATGAGGTACAAACTGGCAAATCATAACTACCAGGCATGTGTATAATCTCTTTTTTTTTCTTTAAACTAAGTTTAGCTTTAATTAAACCATAATTTGGGGGACTTAAAAGAAACTAACCAGGATAAAGAGTTTGTGTAGATTATTTCAAATTCTAGTGATCATAATCTGATTGCTGAAGTTTATTTTTTCTGTTTAAAAATAATATACTACAAATAATATATAATAAAAGTAGGACAGGGAAATGAAAGTACATACATCTTATTCATTGGATTAGATTTATGCTTAAATTTCTCCAGTTGCATGAAGATAAATAATTTAGAGGTGGAATATGGCATAGAAAGATTTTGTGTCCAAAGTTGACCAATGTACCTTTACGCCAAGACACTGGGGATGAAGTATGGTCAATATTAAAGCTTTTTTTTTTTTTTACTAGTATATGTTTGATGCTAATAGTTCTATTAAATATATAGTGAGATCTTACAAAATTTCAAAACCTTGTTTTTTTAACATTTCAAAACAAATACCATAAGCTGTATTGGCACATGGCCTTAAACTACTTCTATGGATGATTAGACAAAAGTATTTTTTTCAGTAATAGTTAGGTTTAAAGTACAGTATATGAGGAGGGATGAAAAATACTAAAAATTCAAGCAGCTTTCCAAGTTGCCTTAATTTCCTCTTCTGATTCAATTAATTCTGGCCAAAATACTGCAATTTTATTCTCCAGGCATGCACCTTCCCACAACTAGAAAGAGTTTGGTCTCAATTAATGTAAAATCGCAACCCACTTTGACTGGAATATCAAGATATTGGAGGGGAAAGCTTTCTAAACTTTAATAATCTAGATAATTGCTTTAACTCTCCACTTTGCTGGGGAATCTAGTCATAATTAACCAATTAAATCACATCAGCAGTTCACTTTTTCCCTAAGCATAGAATTTGGAAGGATAAAAGAGAAAGAGGGAGAGAGACCAGAGAATCTATCCAAACATAAATGTCATTCCATTATAGAACCTTATTAAATACATTTAAATGTTTTAATTTCTAGCACTCTGTTGTTCATAATGAACTCTGCAGGGATTGAAAATGAATTTTTATTTGAGATTTTTGTCCCTTTTGAATTGCAAAGAGCATTCCTCTTGAATTTCCACTAGATATAATGAAATATATTTTAATATCACATCAAGCTAGACCCCTGAGGAGACAACTGTCAAAAATTCATGGTATCTTTAAATCACTTTAATAATTACATTTTGCTCAATGCAAAGTAACATGTAAGAAACTGTTTAACTTTATTGATGCCATAGTATTTTCCATACAGTTGTGTTACACACTTACCAAGCAAGATTGAGTAGTTCAATTAGCCTGGGGTTCAGGATGAACGTAGATATATAGTAAGAGATGGATATGAAAAGAAAGGTTCAGAACAGAATATAAAGGCACATAAAGACCATGTATAAAGTCTTAACATTCAGGGACTAATATGATACCTAATAACAAAGTAACAAAAATTAATTTAACTCTTACTAGTGTCACATTATGTGTTTTGCATTTATATACATTATTCCAATTAATCTTCCCAACAGATGTTTCAGGCAGGTACTATTATTATAAACATCATCTCATAGATATGGAGACTGAGGCTTAGAGGGTTTAAGGTCACACAACAGGTAATAAGTCAAATTCATAGCGTCATACATCAGTATGTACTTTATTTATTTATTTAAATATAAATGTATGCATACTTAAATGAAAGGGTAATACATTCAAAGATTAATACAGTAAATTCATTCATTCATTCAATAAACATTAGTTGAATACTTGTCGCATGCCAGGCACTGGGCTCAGTACAGGGGATACAACACGAATATATGGACTTTCCAAGAAGAGCCTAAGATACATTTCAGTGAATTAGGGATCTGACATGGGGGCTCAGGGTGCTGCAGGAGCACACAGGAGTGGTATCTGACCCAGACTTGGTGAGAAGTGAGAGGGACAACTCATTCCTTTAGGAAATGAAGGCTAATATGAGGTCCAGCGAAAGTTATCCAGCAAAAGAAAGAAATGTATGCCTGTGGGTGTGACAGTGAAAAAGTTCTTGGTGATTTTATTTATTTATTTATTTACACAGCAGGTTCTTATTAGTCATCAGTTTTATACACATCAGTGTATACACGTCAATCCCAATCTCCCAGTTCGTCACACTACCACCCCGATGCCCCTGCCGCTTTCCCCACTTGGTGTCCATAGGTTTGTTCTCTACATCTGTGTCTCAATTTCTGCCCTGCAAACTGGTTCATCTGTACCATTTTTCTAGGTTTCACATAGATGCGTAAATATACGATATTTGTTTTTCTCTTTCTGACTTAACTTCACACTGTATGACAGTCTCTAGATCCTTCCACGTC
Organism: Monodon monoceros; assembly: GCF_005190385.1. Classification (NCBI taxonomy): domain Eukaryota; kingdom Metazoa; phylum Chordata; class Mammalia; order Artiodactyla; family Monodontidae; genus Monodon; species Monodon monoceros. The sequence continues at coordinate 25,928,659 of NW_021703766.1, read as the reverse complement.
TCAACAGATGACCCAATTTCATTCCTTTTTATGGCTGGGTAATATTCCATTGTATATATGTAACACAACTTCTTTATCGATTCGTCTGTCGATGGGCATTTAGGTTGCTTCCATGACCTGGCTATTGTAAATAGTGCTGCAGTGAACATTGGGGTGCATGTGTCTTTTTGAATTACGGTTTTCTCTGGGTATATGCCCAGTAGTGGGATTGCTGGATCATATGGTAATTCTATTTTTAGTTTTTTAAGGAACCTCCATACTGTTCTCCACAGTGGCTGTATCAATTTACATTCCCACCAACAGTGCAAGAGGGTTCCCTTTTCTCCACACTCTCTAGCATTTATTGTTTGTAGATTTTCTGATGATGCCCATTCTAACTGGTGTGAGGTGATACCTCATTGTAGTTTTGATTTGCATTTCTCTAATAATTAGTGATGTTGAGCAGCTTTTCATGTGCTTCTTGGCCATCTGTATGTCTTCTTTGGAGAAATGTCTATTTAGGTCTTCTGCCCATTTTTGGATTGGGTTGTTTGTTTTTCTAATATTGAGCTGCATGAAATGTTTATATATCTTGTAGATTAACCCTTTGTCCGTTGCTTCATTTGCAAATATTGTCTCCCATTCTGAGGGTTGTCTTTTTGTCTTGTTTATGGTTTCCTTTGCTGTGCAAAAGCTTTAAGGATTCATTAGGTCCCATTTGTTTATTTTTGTTTTTATTTCCATTACTCTAGGAGGTGGATCAAAAAAGAACTTGCAGTGATTTATGTCAAAGAGTGTTCTTCCTATATTTTCCACTAAGAGTTTTATAGTGTCCGGTCTTACATTTAGCTCTTGAATCCATTTTGAGGGTTTTTTTGTGTATGGTGTTAGGGAGTGTTCTAATTTCATTCTCTTACATGTAGCTGTTCCGTTTTCCCAGCACCACTTATTGAAGAGACTGTCTTTTCTCCATTGTATATCCTTGCCTCCTTTTTCATAGAATAGTTGACCATAGGTGCGTGGGTTTACCTCTGGGCTTTCTATCTTGTTTTATAGATCTATGTTTCTGTTTTTGTGCCAGTACCATATTGTCTTGATTACTGTAGCTTTGTAGTATAGCCTGATGTCAGGGAGTCTGATTCCTCCCACTCCATTTTTTTCCCTCATGACTGCTTTGGCTGTTCAGGGTCTTTTCTGTCTCCATACAAATTTTAAGATTTTTTGTTCTAGTTCCGTAAAAATGCCATTGGTAATTTGATAGGGATTGCATTGAATCTGTAGATTGCTTTGGGTAGTAGAGTCATTTTCACAATATTGATTCTTCCAATCCAAGAATTTGGTATATCTCTCCATCTGTTGGTATCATCTTTAATTTCTTTCATCAGTGTCTTATAGTTTTCTGCATACAGGTCTTTTGTCTCCTAAGGTAGGTTTATTCCTAGGTATTTTATTTTTTTTGTTGCAGTGATAAATGGGAGTGTTTCCTTAATTTGTCTTTCAGATTTTTCATCATTAGTGTATAGGAGTGCAAGAGATTTCTGTGCATTAATTTTGTATCCCGCAGCTTTACTAAATTCATTGATTAGCTCTAGTAGTTTTCTGGTGGCATTTTTAGGATTCTCTATGTATAGTGTCATGTCATCTGCAAACAGTGACAGTTTTACTTCTTCTTTTCCAATTTGTATTCCGTTTATTTCTTTTTCTTATCTGATTGCCCTGGCTAGGACTTCCAAAACTATGTTGAATAATAGTGGTGAGAGTGGACATCCTTGTCTTGTTCCTGATCTTAGAGGAAATGCTTTCAGTTTTTCACCATTGAGAGTGATGTTTGCTGTGGGTTTGTCGTATATGGCCTTTATTATGTTGAGGTAGGTTCCCTCTATGCCCACTTTCTGGAGAGTTATTATCATAAATGGTTGTTGAATTTTGTCAAAAGCTTTTTCTGCATCTATTGAGATGATCATATGGTTTTTCTTTTTCAGTTTGTTAATATGCTATATTACATTGATTGATTTGCATGTATTGAAGAATCCTTGCATCCCTGGGTTAAATCCCAGTTGATCATGGTGTATGATCCTTCTAATGTGTTGTTGGATTCTGTTTGTTAGTATGTTGAGGATTTTTCAATCTATATTCATCAGTGATATTGGTCTGTAATTTTCTTTTTTTGTAGTATCTCTGTCGGGTTTTGGTATCAGGGTGATGGTGGCCTCATAGAATGAGTTTGGGAGTGTTTCTTCTTCTGCAATTTTTTGGAAGAGTTTGAGAATGATGGGTGTTAGCTCTTCTCTAAATGTTTGATAGAATTCACCTATGAAGCCCTCTGGTCCTGGACTTTTGTTTGTTGGAAGATTTTTAATCACAGTTTCAATTTCATTACTTGTGATTGGTGTGTTCATATTTTCTGTTTCTTCCTGGTTCAGTCTTGGAAGGTTATACCATTCTAAGAATTTGTTCATTTCTTCCAGGTTGTCCATTTTATTGGCATAGAGTTGGCTTGTAGTAGTCTCTTAGGATGCTTTGCATTTCTGCGGTGTCTGTTGTAACTTCTCCTTTTTCATTTCTAATTTTATTGATTTGAGTCCTCTCCCTCTTTTTCTTGATGAGTCTGGCTAATGGATTATCAATTTTGTTTATCTTCCTAGAGAGTCAGCTTTTAGTTTTATTGATCTTTGCTGTTGTTTTCTTTGTTTCTGTTTCATCTATTTCTGCTCTGTTCTCTCCTCTGCTAACTTTGGGTTTTGTTTGTTCTTCTTTATCTAGTGTCTTTAGGTGTAAGATTAGATTAATTACTTGAGATTTTTCTTGTGTCTTGAGGTAGGCTTGTATAGCTATAAACTTCCCTCTTAGTACTACTTTTTCTGCATCCCATAGGTTTTGGATTGTCGTGTTTTCATTGTCATTTGTCTCTAGGTATTTTTTTATTTCCTCTTTGGTTTCTTCAGTGATCTCTTGGATATTTAGTAACGTATTGTTTAGCCTTCATGTGTTTTCCACGTTTTTTTTTTCCCCTGTAATTCATTTCTAATCTCATAGTGTTGTGGTCAGAAAAGATGCTTGATATGATTTCACTTTTGTTAAATTTACTGAGGCTTGATTTGTGACACAAGATGGTGATCTATCCTGGAGAATGTTCCATGCACACTTGAGAAGAAAGTGTAATCTGCTCTTTTTGGATGGAATGTCCTATAAATATCAATTAAATCTATCTGGTCTATTGTGTCATTTAAAGCTTCTCTTTCCTTATTTATTTTCATTTTGGATGATATGTCCATTGGTGTAAGTGAGGTGTTAAATTCCCCCACTATTATTTTGTTACTGTCAATTTCCTCTTTTATAGCTGTTAGCAGTTGCCTTATGTATTGAGGTGCTCCTATGTTGGGTGTGTATATATTTATAATTATTATATCTTCTTCTGGGATTGATTCCTTGATCATTATATAGTGTCCTTCCTTGTCTCTTGTAACATTCTTTATTTTAAAGTCTTTTTTATCTGATATGAGTATAGCTACTCCAGCTTTTTTTTGATTTCCATTTGCATGGAATATCTTTTTCCATCCCCTCACTTTCAGTCTGTATGTGTCCCTAGGTCTGAAGTGGGTCTCTTGTAGACAGCATGTATATGGGTCTTGTTTTTGTATCCATTCAGCAAACCTGTGTCTTTTGGTTGGAGCATTTAATCCATTCACATTTAAGGTAATTATCGATAATGTACGTTCCTATGACCGTTTTCTTAATTGTTTTGGGTTTGTTTTTGTAGGTCCTTTTCTTCTCTTGTGTTTCCCACTTAGAGAAGTTCCTTTAGCATTTGTTGTAGAGCTGGTTTGGTGGTGCTGAATTCTCTTAGCTTTTGCTTGTCTGTAAAGCTTTTCATTTCTCCATCTAATGTGAATGAGATCCTTGTCGGGTAGAGTAATCTTGATTGTAGCTTCTTCCCTTTCATCACTTTAAGTATATCATGCCACTCCCTTCTGGCTTGTAGAGTTTCTGCTGAGAAATCAGCTGTTAACCTTAGGGGAGTTCCCTTGTATGTTATTTGTCATTTTTCCCTTGTTGTTTTTAATAATTTTTCTTTGTCTTTAATTTTTGTCAATTTGATTACTATGTGTCTCAGCGTGTTTCTCCTTGGGTTTATTCTGTATGGGCCTTGCTGCACTTCCTGGACTTTGGTGGCTGTTTCCTTTCCCATGTTAGGGAAATTTGCCTATATAGTCTCTTCAAATATTTTCTCTGGTCCTTTCTCTCTCTCTTCTCTTTCTGGGACCCCTATAATGCGAATGTTGTTGCGTTTAATGTTGTCCCAGAGGTCTGTTAGGCTGTTTTCCTTTCTCTTCATTCCTTTTTGTTTATTCTTTTCCACAGCAGTGAATTCCACCATTCTGTCTTCCAGGTCACTTATCCGTTCTTCTGCCTCAGTTATTCTGCTATTGATTCCTTCTAGTGTAGTTTTCATTTCAGTTATTGTATTGTTCATCTCTGTTTGTTTGTTCTTTAATTCTTCTAGGTCTTTGTTAAACATTTCTTGTATCTTCTTGATCTTTGCCTCCATTCTTTTTCCGAGGTCCTGGATCATCTTCACTGTCGTTATTCTGAATTCCTTTTCTGGAAGGTTGCCTATCTCCCTTTCATTTAGTTGTTTTTCTGGGGTTTTATCTTGTTCCTTCATGTGGTACATAGCCCTCTGCCTTTTCATCTTGTCTGTCTTTCTGTGAATGTGGTTTTTGTTCCCCAGGCTGCAGGAGTGTAGTTCTTCTTTCTTCTGCTGTCTGCCCTGTGGTGGATGAGGCTATCTACATACATTTAAAGTATGTTCTTTAAATACTTCGTAAATGAGAAAACTTGAATTGGTACTAAGACATTCTACAGTGTATGCTTACTAAAGAAAAGGAGTCAGAAGAGACTGTCTGCAGTCTGTACTTGGTGGTGGCAGTCAACAAAACAAACAGCAACAAAAAGGAATGGTAACTATGTGAGGTGATGGATGTCTTAATCAACTTGACTGTGGTCATCATTTCACATTACATACATGTGTAGTAAGTCATTACCTTGTTCACCCTAAATGTGTACCACTTTTATTTGTCCATTGTACCTCAGTAAAGCTGGACAAAAAGAAAATAACAGTGTAGCAGTCACAGAAGTAGAAATGGGGAGAAAAGGATAATACCAGTACTTGAGAGTCTGGGATTCTGGCTTAGCCTCACCTGAGACCAGTTCCGGAATGGATTTGTGAGTAGGGAGCTGTGAAGACTTGTGAAATGAGGAAGGACTTCCACGACTAGGCTTAATGGATCCGCATCTCCCATCACTGTGCCATCCAGGAATGGTAGTAACCCAGCCAGCCTTCTCCCATTCTGAGGTAGACCTCACCTCTGCCTTTCAAAACTGCACGTTGTCACTGTATATAAGGACATTTTCCACTTCACCCCTTTTAGGTCCAGTTTGTCAATCTGCCATTCAATGTGATATCTTCTATCCCCTTTATCATCTCAGAAACTCATAGTTAACGTTCCCCAGAAATCTTGTCAAATGTCTTTCCTGCATTTATTGAGATGATCATGTGACTTTTGTCCATTATTCTATTAATATGGTATAACACGTTAAGTAAAATTTGGATATCAAGTCAACCTTATATTTCTGGGGTAAGTCTCAGTCATAGTATATCAGCATTTTTATATGTTGTTGAATACAGTTTGGGACTATTAAGGATTTTTGTGTTTACATTCATAAAGAATACTGATTTTCTTTTGATGTATTTGTTTGGCTTTAATGAAAGCTAACACAAGTTCCAGAGAATGAGTTAGAAGTGCTTTCTTCTTTTCTATTTGCTGAAAGAATTTGTGTTATTTTCTTTAAATATTTGATAGAATTTGCCAGTGAAACTTTCTGTGCTTTTCTTTGTGGGAAGGTTTTTAAATGATTAATTCAATTTATTTATACATTATTGTCTTATTCAAATTGTATATTTTTTCTTGAGTCAGTTTTGGTAATTTTAAGCTTTCTAGGAATTTGTTTATTTTGTCTGAGTTGTCTAAGTTGTTGAAATAAAGTTGTTGATAATATTTCCTTATAACCTTTTAATTTCTATAGGCTCATTAATGATATTCGTTCATTCATTCCTAATTTGGTAACTTGAATCTTCTCCCTTATTTTCTTGGTCAGTTTGTGTAAGTCAAGTGATCTTTTAAAAAATAGTTTTTGGTTTCATTCACTTTCTCTATTGTTTTTATGCATTTTATTTTATTGATTTCTACTGTGATCTATTATTTTCTTTCTTCTACTTGCTTTGGATTTAATTTGCTTTTGTTTTTATAGTTTCTTAAAAGATTTGATAACTTTATTCTCTTCTTACATATGTATTTAGATCTATAAATTTTGCTCTGTGATGAGTCATTTTCTTTTAATGCTTTCAAGATTTTCTCTGTGTGATTATGATATGTCTGGGTAAGGATCTTTTTATGTTTATCTTATCACTGAACTTCTTGGATCTGTAGGTTAATGTTATTGAGTTTTCAACTCCAGAATTTCCCTTTTTAACTGATTTTAACTCTTTTTATTGAGATTCTTTATTTACTGAGTTATTGTCATACTTTCCTTTAATTATTTAAGCATGGTTTCATGTAGTTTGAACATATTTAACAACTTCTTTGACATCTTTGCTAAATCCAGTATCTTACACTTACTGACAATTTCTATTGACTGCTTTGTTTTTTTTATGAGTCACACTTATTTCTTTGCATGTTTCATAATCTTTTGCTGAATACTGGACATTTTAGATAATATATTGTAAAAACTCTGGGTTCTTTTTTCCCTTTGAGAATTGTTGTTCTTTGCTTAGTAACTTGCCTAAATGAAATCTGTGAAGTCTTTCCTGTAATGTGTGGCCACTGATGCCTCTGCTTAGTTTTCTATTTTTCTTTTATTTTTGTTTGATTGCTAGGGGTTGCCCCTATGTCTGCATAGCTTGGTGAGCCGTCAAAAATTGGCCAGAGGTTGTGCTCAAACATTTGAACTAGCAAAGCTTTTATTCTCTGGCAGTGGATTTGTGGGTGGGCTCAGGAGTACATTGAAACATTAGGCCATATTTAAGTCTGGTCTGCCTTATACTTTCTGCTGGGCTTTATTGCATCTCCTTTGTTTGTGCAGCCAGATTCCATTTGCCAGGGATGTGTGTAGGTTAGACCCTCTCCAATCTCTGTTATATGTGTACACGTCAACCGGGGCTATGTGACAAGCTTCTCAAGCCCCTGATGGCTGCCTCCCCTTTTAATTCCTTCCCTCCCTTCCTTCCTTTCTCTTTCTTTCTTTCTTTTTCCTTCTTTCTTTCTTTTTCCTTCTTTCTTTCTTCCTTTCTTTCCTTCCTTGCTTCCTTTCTTTCTTTCTTTCTTTTCTTTTTTTTCTTTCTTTTCTTTTCTTTCTCCTCCCTCCCTACCTGCCTTCTTTCCTTTTTCTTTCTTTTATGAAATAATGCTTCCAAATCAAGGTCTTCTTCTCTTCCAAGATAAGTGTTGAATAAGCATTTATGAATTTTATGATATAGGTGGATATTCTGTGATGAGTACCTGGCTTCCATGGGCAAGATCAGGGTGTTGTCTTGTTTGGATCACTTGTTGGTTTTGTGATCTTGGCTAAGTTACTCAACATTTGAGAAAATGAGAGTACATTTTATGGTGGGAAAGAGAAAAATTGAAAATAAAGGTGAGCATGGCTGCCTTACATATATTTATCTAGGATTCTTACAGTGGTTCCTGTGTACTGTCAGGTTCATGTTAGAGCCAGAACTTAAACCCTGGTCTTTCATATCAGTCCAGTTGTCCTCTCATTATATTAGTCTTTGTTATAAATATGGACCCCTTGTACAGTAAAATTTTCACAGCCGATATAATTTAGGGAGTTTAAATATGCCTAATGTTTGCATGGCTTCCCTCAGGGAGGAAGGAAGGGGTAAAGGTGTGGGTTGTTGGTCTCTTTAACTCAGAAATCAACCAGATCCATGTCTTTACTTTACATGTTTTATGTATTCAATTTACCCTTAAAATCATGTTTAATCAAATGTTGACACAACTAATCTGGACACCACTCTCTTTGAACCAACCTGGCTTTGCAGGGCCTCTGGTAGCCCAGGGGCACTACATAGTTCCTTGGAGAGATTGGTAGTCAGCTGCTTTCTGTCCATGATTTGGCATAAAACATAATATGACTAAAGTCCTAAGCCAGGGAATAGTGGATACCGTTGTTTCCAAAGGACAACCTGGAAACAAGCAGATTGATGATTGCCTGACCTGGTACCACCTTTCTCATTGGCCTCAGCTTCAACTCGTCCTTCTGCTCAGTGTAGTCAGAAAATCTCAAGTGACTATGTTTCAGTGTAAGCGCATTTTGCCTGGGAAGCCTAAATGGTACCCAGGAATAAATGCCTACCATGACAACTCCCCATGAACTGGGCATTTCTTCTTTTTAGTGATGTCTGGCCATGTCATTTTATTGTACTGTTTTTACAATAGTTTTTATTGCTCTGCTTTTGGCTTGAAAACTGGTCTGACTATCCAAAGGGGAGAACAATTTTTCCTTGTAATTCATTCAACAAGCATCTTTGTTCCATTAGCTGAGCACTTACCCACCAGGGGAGGAGAACTAAGAATACAGTGGAAGTGTAATGTAGGGCTGGAAATATGTATCCATAGATGCTTCAACAGTATAGACCTAGGAACTGCAGGCTTTCCTCTAGCGTGCATTTATTCTTCATATACTGTTTAAATTTCACAGCTTTTCTGTCTGTTTCTTCTTTGTACCAGGCAAGGAGGATAGCAATATGTTTATCCAACCCATGTCAGTTCAAATAAAGAATTCAGAGGCTTCTGGGAAATATATATATAAACTAGTAATTTACTTGAAATCTCTTACTCTCCTTCCACTAAAATGCCTTTTCCAAATATCCATCCAATTTATTCCTCAATTTCCATGGCTCCCTCTCCTGTTTGATCCTAAGGCCACTGGTACTGAGAGAACACTAAAATCAAGCAAATAACAGGCACCCAACCTTTCTCTCCATCACTTAGCTGGTTAAATGGCTGGATATTTCCATCTCTCTCGTCCTAGGATGTAATTAAATAAACATTTTAAGCTGGCAGTTTCATAGGACAAAAGCCTGAATCAGGTTTGGCTTTGTAGAGGGGAAAAAAAAATCGAATGCACAAGAATAACATTTACAGGTTTTCAGAAACAAGGCTTGTCAGCTTGATGAAGTTGCTAATACGAGCCATTTTGGATTGAATGGTTTTTATCTGTTTATAATAACTTGGATTTGTCTCCTGTTAAAATGTCACATGGATAAAGGAATAAATTCTAACAGCTGTGACAGGATTATCATTGCTAAGAGACTCCGATACGGTGGATTCAAGTGTCAGAGACATCTACTTCACTGTCTTTCATTCGGAATAATCCAGATGTTCTCTTCCACACTCAGGAAGGCTAACCATGAGACACAGGTAAAAGCCCATGATTCTGACATCTTATCTCCTAAGTTTGTTGTTAGATGAGATAGTGCACCAAGCCTCTGATACTTTCCTGAGGAAGTTGGTGGAGGGACTCAGCATGAGACCACTATTCTTCTCTCAATGCAGCTATTTCACAATTGGGTGGAATTAATGACAAACCTCAGCAGGAGTATACTAACGATTGGGATTTTTTTTTTGTATTGCAAACTTTGATATCTCTCTTTTTAAAATCTTTTTAAAATTGAAGTATAGTTAATTTACAGTGTTGCATTAGTTTCACGTATACAGTGAAGTGATTCATATTTTTTTCAGATTCTTTTCCCTTACAGGTTATTACAAGATATTGAATATAATTCCCTGTGCTATACAGTAGATCCTTGTTGTTTATTTACTTTATATATAATCCTGTGTAACAACTGTGATATTTTACAATGTAACATAGACAAATAGAAAAACGATGAGTGTTGGGTAGTCCACAGCAGTCAACATGTGGGGAATAAATGAGAAAATAACCCAAGGCGCCCTGTCAAATTAATAGGAGACAACATTCAGCTGGGAACCTAGTTATTGCTGATAAATGTTATAGGGAATTGTATCCAACCCAACCTTATAAATGTCATTCATTTATTCATCTGTCCATTCATTTGTTCATTTAATAAATATATGCTAGGCACTGGAATTAACACTGGCCATAAAAAGATAAATAAGCCATGGGCCCTACCTTCAAGTAGACCACATTTTAGTGTACAGTATTTGTGCAACTAACACATTATGGGAAGTGCCATAGTGGAGATGGGTTTAAGAAACACCAGTGGTCGAAAAAGGAAGACGAACAGTGTGTGGGAAGCTCTGAGAATAAATCATGAGTGACATTTTGAAAAATGAGCAGGAATTTACCAAGTGGATGAAGCAGAGATAGATGGTCTTCCAGGCAGATGAAATAGCCTGAGAAAAGCCTTGGAGGCTTGTGAATTCCACAAAAACATCAGGGGTGAAATCTGATTGGTCTAGATTGGTTCATATGACCTTCCCTGAGCCAGTCACCATCTCTTCTTGACTGTTTTCTCTAAGACCAGCCTACCTACCAACATGTAAGGTAAAATTACAGTGATGGCTTTAGTATTTCTTCATAGAGATGCAGCTGTGAAGATTAAATAAGCTAATCTATAGAAGGCAATTGTACAGTGACTGGCAAAACTGACAAGTTTGGTTTTATTGTTATTATTAGTTATTACTAATATTTTAATAAAAAAGCCAAACATGTGGACATCTAGCAGCACTGCAGACCCTCACTGGGTTTCTTTTATGGAATTTAGTAGGAACGTAGTAAAAGGAAATCCGCTGTTGCACACTGGGCAGCACAGCCTTCAGGAAACCTTTCCAAGATTTGCTTTCCCTAGTCCTGATTGGGTTGGCTCCTTTGTACTCCATAGATAGCTCCATCTGATCCTATCCCATTGTAATAGAAAAATCTGTCCCATTAAACTGTGAGTTCCTCAAAGGAAGAAGTGTATCTTATTCATCATTTTATCTCAAACACTTGGGATAATGCAGGTACTAAGTATGTCTGTTCAAATAACTTACGAATAGGCAGATCAGAGAGAACACTTTATGATGGGGATGGTATTTGAGCTGGGTCCCAGAGGATGGGGAGGACTTTTGAAATGCAGAAATGGGAGAAATCACATGAAGGAGAAGGAGCTGCTCAAAATAAATTTGGAGGTGGAGAAGGGTCCAGGTCCTTGAAAATGTCAGTTAATTAGATGCAACTGAAGTAAACAGTGAGTGAAGCGGGTGTAGGGGTGAAAAGGTAGACTGTAGGGCAGGTTGAAAAGGACCTTGAATGCTGTGCTAATGAGATTAGATTTTGTAATCTGTGAAATAGAATGACTGAGAAGTTTTCATCCGGGGACTGATATGGCCAGGATGCTTCACACACACACACACACACACACACACACACACACACTGCAGGCATTTATTTAGACTTTACTTAGAAAATAAAAAATGAGTTACATAGGTTAAAAAGCAAAATTCTCTGCTCTTAAAGAGCTCATGATTCAGTATGAGATGAGCCTAATGAAGAGTAACTTTCAGGTTATTTACATGGACCTCTTCTAAATAAATAGTAACATTGGTATCAAATTTTGTTTTTAAAAAACAGGTTCATTCCTTTATTTTAGTGGAACAGGAGCTCTAAAAACACCACTAGGGTTGAGAAACAGAGACAGATCGTCCTGATGAGAATGTAGTAATTATGAATAAAGGGATGGACTTCTGAATTCTAAAATTTATAGGATTTTGAGTCCTAGGTTCTAGTCTTTCTCAAGGACAATTCTACTCTTCCCTGTGTGTTTTGGTTATTTGAGCAAATAAATGTTTCTTTTGCTTCAGCACGTTTGAGCTAACTGTCCTGTCACTAGCAATTGAAAGTACCTGGTAGTATTATTTAAATTATCGTTTTACAGCTGTGAAAATTGAGGCACACAGAGCTTAAGGAACTTGCCCAAAATCATTGAACTAGTAAAAAATTGGACCAACATTGAAATTGAGATCTAATTTCAGAGTGCAAATCTTTATAAGGGGTGCAAATGCACTCTCAATATTTCCATTCTAAAGGAAAATCACTGACGTAATGACTGTGCCTTAATCATGCTTTTATCTCACACAACCACTAATACATTCCGTAATACATACATGTTTAATGCGGTTGCAATTCTTGAAGTGTAAAGCTATAAAAATTCCAGATGTACTGTCTTTTTGTGGCTAAGAAATAAATAATACTCCCATCACTCATGTTGTAAATATTTCTTCTTATTTATTCTTAAACCAAAATGTTGTTTATGTCTAGATGTATGTTATAATTGATTGGTGTGGAGAAAAGCATTTTGTTGTCAACTCTTAAGGTAAACAGTGTACTTTTTTGTACTTTTCTGCCTTTTTGTCCTTCCACCATTTTTCTCTTCTATCAGCAAAATCTTTTTATAGACCTGCCTAGAGCTGTAAAATATACATATACCTTTAATAGTGACAGAGGTATCTTTGCCACGTCCTCTGGAGTGAAATATACTTCAAAAATTTATATTTAACAGGGAAACATAACATTGTTGAAGAACACAGAATTATAAATTCATGGACATTTGGATACTGGGGATACTTTATAACTCACACATCCATACTTCTAACTGTAGCTTTTATGGCTATGTAGTTCAAATTACCCAAGATGGATAAAGCCAGCACTTTAATTATTAACTATATTTGAGGGGTTTTTAATAACTGCTCCATGAAAGCTCTTTATAACTTGAAACTCATACAGGAAGTTGCAGGCCAAATGTGCTTTCTCCTTTAGGGTATGAATTTGTCACCTCTTGATGTAAATTCTCCCAAGTTTGATTGGTCTTAGAAGTATTCATTTTGCACAACATTCAAAATGTCTCCTGCTTTAAAAATGAAAAATTGCAAGTGATTACTTTACAGCCCATTTAATTGCATTTGGAGATTTTCTGCCTCTTAAAGTCTCCTGGATAACCATGTTAATGCTCTCCCCAAACACACTTTTGAACAGAGTTTTATTATGGGTAGCACCTGACCTTTCAGCATAATTGCATGTGGTCCAAATTAATTGTTCTGTTCTATTGTGCCTTGAATAATAGGTATTTGAAATGAGACTAATTATGCAGATACCTGATGGAGAAGAGAATCTTAGGGTGAGCTCTTTTGGGTGCCTGGAATTTAGAATGTAAGGTATAAAATGACAATTAACTAATAAACCAACTGACAAGACTGACTCCATAGGAGACTTCTAGTCAACACAATTCAGAAAATGAGGAGATTCTTCCTTAACTGAAATATAATAAGATGAAGCTTACACACCAGACTAAATATTGCCATAAATTAACATGCTGGTGGGAGAGGCGCTTAGTATAGATTTTTTTAGAAAAACATAAAAAAACTTTTGCTTAACTATTTCTATTGCTTGTTTAATACATACTTCATTTATCTCTTGATGCCTTTTTGGAATATTTTCATGGATGTCATTGTGGTATTGAATAACAAGCACGAAAGTGTATGTTCTAAACCTAAATTTGATGCCAATTTGCTGTGTAATTAACTGATTTAAGAACCTCAGTAACTGTGTAAGTAAATCAGGCTCTTCAGATTGTTTATTTTTCTCCTCATCTGAAATTGCTTGTTAGATTCTCTCTCTACTTGTTTGTTAGAAGTATCTGATATGGAAACAAGAGTAGAAAAGATGGTGCATAAAATGCAGTGCCATGAAGTTGTGGGATATGGGGAGAAGGTGGAGCTGCTGCCCATCACCCATCCCACCTTCGTTGGTGTTATCCTGATCCAGATGGCCAGAAAAGTTAGTTTGACTGAACTTTAGACAGTCTTCTTCCTAACTCTAGGCCCTGACCTCCCTTTTCTTAGAGCATTTACTTTGGAAAACTTGTAATTGTAAGTTCTTTCTCCGCCTCTTTGAGCTACATGTAAACCTTTTTAAAAGCCTCTTGCCAGTTTTACAACCCAAGGATGTCTTTCTCAAGGACCAGCGAACCATCTCTTTGAAATGTAAGCATCAAGGGATATAATATCCCTATCTGACAGGTTCTGTAGCGGGTGGGAGCCTAACTTCAGTGGATGCCTTACTCCAAGTTGTAAAACTACTCCCTGTCACAAAGATGAGAATATCTACTTTTCTTTTGGGTAAAGCCAGTTATCAAACGCAGATGGCCCAGGTTCTCCCTCTCACCTAGCACTTAAAAATCCTCCCACTCTGTTTCAGTGGAGTTGAGCTCCAGTTGAGCTTTGGTTTCTCTCTCTTATTATAATAGCCTTAAAGTCTTCCTTGCCTGTTCAACTGTGGTGCAATTTTTGCCTACTGTCAACATGATGCTCTGTGACATACAACCATTTCCAGTCACTTCAACCCTTTTATAGTCGGCCAGTAGCTGTGTTGAACATACATATAACCTAGTGTGCAAAGGTGCTATTGAACTGAAATATTTGGTTGTGTTTTTACCATGTGGAGCACACATACTTGTTATGCCACATGTCCTAGTTAGTTTGCTAACTACAGTCTTGATACTAATAGCCTAAGTCTTTATGTAAAGGGATTAACATTTGTGAAGCTCCAAAGATGTACCACATGAACTGATTTGTGATCCACACACTGCATGGAATTTAATCCTGTCAATATCCCTGTAAAGTGACTAGTATTATGTCTTGATAAATTTGAAAACTGGCAGGTTGCTTACTTGCCCAAACCCAAGGACTTGAAAGTGTTAAAGACTAAGGTAGGTTGAGTTCAAGCTTGGGAGTAGAACCTACTATCCTAGATTTGAATCCTGTCTCTCTCACTTAGTACTACCTAATCAGCTAACTTACTAGTTAGCTCCCATTTTATATATGAAAAAACTAAGGTTTGCAGTTTTAAGTTACTGTCCCAAAGAGGCACACTACTGATAATTATCTTGTATGAATTTTGTGAGCACGAAGTAAGACAGTGTGTATAAACTGCTTAGGGAGAAGATCCAAATTCGATAAGAACCCAGTAAATGTTAAATATTATGATTTGTGGTACACTTTGCCTCCTGTTCTTCTGGGAGTAAAGGCAACACTTGGTATATAGCACACTGATAATGACTTAGTATCCATGAGTGTCAGTTTGATTTGTAGATTTTTTTGGAAAGATTGTGGATTAAAACCATCCTTTATGCAGGAATGCCCCAGGACAAAGAGCAAATACTTGCACTGAGTGGGTAAAAACCTTCTGTAAGAGCCAATGATGATGAAAGTGTGTCTTGAGAGAATGAAGAAGGCTTCTAGAAACAAAGAAAATCGGTGTTTGTTTAATTGAAAGTTTCTAGTTTGGTTTTGAACCCAGTTCTCTTGAGCTAACGTCTAGGGCTATGCCACTTACAACAAGATTTTAAATACTTTTAAATGCATTAACAGTATTGTTTTTCACTTTTGGAGGGGGATCAGAAATATTCAGTAACACTTATTTTAATATATAGTTAATAGAAATGACTCCCATGTTAATTTAATTCATTTCGATATTTAAATAACTTTTAATGATTAACTTTTTGGATATATTTTGGGAATAACAGCCTAAAATTAGCTTAATTTCAACAATTACCTAATGACAACATGGTGATTTAAAAGGCATTCAAAGAATCTAGAATATGTCAGTGTATGATGTAAATTTTTCCCTGTATAACACTTTCTTATGAGTTAGTTAATTCCTTTCACATAATAAACAAATTATGTATGTGTTATGGTATCTTAAGAAATGGACTCAATTCATTTAATTGTTCATAATTACCTCAGTTTTCTTTGGTTTTGCAACTATGTAGTTTCTTCTTGTTAGGGGAAAGAATAAAATATTAGAAAAGAAAAATTGGGAATTTTAAGTATCAGTTGAGCCTATCTGAGAATTTTGCTATGATAGTTTTATATATTTTTACAGTTGGTTAAGTTTGCTTAGTAATTGCCTGTTGTAAGATAATCATGCAACACCTTAGAGAACAAAAGAATGGGAATTGCTCCTTACTTCCAGCACAAAATACCTTTTGTAATTCATAACGACAGAAAAGTCCATCATTAACTCTCATTGTATCGGATGTCATGAGAGATTGAACGTGGAGATTGAAAATTTTGGCTTTTGGAAAGTTACTAAAATGTACATTTTAAAACTTTAACTCCGGTGTTTAAATTGTGTGAATATGTCTGCCTAGGAAATTTGATTGAGCTGAAGTGCTGTGAAATGCATGCATTTATGCAAAGGTCAGTTATGATATAGGTAATCTATTTTAGGGTAAGCTTCCTTGCACCTTTGGAAATGATTCCTTTTTTAGCTAAATGAGAATCTCTTAAGGAATACAAAAACTAAAGAAAAAAGTCAAGCACTACAGTCTCTGTATTTTTTCTTCTAAGTCTCCCCAGTAGAGGCCATCATCTGCATTTATTCAGCAAAGGCAGCAGCTTACAGAGCCTACGGTGCATTTAGCAATCTCAGATGGGTGTGTCCTTCTGAAAAGAAAGATCGGGAGGGAAGGAATATAAAGCTGAAATACAGCGATGAGGGGGATGTTGATATAGCATTAATTAAAAAAAAAAAAAAGCAGGCTGGAAAACAGTATAATTCCAATTTTATTTTAAAAGATGTTTACACACCTATATATGCATTGCATTAAAAAAAACACTGAGAAGAAATGCATCATATTTAATGATCTTTATCTCATCATAGGAAGGCTGGTGATTTGTACTTTGTATTTCTTGAATTTTTTTCTATATTTTACTAATGATAATATATACCTTTATCATTAAAAAAAACAACGGTGTTACACATTTTAAAAGAAAGAGTAATAGAAACCTGATCTCTTTGAAAAAGAGGCTCTAGCCACCATTTCAAGGACCATGAATAAACAGATTACCTGGAAAAGACATGTTTATTTCTATTTTTGATTTTAATACTTACTAGCTCCTCATATATGTCGAGCAAATAGTATACAAGATGAACATTGACCCTATAGATTTCATTCATGTAGAAGATGTATATATTAACACATACAAATATGTCGATTCTCATTATTCAAAATTCCATATTTGTGAATTCATTTACTCATTAAAATATATTTGTAATCCCCAAATCAACACTTGAGGTGCTTTATCTGTCATTTGTGGACATACACATGCTCTAAGTAGCAACAGAACCTTGAGTCACCCAGTGTGCACATTCCCAGCCCAGGCTGAACAAGGCAACAACTCTGCCTTCTTGTTTCAGCTGTCCTACTGTAAACATGTCCTTTCTGTGGTCTGTTTAGTGCCACATTTTCCACATTTTTGTGCCTTTTGTTGGTGATTTCACTGTGTAAGATTGCCCCAAGGTTAGTGCTGAAGTGCTGTCTAGTGTTCCCAAAGGCAAGAAGTTTGGGATCTGCCTTTCAGAGAAAATACATGTGTTAGATATGCTTTATTCAGGCTTGAGTTATAGAGCTGTTGGCTGTGTGTTCAATGTTAATCAATCAACAATGTATATTAAATAAGGTATCTTTAAACAGAAATGCACATCCAACAAATTATATATTAATCAATTAATGAAAACGTTGTGACAAGAGGCTCGCAGGAACCTAAAAAAACAGCAAATAGCAAGAATAAACTGTATAAATATGTATAAAACTATATGTATATATGTATATGTAATTTTTTTCCAGTTTTTGCATTAACAGAGTTCATGTACATAGTTTATGAATATACACAGGCACATATACAACATCACATGTGTTGCCATGTGGTCATTTCTTCTGCCTCCTCCATCTCCCTCTCCAGTTTCCTGGTTCATATACAATACAGTGACTTATATGTGGTTCCCCAATAACTGAATATTGAAATATGAATACATAGCAAAGTCTTTGTCCTGGCTTTTTTCATCTGCAGAAACTACAGAAGACTGTCCTATCCAAAAATTTGAACCCACTTAAGAAACAACAAAACTAATGATGACAATAACCATACTAATTTTGAAGCTTCTAACATTTTTTGTGTATTGTAACTAGGGAGTGACCATCAAGGGATAGATGACTCCAGTGAAAATTCCCGAGGGGCCTCAGGGTGTAATCGGAAAGCTAACATTTAAAAAAAGGAAATTAGCCCTCTACATAGTAAGGTAAAATACTATCTGAACTGATAACCAGGAAGGTAGTACAGATTATGTTGTGGCAGGACCATATTTCTACTTCTGAATATGAATTTTTTGACTCTTTTTTCAGAGGCCTAGTGCTTGTTCTTAATAAACGTGTCTGGGCCTTGTGTATGTGTGTGTATTTCATCCAATTGATATATATCCAAAGGATGGCTATGAAGAAAGGAGAGGAAGTGTATCTGCAGCCACACATAAGGACAGATGTCTGTGTGCAGTATTCCGTTCGGAACCTGAAGTACTTAAACAAGTTTTGAAAGATAAAGGTGAATATTCCAGGCAGAAGAATGAGAAGTGCAAAACCACGGATAAATGAGAGAGAGAGGAAAGTTCTTGGAATTGCAAACCTTCCACCCAGTGCATCTGTCATATTGATTCTGAGTCCATGGAGAAGCTGTGAAAGAAAAGATTGGAGAATTTGCAACCTGACAAAGAAGGTTCATCCTGATGTTTCTGCCACAAGGCTTGTTCTTTATTCAGAAAGCTTTGTGGAGGCTCTGCAGAGCCCTAACCAAGCAAACTTGGTAAGATTTCTATTTCAGAAAGACCTCTCTGCAGTCATGTGGAGGAAGTTGAGACAAAGAGACCACTTCTTAAGAGTCTATTTCAGGGTCAGGCAGGAGCTAATAGAGGCTCTAATTATCCCAGTGCCTGTAGACTTCGAACTCCCTCGTGTGGCCACACTACCTCTCTCAAGGCAGGGGGCTCTTCTCTCTGTCCCTGTGGGTCCCTGCCCATCCCATTCCTCCCAGTTCCTGAGTTTCCTGCAAGACAAGAAGTCCACTGGGGGCTAAGCAGAAATATCCAAAGTTTGTATTTGATGAATTCAGGGCCAAATTATTATTGGATCTTTCTGTAGATAAAGCATCAAATGCCAGTGGAATATAAAAATATTATGCCCTTTATTAATTTAGTCAACAGATATTTTTAAAGTGCCAGTATGTACCAAATAGCAGATTAAGCAGCTAATGAATGAGCAGTGACACAGTGTAGAGAAATCTCACTCTTGAGTTTTTATTCTAGTAGGGATAAGAAAAAACAAATAACATAATTACATATTGTTATTACAATATTGTTATGGAGGAAATATACATGATGGAAGCTTGATTATGAATTAAAGAGGGAAGTTTTTTTTAAACGGGGTGTCAGGGATGTTCTCTCTGAGAAAGTGCTATTCAAGCAAGACTTGAAGGATAAGGAAAAAGCAGACATATGAAAAATTAGGAGAAAAGAGTTCCTGAGAGGGAGACATAAAATGCAAAATTGTGTGTGTGTGTGTGTGTGTGTGTTTTCAGGTTAGAATGTACTTGCAATTCTACTTTTTTTCTTTATAATTTGCACCCTTTAGAATTTCTTTCTCTATCATTATTGCCCTCACAAAAGAGTTAGTGTATTCTTTTAAATTCTAATTTGAAAAATATAGTGTATTATTTTAAGTCCTAATTTGAAAAATATAAAAATAGCCTGAGTTTTAAATTCTGTGATTTATTCACAGTAGAAAATTAGTGTTCTGATTTTATATGTACATGTATTATATATTGGTATTGAAAAATGGTTCTTTGAATTTACAATGTTTCTTCACTGTGTGAGGACTTCTCTGGAAAAAGTGATAATAGCAATAGATGAAATTAATTGAGTCTCTATTAATTCCAGAAACTATTGTATATACACTATTAGTTCATTTAATCCTCTCCAGGTTAGTATTATAATTATCTCCATTTTACAACTGAAGCCCAGAGAGGTTATATAACTTGTCAAGGTCGCACAGCTATTAAATGTCAGTTCTATGATTAGATTCCAGGCAGTTTCTCTCTATAACTCACTCTCTCCATCAAACAGCATTAACTTCCCACACTGGTAACACATATGAAATATAGCAGCAATGCCATTCTGCCATTAAACAAAAGAAAACATTTCCAAAATTTCAGGACAATTAATACAGTAAATGAAATTTCCTCACTTGTATTTTTCCTCTTTTATTTGTTAAAATATTGGTATGTACAATGTCTTGTCCATGTCAGTAAATGGTCAATAGACATCAATAGCCAGGCACTGTGCTAGACATTTTCCATGACTTAAATTATTAAATCTTACAAATAATTTTTGACATAGTAGCTATTAGTATTGACTGAGCTTGAATTTTGGCTTTGGCACTTCATAACTGTGTAACCTTGGGCAAGGAGCTTATTTTATCTGTGTTTCAGTTTCCCCATTTGTGAAATGCAGTCTGATTTCAGAACTTGTGACCTTAACCACATGTGTACCACCTCCCACTAATATAGGATAGTATCTGATTAAAAAGGAATAATGTTTTAAATTATTTTTAAGTTTAACATTTTATAATTTATGATGTTCTGCAGATCATCAGAATTTCCAATAGTTCTATCAACAGAAAGATTAGAGAATCACTGACTAGTATCTTTTTGGAAATGGCTTCCTCTAATCCAGGACTTGGGTCACTGAGAAGCAGTGAACCTTTAACTAAGTTATTCTTACTGTTAAAGCCTTGTAATTAGTATCCTGAATTTACTGTGCATAAGCTGGACCACACAAATTAACATATTTTCATTTTTCAGCATTTTAAATTGAATGGCAGTTATGTTCATTTGTTGGCAATACCAATCTCAAACCTACAGCAAAACAATCAAAATGTAAAATGCCAAATCCAATTATATAATCCAGAATGCAATTTTATTTCATTTTTTTAGTTGAGCTATATCTGTGCAATTTAAATAACCAGACCATGGTACTTTACTGGGTGGTTTGGCTTACCAATGGCCAAGTCAATGAACTGCAAAAAAACGGACTCTATTATGGCTCATGAAACCAAGTCAACCCTGAATATAAATAGACAATTTCTCTTTAGGAGCTAGAGTAAAAAGCAAATATTCTTCATATATGGGGAAACTGATTCAACAAATAAGATTGAATCTAATTTTAAAAATTATTTCTTTATACATACAAAAATAAATAACTTTCTGGTTGTTCTGCCCATTATGTATGTTTTACTAATTTATTTGATGCATCTGAATAAACTAATGAAAGAATGGTAACTAACATTTATTTAAGTCCTATTATGCTCCAGGTATCAATACTATGTGAAGTGATTCCAACTGTACCAGTTGTAACAAAACTTAATCTTCACAACCATTTTCTGAATTATGGGTTATTATTCTCTTTTATAGAGAAGGCAACTGAGCCTCAAGAGGGCCATTTAACTTCTATAAGCTGTCACATGCATTAAATCCAGGCGTCAAATTAGATCCCAGCATTCTGCATCGTTTTTAACCCCTTTCCCCCACAAAAGAGATTTTTTTTTCAAGACTAGCATCACTAATTAGACCAATGCGCAAATTGAGCTGGAATATTTATCTTTAGATTTGATGTCTAGAGAATCTTTTCTGTAGGGAACATCATTAAAAAAAAAAAAGTGATTTTTCTGAATAACTGAAGTTGGCTGCCTCATGTATGGTTCCTCAAGTATCTGCAGTTAGCTATCTTCTCATCCCAGTCTGCAGACACTCCGATTTTTCTTGACTACTGATTTTGGTCATTTCTTAGTCATTATTTCCTGCTCAGATCTCTGTAATGAGTTTTGTATGTGTACCTCCAGCTGCCCACTGGATATGGAGCTACCTGGATGCACAAAGGACCTCAAACAAAACATGTCAATTACTGAGCACATTAATTGTCCTAGAAAATAGCTCTTCTTCCAGCCATGCTGGATGCAGTGGATGGTCTGGTCATCTTTCATTTGCACAGTCAACAAACTTGGACTTCATTCTTTTTTTTTTTTTTTATCGTTTTTTAACATCTTTATTGGAGTATAATTGCTTTACAATGGTATGTTAATTTCTGCTGTATAACAAAGTGAATCAGCTATACGTATACATATATTGTCATATCCCCTCCCTCTTGTGTCTCCATTCCACCCTCCCAATCCCTCCCTTCTAGGTGGTCGCAAAGCACCGAGCTGATCGCCCTGTGCAATGTGGCTGCTTCCAACTAGCTATCTATTTTACATTTGGTAGTGTATATATGTCCATGCTACTCTCTCACTTCATCCCAGATTATGCTTCCCCCTCCCTGTGTCCTTAAGTCCATTCTCTCTTTTTTTTTTTTTGGATGACCACAACAAAAGCAACAATGATTGCAATTACCAAACACGAAACACACTCATACTATGTCATAATATTGACATTCAGTCCAGGAATCCTCCACTGTAACAGCTCCTTTATCTTGCAGTGAAAATTGATTTGTATATTTTTTGCCTCTGAGTCCTTGTGGGATTTTTTATTTTTTTTTATTCAAACAGAAAGTCACAAAAATTATAATCATCCTCATCAGTTCACTCAGTCCCATGTAATTAATTTTTTTTCATCTTGATCTTTTGTTAGCACTTTTATGAAGTCATGAGTTTTCCATTAGAGTTCTGAAAATGCTTATTCATTCAGTTCAGCAGTATAGTCAGTTACCAGAAACCTGTACTTGTCAGAGGCTTTTCCATGAATTCCTTGAAGACGAAACCCTTTTATAGGAACATTTTTGCAGAAGCATCAGAGCACACCCAGAACTGTCTGTAAATGACCAAAGACTTACAAATGACCACGGTTAAAGATGTGATGGAAGTTCATAATAATGCAATTGACACGGAAGTTTAGTTATTTCTGAGATATACATTTTAAAGTAATAACTAGAATTATGACTTATAACATTATACCAGAACATATAAGATTTTTAGAAATTTCATGTAATGTCAGAAACATTTATATTAACATATTTCCATATGAATAACCCAAAGAAAGTTTAATATTAGTTGTTTTGTTTGTTTGTTTATACTGCAGGTTATTAGTCATCAGTTTTATAAACATCAGTGTATACATGTCAATCCCTATCGCCCAATTCAGCACACCACCATCCCCACCGCACCGCGGTTTTCCCCCCTTGGTGTCCATACATTTGTTCTCTACATCTGTGTCTCAACTTCTGCCCCGCAAACCAGTTCATCTGTACCATTATTCTAGGTTCCACATACATGCGTTAATATACGATATTTTTCTCTTTCTGACTTACTTCACTCTGTATGACAGTCTCTAGGTCCATCCACGTCTCAACAAATGACTCAATTTCGTTCCTTTTTATGGCTGAGTAATATTCCATTGTATATATGTAACACAACTTCTTTATCCATTCATCTGTCGATGGGCATTTAGGTTGCTTCCATGACCTGGCTATTGTAAATAGTGCTGCAGTGAACATTGCAGCATAATTTGAATTATGGTTTTCTCAGGGTATATGCCCAGTAGTGGGATTGCTGGATCATATGGTAATTCTATTTTTAGTTTTTTAAGGAACCTCCATACTGTTCTCCACAGTGGCTGTATCAATTTACATTCCCACCAACAGTGCAAGAGGGTTCCCTTTTCTCCACACCCTCTCCAGCATTTGTTGTTTGTAGATTTTCTGAAGATGCCCATGCTAACCGGTGTGAGGTGATACTGCATGATAGTTCTGATTTGCATTTCTCTAATAATTAGTGATGTTGAGCAGCTTTTCATGTGCTTCTTGGCCACCTGTATGTCTTCTTTGGAGAAATGTCTATTTAGGTCTTCTGCCCATTTTTGGATTGGGTTGTTTGTTTCTTTAATATTGAACTGCATGAGCTGTTTATATATTTTGGAGATTAATCCTTTGTCTGTTGATTCGTTTGCAAATATTTTCTCCCATTCTGAGGGTTGTCTTTTCGTCTTGTTTATGGTTTCCTTTGCTGTGCAAAAGCTTTGAAGTTTCATTAGGTCCCATTTGTTTATTTTTGTTTTTATTTCCATTACTCTAGGAGGTGGATCAAAAAAGAACTTGCAGTGATTTATGTCAAAGAGTGTTCTTCCTATGTTTTCCTCACAGAGTTTTTTGCCGTTTTTTTTTTTTTTTTCGGGCCTCTCACTGTTGTGGCCTCTCCCATTGTGGAGCACAGGCTCCGGATGCACAGGCTCAGCGGCCATGGCTCATGGGCCCAGCCACTCCGCGGCATGTGGGATCTTCCCAGACCGGACCCAGACCCGTGTCCCCTGCATTGGCAGGCAGACTGTCAACAACTGCGCCACCAGGGAAGCCCTCCTCTAAGAGTTTTAAGGTGTCCAGTCTTACATTTAGGTCTCAAATCCATTTTGAGTTTAATTTTGTGTATGGGGTTAGGGAGTGTTCTAATTTCATTCTCTTACATGTGTTCTGTTTTCCCAGCACCACTTATTGAAGAGACTGTTTTTTCTCCATTGTATATCCTTGCCTCCTTTTTCATAGAATAGTTGACCATAGGTGCGTGGGTTTACCTCTGGACTTTCTATCTTGTTCTATAGATCTATGTTTCTGTTTTTGTGCCAGTACCATATTGTCTTGATTACTGTAGCTTTGTAGTATAGCCTGATGTCAGGGAGTCTGATTCGTCCCACTCCGTTTTTTTCCCTCATGACTGCTTTGGCTATTCAGGGTCTTTTCTGTCTCCATACAAATTTTAAGGTTTTTTGTTCTAGTTCCGTAAAAAATGCCATTGGTAATTTGATAGGGATTGCATTGAATCTGTAGATTGCTTTGGGTAGTAGAGTCATTTTCACAAAATTGATTCTTCCAATCTAAGAACATGGTATATATCTCTCCATCTGTTGGTATCATCTTTAATTTCTTTCATCAGTGTCTTATAGTTTTCTGCATACAGGTCTTTTGTCTCCTAAGGTAGGTTTATTCCTAGGTATTTTATTCATTTTGTTGCAATGGTAAATGGGAGTGTTTCCATAATTTCTCTTTCAAATTTTTCATCATTAGTGTATAGGAATGCAGGAGATTTCTGTGCATTAAATTTTGTATCCTGCACCTTTACTAAATTCATTGATTAGCTCTAGTAGTTTTCTGGTGGCATTTTTAGGATTCTCTCTATATAGTATCATGTCATCTGCAAACAGTGACAGTTTTACTTCTTTTCCAATTTGTATTCCTTTTATTTCTTTTTCTTCTCTTATTGCCCTGGCTAGGACTTCCAAAGCTATTTTGAATGATGGTGAGAGTGGACATCCTTGTCTTGTTCCTGATCTTAGAGGAAATGCTTTCAGTTTTTCAACATTGAGAGTGATGTTGGGTGTGCGTTTGTCATATATGGCCTTTATTATGTTGAGGTAGGTTTCCTCTATGTCCACTTTCTGGGGAGTTTTTATCATAAATGGTTGTTGAACTTTGTCAAAAGTTTTTTCTGCATCTATTGAGATGATCATATGGTTTTTCTTCATCAGTTTGTTAATATGGTGTATCACATTGATTGATTTGCGTATATTGAAGAATCCTTGAATCCCTGGGATAAATCCCACTTGATCATGTTTTATGATCCTTTTAATGTGTTGTTGGATTCTGTTTGCTAGTATTTTGTTGAGTGTTTTTGCATTTATATTCATCAGTGATATTGATCTGTAATTTTCTTTTTTTGTAGTATCTTTGTCGGTTTTTGGTATCAGGGTGATGGTGGCCTCATTGACTGAGATTGGGAGTGTTCCTTCCTCTGCAATTTTTTGGAAGAGTTTGAGAAGGATAGGTGTTAGCTCTTCTCTAACTGTTTGATAGAATTCACCTGTGAAGCCCTCTGGTCCTGGACTTTTGTTTTTTGGAAGATTTTTAATCACAGTTTCAATTTCATTACTTGTGATTGGTCTGTGCATATTTTCTGTTTCTTCCTGGTTCAGTCTTGGAAGGTTATACCTTTCTAAGAATTTGTCCATTTTTTTCCTGGTTGTCCATTTTATTGGCATAGAGTTGCTTGTAGTAGTCTCTTAGGATGCTTTGCATTTCTGCGCTGTCTGTTGTAACTTCTCCTTTTTCATTTCTAAATTTATTGATTTGAGTCCTCTCCCTCTTTTTCTTGATGAGCCTGGCTAATGGTTTATCAATTTTGTTTATCTTCTCAAAGAAGCAGCTTTTAGTTTTATTGATCTTTGCTATTGTTTTCTTTGTTTCTATTTCATTTATTTCTGCTCTGATCTTTATGATTTCTTTCCTTCTGCTAAGTTTGGGTTTTGTTTGTTCCTTTCTCTAGTTCCTTTAGGTGTAAGGTTAGATTGTATATTTGAGATTTTTCTTGTTTCTGAGGTAAGCTTGTATAGCTATAAACTTCCGTCTTAGGACTGCTTTTGCTGCATCCCATAGGTTTTGGATCATTGTGTTTTCATTGTCATTTGTGTCTAGGTATTTTTTGATTTCCTCTTTGATTTCTTCAGTGATCTCTTGGTTGTTTAGTAATGTATTGTTTACCCTCCATGTGTTTGTGTTTTTCACGTTTTTTTCCCTGTAATTCATTTCTAATCTCATAGCATTGTGGTCAGAAAAGACCCTTGATATGATTTCAGTTTTCTTATGTTTACTGAGGCCTGATTTGTGACCCAAGATGTGATCTATCCTGGAGAATGTTCCATGCACACTTGGGAAGAAAGTGTAATCTGCTCTTTTTGGATGGAATGTCCTATAAATATCAATTAAATCTATCTGGTCTATTGTGTCATTTAAAGCTTCTGTTTCCGTTTTTATTTTCAATTTGGATGATCTGTCCATTGGTGTAAGTGAGGTGTTAAAGTCCCCCACTATTATTGTGTTACTGTCGATTTCCTCTTTTATAGCTGTTGGCAGTTGCCTTATGTATTGAGGTGCTTCTTTGTTGGGTGCATATATATTTATAATTGTTATATCTTCTTCTTGGATTGATCCCTTGATCATTATGTAGTGTCCTTCCTTGTCTCTTGTAACATTCTTTATTTTAAAGTCTATTTAATAATCTGATATGAGTATTGCTACTCCAGCTTTCTTTTGATTTCATTTGCATAGAATATCTTTTTCCATCTCCTCACTTTCAGTCTGTATGTGTCCCTAGGTCTGAAGTGGGTCTCTTGTAGACAGCATATATATGGGTCTTGTTTTTGTATCCATTCAGCAAACCTGTGTCTTTTGGTTGGAGCATTTAATCCATTCACGTTTAAGGTAATTATCAATATGTATGTTCCTATGACCATTTTCTTAATTGTTTTTCGTTTGTTTTTGTAGGTCCTTTTCTTCTCTGTGTTTCCCACTTAGAGAAGTTCCTTTAGCATTTGTTGTAGAGCTGGTGGTGGTGCTGAATTCTCTTAGCTTTTGCTTGTATGCAAAGCTTTTGATTTCTCCATCGAATGTGAATGAGATCCTTGCCGGGTAGAGTAATATTGGTTGTAGCTTCTTCCCTTTCATCACTTTAAGTATATCATGCCACTCCCTTCTGGCTTGTAGAGTTTCTGCTGAGAAATCAGCTGTTAACCTTATGGTTGTTACCTTGTATGTTATTTGTCGGTTTTCCTTTGCTGCTTTCAATAATTTTTCTTTGTCTTTAATTTTTGCCAATTTGATTACTATGTGTCTCGGCGTGTTTCTCCTTGGGTTTATCCTGTATGGGACTCAGTGTGCTTCCTGGACTTGGGTGGCTATTTCCTTTCCCTTGTTAGTGAATTTTTTGGCTATAATCTCTTCAAGTAATTTCTCTGGTCCTTTCTCTCTCTCTTCTCCTTCTGGGACCCCTATAATGCAAATGTAGTTGTGTTTAATGTCCCAGAGGTCTGTTAGGCTGTCTTCATTTCTTTTCATTATTTTTTCTTTATTCTGTTCCACAGCAGTGAAGTCCGCCATTGTGTCTTCCAGGTCACTTATCCGTTCTTCTGCCTCGGTTATTCTGCTATTGATTCCCTCTAGTGTAGTTTTCATTTCAGTTATTGTGTTTTTCATCTCTGTTTGTTTGTTCTTTAATTCTTCTAGGTCTTTGTTAAACATTTCTTGTATCTTCTTGATATTTGCCTCCATTCTTTTTCCAAGGTCCTGGATCATCTTCACTCTCATTATTCTGAATTCCTTTTCTGGAAGGTTGCCTATCTCCACTTCATTTAGTTGTTTTTCTGGGGTTTTATCTTGTTCCTTCATGTGGTACATAGCCCTCTACCTTTTCATCTTGTCTATCTTTCTGTGAATGTGGTTTTTGTTCCACAGGCTGCAGGATTGTAGTTCTTCTTTCTTCTTCTGTCTTCCCTCTGGTGGATGAGGCTATCGAAGAGCCTTGTGTAAGTTTCCTGATGGGAGGGACTGGTGGTGGGTAGAGCTGACTGTTGCTCTGGTGGGCACAGCTCAGTAAAACTTTAATCCAAATGACTGTTGATGGGTGGAGCCGAGTTCCCTCTCTGTTGGGTGTTTTGCCTGAGGCAACCCAACATTGGAGCCTACCTGGGCTCTTTGGTGGGGCTAATGACAGACTCTGGGAGGGCTCACACCAAGGAGTACTTCCCAGAACTTCTGCTGCCAGTGTCCTTGTCCCCACAGTGAGCCACAGCTCCCCCCACCCCCTGCCACCTCTGCAGGAGACCCTCTAACACTAGCAGGTAGGTCTGGTCATTCTCCCCTGGGTTCACTGCTCCTTACCCTGGGTCCTGATACGCACGCTACTTTGTGTGTGCCCTCTGAGAGTGGAGTCTCCCAGTCCTTTCGAAGTCCTGCAATCAGTTCCCCCTAGGCTTCAAAGTCTGATTCTCTAGGAATTCCTCCTACTGTTGCCGGACCCCCAGGTTGGGAAGCCTGACATGGGGCTCAGAACCTTCACTCCGGTGGGTGGACTTTTGTGGTATAAGTGTTCTCCAGTCTGTGAGTCACCCACCCAGCAGTTACGGGTTTTGATTTTACTGTGATTGTGCCCCTCCTACAATCTCACTGTGGCTTCTCCTTTGTCTTTGGATGTGGGGTATCTTTTTGGTGAGTTCCAGTGTCTTCCTGTCGATGATTGTCCAGCAGTTAGTTGTGATCTGGTGTTCTCATAAGAGGGAGTGAGAGCACGTCCTTCTACTCTGCCATCTTGGACTTCATTCTTAACATCTTACCACAAACATTGTTGAGTTCTGTCCATTTTATTTCCCTATGTATTTTCAAATCCTTTTTTGAATATCCACAGTGACATGATTCTTCTAGACCACCATCAGAAGAATGCCTGTATGTCTTTGCCAGCCTTCAGATTCATCTTTGTATATTTTAAGACTTGCCTTCCACCTCTAGTTTCCTGTAATGCACTCTTTGCATTTCAACAAGGAAATTCTTCAGAAAGTGAAATATGGTAATGCCTTGCTGTACTCTAATCTTTGAATGGCCCACCATTACTTTCAGAATAATGTCCAAGCTATTGAATATGGTTTGCTGGTCTCAAAATCTAATGCTTTCTTTCTTTTCTGATCTTATCTCTTGCCTTTCTTGCCTTCACTCTCTGATTCATCCACAATACCATGCTTTGTCAAAGATGCATTATGCATGGTTGTTCCCTGACTTTTGCATGTGTGTGAAACACTCTTCCCTCCTTTTCCCCTTTCTGGTTAACTCCAACTCATCCTTTCAGTTTGAGTTTAGATATAAGTTCCTCTTAAGATCTATTTGTGATCACGCTGTCTGTTGAGACATGTCCATGTGCTCTTGTATCACCCTAAATTTCTCCATCAGAGCACTTTGTACACAGCATTGTAATTCATATGTTCTTGTTTTATCTTCTAATAGATTGTAAGCTTCTTCAAAGGCAGTGACTCATTGCCTGGCATATAAAAGTTTCTCTCTCTCTCTGTCTTCTCTCTCTCTCTCTCCATATCTACTGAATCACAAATGTATATTAAATAATTCCTACTAATGTGCACAACTAATTTACCTTCCTTACTGAACTATTTTCCCTGTGATAACACTCACTCTGCAATAAAAGGAAAGCATGGAATTCTAGAGTTGGGAAGGACTTTCAAATGAAATTTTCTTTATCTGAGTTCTGGGCCAGTTTTATCACTTGTTTTTTACATAAACTTAGACACATCCATTGCTGTCCCTGGGATTTAGGGGCCATCTGTTTAAATCCTTCTAGATTAGGTTCCCTTACTGTTTCTTTCTTTTTTTTTTGGTCTCCATTTAAAAAAAAATTGAAGTATAGTTGATTTACAGTGTTTCAGGTGTACAGCAAACTGATTCAGTTATCTATATATACATATATCTATGTATATATATGTGTGTGTGTGTATATATATATTCCTTACTGTTTCTGAATATAGGTCATTTTAGAAATGACCTCAAATTATTCACATGCTTTTAGCTTATGTCAAGGCAAAATAAAACAAACAAACCTTAGGACTTTGTGTGCCCAGAGTATTCACTCTAGCTTCATTATGTTAACCTTGTTTCTGATAACTTTGTTAATCATTTTTAGTAAAACCTGAAATAAAATCTCATTAACTTTTATTTCAAGCACTGAAGCATCTTCTAATGTTGCTGTGTGTTTGAATGTAGCCACTTGGATGCACAGAAGACCTCAAAGCATGTCAATTACAGAGCACACTAACTGTCCTCAGAAAGTAACAGACAACAGATAAGACATGGCATGGTTAATACGTAGGGTTTACTGAATACATGGTCAAAATGGTTGTGCATACTCAGAGAGCTATATTTGAAGGTATTAATACTTTAAAGAATTAGCTTTGTTATGAAAGCATCTGTTTTCTCTTTGTGGAATGGGCAACAGTATTTCTATCCAGTTTTAACCTTTAATATATCAAGAGTCATCACAAAGATGTCTTTTCCAATTCTCAGTGGTAAGAGATGAACGAGAATTGCTATTTGGCCAGCACTTTGTACTAAATAGAGTCCAGGGATAATTGACCATTGAAATTTTCTCCTAAATCAAACAAACCAATCCTTCAAATATAAAATTAATCATTTTATCAATATCGGCCTTCAATCTGTACTCCATTAAATCCTGAAATTCATGCTAGGGATGGCATAAGAGGCAAATTAAAACAGGATTCTTGTAAAATGAGAAAGATAAAATCGTGCCTTCTGAAGAAGCAATTTAATCTTAATAAATTATTTTTAATATTCTTTTTTCAGTGAAGCATCACATTGACCATAAAATGAAGTGTAAAAGGGCACTGGTTGAGGAAACTGAGTTACAAAGAGACCACTGCACCCTTGAATAGTTATGCCTGCAATAGTTTTCTTCATAAATTTTTATGCTGCATTTTACATTTTTAAAGAAAGCGAATATTCCCAGCAGTGTCATAATTAGAATTGTGACAGTGTGAGAGCAACTGAAGGAAATTATATTTGATCTCTGGAGTATTTAGCTGAATAGTTTTAAATAGGAATCTGTTGCTTTGTTAAAGATAGATTAGAGTCAGCACAGAATACATTACTTGAATGGAAGGCCCATGCTCTCAGATGGTCCACAGTCATAAACACAGCTTCATAGAAGAGCTAAGTGTCAATTAAGAAGATCCAGGAAATGGAGATGATTTGCCGGGGAGATTTATGGAGTATTTACTGAAAGAAAGGGTCTTAGTCTTTAAATGTCAAATATTAATATTGTATGCTAACCCCTTCTTCTAGAAACTTTATTTTGCAGTGTTTTTCTCTGTAGTTTGAGAATCCAAAGGCCTCACTAAGAAATATCCCTTCAAGACACATTCTACATTTAACAAGCCCATTTTCCCCTTTTCTGTGAAGAATTACTCTACTGTCTATACCATGAGGATATTTTCCTGAAAGAGAGAATGGAGCTGCCTTGGGCTTCCCTGGTGGTGCAGTGGTTAAGAATCTGCCTGCCTGGTCCGAGAAGATGCCACATGCCACGGAGCAACTAAGCCCGTGCGCCACAGCTACTGAGCCTATGCTCTACAGCCTGTGAGCCACACAACTACTGAGCCTGCGCGCCACAACTACTGAAACCCATGTGCCTAGAGCCCATGCTCCGCAACAAGAGAAGCCACCACAATGAGAAGCCCGTGCACCACAATGAAGAGTAGCCCCCGCTTGCCGCAAGTAGAGAAAACCCGCGTGCAGCAGCGAAGACCCAATGCAGCCAAAAATAAATAAATTAAAATAAATATATATAAAAAAAAGAATGGAGCTGCCTTAATTGTTAAGGTTCAGGTAGTTTTCGGAAAGAGTGTGCCCCCTTCTTAATCTAGCCAGCCTCTACTTCTTAAGCACAAACATCTCTTGGAAGCCTTTTATCATCAACTCCAGACTATTGAGGACAGTGCCCGGAGCAAGAGAGCTGCTCACTAAAAGAGAATCTTTGTTCCTCTAGTTATTCAATATATGTATTGTATGATGAGGGAGCTGGGCTACAAGGGAGCAGCAGGGGTGAATGTTCTCTTCAGGCTCATACCTGGGAAACTACAGCCTTCCTTAGCCAGCAAGTCCATTGGCAGAAATAGTAGTAGAATAAACAAATAGCTAGTTGTACAGAACTCTCCTCTGTTCAGAGGGGAAATAGCATCTGATCTATGTCAATGGTGTAAGTGTATACTGTTTTCCTGTTAGGGGTAGGTCTACTCTCTCTTCATGATAAAAATAGTAATATAAGGGGTCCTTGTCGTGGCATTACAGTTGAATCTGGAATTTTTCTGAATTAATCATGGTTGTTACTCTCTGTGACCCTAGATACAAAGCTGTGAAACAGTCTTACTGACTTTTGGGAGATAAACGGTTGAAACGCTACGCTCTCTTCTCTGAACTTGACAATGAGCTGTTGTTTTCTGTTAATAAGGATAGCCCCAACCAAGATAATTGTCAGGGAAAAAGAGAAACATCAGGAGAACACGGGATACGTAGACTGGATCACCTGGAACAGCTCATGCACCTGGAGGTCCTGGAGGAGGGCAGTTTTGACTCATTGTGAAGCTAATGTGATCATTTCTTTGGGAATGAGTCACCCTGGTGCCACTGGGCTTGGAGAGAAATAAGTAGAGAATGTCAGAGCACATCGAAGTTCTTTAGTTTTTTGAAGTCCCAACTTGCATTAGCCTTTGACAAGCTTAGCTTTGGGGAAAAGGAATCATCTTGCAGGCTTGTTCAGAGACCTCTTTTATGGCAGTGGGAAAATATTTCTCAGGCCAAGGGGGACTAAGGGAAATCATGCAGCCATGAGAAACAAACTGTAGTGTGAACTAACCATATCCTTTACTCTGCATGTGGGACTGTAACTGATCTCTTTTGGCCTACGTTCTCAAATTTTTTAGAGGATTCAAAAAATAGAGTAGGCTCAAGAGGTAGGATGTGGACCTCTTGCTAATAAGGCTCATGAAAGTTAGAACAATTAATTAGAAAAAATATTAAAGGAATGGATTTTTGGAACAAGTTATAACTTGTTATACTAAAATATCTGCAGAATATCTTTTTTTGGATGTCCCAAGGCACATCGAAGTGAAGTCCAATGTGGAGTTCAACATCTTTCCCAATAACCAGCCATTTGCTATTTCTTCTCCATTCTTTACCTCCATCTTTTCTCGACATCATCTTCCCAGGCACCTGAAACAGAAAGCTTACAGGCATTCTAAATGTGTTTTTCTGTTTTATATCTCACATCAATCAACCATGAATTCTAGCTGTGTTTAACCTCAAAAGTATCTCAAATCCGTTGTGTTTCCTGCATCCCTGTGGCTACTGCTGCAGTGCAGTCCTCATGAGGTTTTGGTCAGGCCATTGCAACAACCTCCTAAGGGGATTCCATATGTCTAGTCTGGCCCACTCCATTCTGTTTTTCATTTTGTACCAGATAATTACATGATTTAAAAAAATGGCCTTTTGGGTGCTTAACTAACGTTTCTTCCAGGATAAAGTCCCACATCCTTAGCAGAGTACACAAGTCCTTCAATGAACTGCACTTTGCCTGCTTCTATTACTAGGCAAAGATTTTTGCAGAAGACTATATAATTTATTTATTTTAAAAGTCCCCAGGACCTAGTAGGATGCTTTATATATAGGAAACCCTCAAATGTTTATTAAAATTGAATTACTTTGTATGGAAAATAACACTTGAAATGCTGAATTTTTATAGTGTTTAGGTCCACTGTGTAATAATTGTCTTTGGTGCCATTTCTGGCCTGTGATGTAGTTTTGCTTACCCTGGAGAAATTCTCCTCATGCCTCCTCTCTCTCTTTTGGTGAAGATTATACCTGCTGCTACTTTATTCCAGAAACTGGATAACCTTCTGCCTTGTTTTTGTGCTGAGTGACTCTTTCGACAGACTCTGTGACTCTGACCCTTTAAACAGTAGAAGTATCCTGGTGTTTTTACTCGGCAGTGGATCGTGATATTTAGAAGTCCCTTCGCCGAGCACCTTTGATTCTCCAGGGATGCCCATAATAAATATTTGCATTATTAAAAGAGTTATAAACACAGTATAAAAAATGAGTGCATGAGGAAGTCACCACTTGGCTTTTGATGATGTCTACCCAAATGAAGAATGAATGTGCAATTAATAATAAATGCCCTTGTGTTCATATTTTAATTTTAACTCATCACAGGATGTTAAAATGAAAGTGGAGCCAACATTTGCTTTATTGTTTCATTAAAGGCAGAATGTGGCCCTCATGTAGCCGATTCCTGCAACTTTATAAAGCGTAGCATTCTAATATCTGTATTGCCACGTATTAGCTGTTAACTTTATGCATATTATTCTCTACTAGCTTCAGATTCCTCATTTATGATGAGAATAATAATAATGTGTCTATCATAGATCTCTTGATGGTATTAAAAGAAATTGTTCGCCTGATATGTAGCCACCAAGTATGTATTAGGATGACAGTTTGATTTGAGCCTCACTCATTGTTGGGGTAAGCCGTCTAGTATTTTTTTTTCTCATTTTAGAGATGAAGCAATGTTTTTATTGAAAGTAATCTGACAAAGAGCCCTAGCTCCTCTAAATCCAACTATAATATATACATATTTTTTTTAGTTGGGAAGAATGTGTCAAGGAAAATCTCTTTCTATACTCTGTAGCCTTCAGAGAAGAGGGAAATATTATGTTTGTGGCTAATGACTGATACAGGAGAGGAACCCCTCCACCCCTCCACCCCACCACCCCTCCACCCCTCCCTCTCTGGCTTTTCTTTCATCCCTTGCCTGTCATGACTACAACTTTATTTTATCAGAAACATTTTTCTAGACCTGTCTGAACTTCCATGTATCAGCAGGTTGGTGACTGGCTCTAGCTAAGCCAATGTTAGAGCTTGATGTCCTTCAGTCCACGATGATCCTTGGAAATGTGCTCTTTTCTAAAATATTATGCCAAAGTCATCAGGATCCGGAACTCTCTGTCTTTCCTTCTGTCAAGACCTTATAAGGGTATAAATATGTTCCCATGGAACTGAGCCAGGTGGGAGAGAAGTTGTCATCAGTTTGGATAAATATTTAAGATGGATTAATCTAAGTAAATGTCTCATGTGGTTCCCAGGGGATGAAGTATGATAACAGGGGTACAGGCACTTCCTGCTTAAAATTTATGATTGTCCGTAAAAGAACTTATCTCCCAAATCAGAAGGAGCTAATCTTAGCAGGACCGTTAAGATGATCTAACTGCACTTGATGGCATTTTCTTTTCTCCTCTGACCTTAGTTTCCAGGCTGTAGTTTGCAGGACTGTGCAACTTTTGAGGGCAAGGCAGTATCTTCTTCATCTCTTTATCTTTAGCATTTAGTGGTACCTGGTCCGCAAATGATGCTTTGATGATTGGTGAGTGGATGGACACTGTAGACTCTCTTGTTGCTTTAAAGATCGTCTTACTTTACTCCACCTTTCCATACACTATTTCACATGGGAACTTGGGAAAAAGGAATCAGTGTCAGAAGGATGCTACTCTTACGTCTCATGAATCCTCATTTATATTCAAGAGTTATACCTGCTCTTGGAGACTCTAATTCTGCCTCCACATTCTAAAAGCCACTAAATGTGTAGAAGAATGGAATCCCCACTCCCACCCCAATCATGGAGCACTGGAGGGCCATTAAGGTGTGAAAATATGATCATTCTAGTAATTATATTTATGGGAGGAGATCATGGTCCAGATGGTTGAAGCTATGCTTGTTGTCACATGGAGTTTCAATGCTGCGATTTAGTCTGTGTCTCATTAGCAGGAATGAGGGGTTGAAATGCTCTGGATAGAATGGGTGGATACCATCCCATAATGAAAAAAAGTATTGCTGTGGCAGTTAATATTTCTAAAAGCAAAACATCGTATGCTGGGAGGGATTTCTTACTTTATGAAAATGGGAGCTAGTAAAAGTCTCCATTTGTGGAAGGAAAGGATGTATTCTGTTAGAAAAGTTCTGGATTTTTTTGTCCCTTTTTCCCATACTCCTTAAACATCAGGAGGCAAGAGCATAGTGAGTTTTACATAGTGTAATATATTATTTATTTTTTTATTTTATGAGTTTTTATAGTTGCTTTACAGTGTTGTGTTAGTTTCTGCTGTGCAGCAAAGTGCATCAGTTATACATATACATACGTCCCCTCTTATTTAGATTTCCTTCCCATTTAGGTCACCACAGAGCATTGAGTAGAATTCCCTATGCTATACAGTAGGTTCTCATTGGTTATCTATTTTTTTAAAAAATAAATTTATTTAGTTATGGCTGCGTTGGGTCTTTGCTGCTGTGTGCGGGCTTCTCATTGTGGTGGCTTCTCTTGTTGTGGGCTTCTCCAGGTGTGAGGGCTTCAGTAGTTGTGGCACACAGGCTCAGTAGTTATGGCTTGGGGGCTCTAGAGCACAGGCACAGCAGTTGTGGCGCATGGGCTTAGTTTCTCTGCAGCAGTGTGGGATCTTCCCGGACCAGGGCTCAAACCCGTGTCCCCTGCATTGGCAGGCGGATTCTTAACCACTGCACCGCCAGGGAAGTCCTAGTTATCTATTTTATACATAGTAGTGTATATAGGTCAATCCCAATCTCCTGATTCTTCCTACTCCCCACCCCTTCCCGCCTTGATAACCATAAGTTTGTTCTCTAAATCTGTGAGTCTATTTCTGCTTTACAAATAAGTTCATCTGTACCATTTCTCTAGGTTCCACATATAAGTGATATTATTCAATATTTGTTTTTCTCTTTCTGACTTAACTTCACTCTGTATGATAATCTCTAGGTCCATTGCTTATTTATTATTTTAAATGTATAGTCTGTAAACCAGTTTGCTAACAGCTCTCTGCTGGAGGATGGTGCTAATGTCAAGGTCCAGGGTGGGTAGTAGAGCCTGAGGGCAATTTTCATGAGGGCAATGTCTTACCCAGCTGCAAAGGAGGCATATCACCCCGAAAAGGAAAGCTACTTCCAGTGGCTTTCGTGATAACACAATTTCAGGAGGAATCCATTAAAGTTTTTCCCTGCATAGGAAATCTCTTACCTTCTTCTAGAAGCTAGTTGGCCATTTCTTAGATGAAAATTAAAATATTACAGATATTGTTTTAAGAAGGCCATAAGGCCAGAATCTTCAAGCAGGTAAATCCCAGCATTAGGGTTGGGTGGCCAGAGTCTGAAAATGAAAAATGAATTACATGCTTTTGATCCCAGCAAAGAAGAACTGGTACCCCCAAAGACAGGAAGGACTGAAAGAAGGAAAGAAGGAGGGAAGAAAGTAGAAAAAAAAAACACAAGGGGGAGAAAGAAAGAAAAGGAAAAAAGGAAAGAAGGCAAGAAGGGAGGGAGGGAGGGAAGAAAGAGGAAGAACGAAAAAGAGAAAGAAAGAAAGGAAGAAGCAGGCTACAAACTAGGGGAGTTTTTGTAGGGAAAAACACCAGAAAAAGTAATGGTAGCTTGCCTCTAACTAGTGTGAAAAAAATTGATGAAGTGGACATTTTTTTCCCTGTTTGAACAAAGAAGGCAATACTGTTTGAAATTGGAACTGTTTACAAGACAAACTAAGCTACACGTGAACAACACTATCAGCGTTCCACCCCCCAGTCTTGCACCATATTGTGTATCCACTTAAGAAAAACTGGCTCCAATTAGGGATCTCCTGTTGGGCATCTTATTTATCAGCTTCGAGAACAGCTGTGAAGCATTCAGGATGCCACCAGTTTTTCCTCATTACACTCTCCTTAGAATTACAGATGTGCCTGGCTCATCCCCAGGGAGCCACATTCTAGTAAACACGTCCTTCTATGTTTCAGGGGCTTCTCTGAAATAAGCTTGTGAATGTAGGCTAACATGGTCAGTTGAAGTTAGCTTAAGAGACTTAAGGCTGTAAATGCCCCCTGTAATTTCTTGGGAAAGGAAAGCTAGATAATGAAAGGGATTTAGGATGTGTGGAGAAAGGGAGGAAGCCAGTTAAAATAACACACTTTTATTTTTAATCAGCTTTACCAAACAAGTTGTATGGGGAATTTGTGACCGAGAAGCCGCTGCTGGAAGTGCTCACTTTATTGTCACAAGCTTATGTAATCAGGGGTTAAGGAAAGAGGCTGAGGCAAGTAAAAGGGAATGAGTGAATCAACATATTTCAAGTAGCATACATATTTTCTCTTTGATAGCTCAAACAACTCTATTTTAAAATCTTGCAAAGTGAGTTCTCTCTGCTCCTGGAGAATGGCTTAGTAGGAGATGCATAATATATTTAGCAAGCAGCCTCAAAATCTTATTTCCTCTCCTCTTCTCCACCACTGCTTCTTTCAAGAGTAAATCATTGTATTAATGAGCACAGTCATAGTTGTATTTATTACTTGATAAAGTAAAAAAGGTTCTCATGTTAGCAGACATGGGGGTATCTGTAACAATCTGTTACAGGATTTATTGAGAAACAAAAATGTAGTGAGGCTGCAGTGCTGGCACCTAATTTGTTCACATCTCATTGTTGCCACATCCTTGGGTAATCCTACATGGATTTTCTGGGTCATGTGCCCCGCTGTGGGCAATGGGATGTCTCTGGTGCAAACGGAGACTAGGTGAGAACTTGTCCGTCAAGGTCTTCCTTCCTCTGCTGCTCTTGGGAACCCTGTAACTAACTACCTAGGGAAGAATCCCAGACTAACCTGAGATAACTGCTCACCTCTTAGGGATTCCAGTAGGGATTAGCAGAGCCAGCCTAGACCAGAGTGATCACCAGTAGATCCACAGAAGCCTGAACTAAGTGAATAGTTGTTTTAAACCGCTAGATTTTGGGGGTGTTATTCTAAACAGCACGATCTATTGAATACAGAAAGCCAGGTAATGAAGTGGACTAGGATGTGTGTTGGAGTCATTTGAATTGCTACATTCAAGGTCTGTCACTTTGCACAGACACTGTGCAGAATATTGGAGAACAAGACAGTTTTCATTCCTTTAGTTTGTTCTGGAAAATGAAATTACCAGCAATTACACTAGAGGGTTATAAATATTATGAAAAGAGGAGACTAGCATACAGAGATAGGACACCCAACCCAGGCCTGGGAGCTGAGCTGGGGAATGTGCAGTAGAGCCTCCAAGGTAGAACCCTGATGATGTGCGGATGTCATTCAGGTGAAGGTGGGTAGAGGAAAGGGGTGCAGAGGTGGGGGTTGCTTGGGGCTCCAGACATAGTGAATAGCACATGTGAAAGCCTGGAGTTGACAGTGAGGATTATCTGCTGGAGGAAATAAAAGAGGTCCAGAGCCAGATCTAGTACTAGCTTTCTACTGTCACACCTTTTATGACCTTTCGCTGAGCCACACTCCAGGACCATTCTGCTCCATTTATCAAGGTCTGGAAAGCTTGCTTAAAATCTCCTCATGGTCTATGAAGGTAATGCCAGAGAGATTGTTAGTGATATGCAGCCAAGTGAATGCAACTCACTGGGCTGGGAGATTTGTAACATCGCTTTAAGTAAGTAGTAAGCCCTAGGGTATTACAGACCTGTGTTTGAGTGTCCTTGCCCAGCCAATGGCAATTTCAGAGGGAAGTATAGTACAGAAGGACATAAATGTCAGATGTATGCTCCTGATGTATGTCTATCACGAATAAGCACTGAAATGCTGGCAACTGAGTTGCCCTGAGTACTTCACAGAATTGTTTTAAGAATAAAGAAATACCATAAGGGCATAAAGCACTGATTTAAAGTCTTAAAATGCAAGGTGATATTATAACTATAGTTTAATTGGATCTGATGGTTCCTTATTATAATAGCACTAACTTGATGGGCCGAGCACATTATGTTAATAGATTTCTAGAGCAGAAACGAGGTAATGATGGAAGTGTCCTATAATGGTGTTTAGTTTTAGAAACCTCAGCCTCCCACCGCCACTACACCACCATCTGTTAACTAGTGTGATTTGTGCATCTTTCAGTTTCCAGGTCCCTGTTGTACATTTTCCCACATTCCCATTTGTTTGCACAAAGTACCACTAAGGAAAGTTTGTTTATTTTGGACATTTGACCTGCACATTTCTTGAAACAAAACATGTGGATTTATCCAGAACAATGACTGGCCCTCACTGAAAATTATTTTCTCATCCAAGTTCCTAATTCTGTATATGCAATCAAATTGAAGTTCTGCATATTTTCCTAACTTTAGAGGCAGAAATGCCTCTATCATAGAGTAAAAATAATACTGTCGTTCATAATACTTCCTGATATGTCTTTAGTGCTTTGAAGTGTGCCAGGAAGGGTTCCATGCATATGCTTGTGTACAACTCATAGCACCCCTGTGTGGTGGGCAGTACATCATTAATGTGCATATTTTTCATATGAGGAGATGGCAATGGAGAAGACAGCCTTCTGTGGTTAAATAGTTTGGATAAGAACCAGAATTCAAATCTAGCTGTGGAATCTTGGACAAGTAACCTTATCTCCCTGTGACGCAGGAACTGCGTTTTATAGGTAATTAATACTCAAGGAGGAGAGCATAGTTGTTCATGCACTTGTGGCCTCTAACCCCACATCCTCATGCCCCACTGCCCTATGGGAATATCTTTGGTGTACAACAAAAGACCTTACAACATCATTTGGGCTTTCTGGAGTAAAACAGTGAACTCATATGAAGAAGAAAATTAGATCCACAAAGGCTGGTTTCTGCCTATTGAGGACTGCCTTATTTTCAAAATCATCAAGGAGACGGAATGTAATGCCTTTATTTTATCTTTAACTAAGAGATCAGAAATATATAATCATTAGTAACTGTTCTTTATTCTAGTTTAGGGTCAACCTTTAAGGACTTTTCAATTTCATTCATATATGGGTACTTTAAGGTACTGATTCTCAACTGGGGGTCACTTTGCCCCACGCACTGGGCATGTGGTGAATTTTGGCATCATTTCTGGATGTCACAAACGTGTGTGCGTGTGTGTATGTGTGTGTGTGTGTGTTGAGGTGTGGGTGGGACAGTGTTCTATTGACCTGTACTGAGCAGAGGCCAGAAATGCTGCTGAACACAGTGCACAGGCTGTCCCTTGCCATAAGGAATTATCCAGTCCCCAATGTCAGTAGTGATGAGGTTTAGTAAACTTTTTCTAGGGGTGATTTTTTTTAAAGTAGCACTTATTATACTATCTAATTACAAAGATATACATATTCATTATAGAACATTTGATGAGAAACAAAGTAGGAGCACAAAGCAGGAAATGAAAATCACTCATAATTCTAAACCCAGAGATAACCTCTTAATATTATTTCTATTTTACTAACCCTTACTAAGTCTAACTATACTTTTTAAAAAGGGGATTGTTGCATGCATATTTGCTAATTTTGTAGTTTGCTGCCTTACTATACCTTAAATGCCACTCGGTATCGCTAAGTAGTTACTGCAAAAAGAGTTTGGAGTATGGTGTTCTGATTTATGTTCAGATTATTTACCGCATCCACCATATGGTTTGACTTTTGGTTAAATCTGTTTTAACCTCCTGTTTTCCACCCCTTTGCCAACCTGGATAAGGTAGTCTATCTTAAAGTGAAAATCATTATTCTTGAAATTTAACTTTTGCCTGTCAAATAGCAATGCATAATCACAGAATATGCTTAGAAGCCTTCCTGCACTGGCCGAGATTATTAGTTATTTCAAAGGTAAGCATCCCTTGGTCCCTAGAGGACCTCCCTTAAAGAAATTATTGATTTATATCATCAAAAACCAAATATTCAAGAAGCAGTCTGAGATCCTGGCTAAAAGCAAAGTATGTGGGTTTCCCAGGAGTCCCATCGGTGAAAGGATCATTGATTTTTGACCTTTGGGGATGCTTCATCTCTCCCTCTCTCTCCTTTTTAAAAATTCTCCTCATGTTTTATTATGTGCTTGGATAACAGGAGGAGAAAAAGAGTAAAACTGAAGGAGAAATGACACAATTTCTCTGACTTTTCATTGGTACATGCCAAGGACCTCTTAGGCATGTTAAGTTGCATAGTTTAGAAATTAAAAAAAAACAAAAATTACTGTGTCCAGGAAGATATCCTTTTCTAATAATCAGTACAGGCACTCTGCCTGTTTCTTCTTGATTTTATTAAAACGTTCCAAATAAGCATAGCATTTATAGTGGAAGTCTGTGAACCAGGTGCTAATGAAATAATAGTTTAATAAATGTATTTAATAAGGGCTTCCCTGGTGGCACAGTGGTTAAGAATCCGCCTGCCAATGCAGAGGACACGGGTTCGAGCCCTGGTCCGGGAAGATCCCACATGCTGTAGAGCAACTAAGCCCGTGTGCTGCAACTACTGAACCGCACGTGCCACAACTACTGAAGCCCACATGCCTAGAGCCCGTGCTCTGCAACAAGAGAGGCCACCACAATGAGAAGCCCGCGCACTGCAACAAAGAGTAGCTGCCGCTCGCTGCAACTAGAGAAAGCCCGTGCACAGCAATGAAGACCCAGTGCAACCAAAAAAAGAAATGTATTTAATAAATTCATTCTAGTAACAGTGAAAACCCAGTCAAATGGGTAAGCAGAGACAGTTTTTAGATGTCTTACCCTAAGAATGTTTTCCAAAATGAAGGATTTAAAATGGCTATGCTTACAATTCTATAGTTACAGTCATTTCAATGAGTTCATTTTAATCTGTTGTCAATATGTAATGAAAACACACAAAAGTGATTTTTATTACCACAGTTTCCTAAATTATTTTAATCTCTCTTATCCTGAGTCTCACCTCTGTGGTGTTTATATACAACCAGTTTACAAGAGAAACTGCTGCTAAAAAGAAGGGGGAGGCTATTGAGTAAAATGAATAGTTGACAACTCCAGGAACTCTCATTGTAGCCTTTCTTTGGGGACATGAGCTGCAGTCTCGTGGTTATTAATTCCTCATGATTTTCAGGTTCTTGGTCACAAGAATGACTCATTTGTTACTAGGACCACCTTTCTAACATACAACTCCAAATGCAAGAGGAAAAGGGAAAATGGTTCTGCTTTTCTCTGTTTGTTTTAAGGTTTCAGTAACAATATTTGGAACGGAAAGACCTATGTTGTATTATTACACCTTAAGACTGAAATACGCAATGAACACCAAACAAAAATATGGAAACACACACAACTACCTGTGCTTCTCTAACGTGATAACACGAATAGAAGTTTTCTGCGAAGAAATACAAAAAGGGCAAATGGATGATAAATCTTTCTCTGTCTCCCAAGATGTCCTCACGCATGTCAAAATTTGGGTAAACGTCTGTGCTATGTCAGACTTAAATCACCAAATACCAGCGAAACCATTCAGCCTTGTGAATATCAGAGACAGATGCAAGGATCCAAGACAGTCTGTACTTACATATCATAAAAATTATGGCTTCTGGATGCAGACTTGGGCTTGAATCCTAGCTCCACCATACCCTGTACATTTACGAAGATCACAAAGTTAGACTCTTTGAGCCTTAGTTTTTTTCATCTTTAAAATGACCACAAAGGGCTGTTGTAAGGATTTACAAAGACACCTAGTTTGATGTGACAGCAAGTCATGTGCTAGATAAACTGTGTTTCCCAAAATTGCCCCATTTAAAATTGAAATTTAAATATCAATCAAATTGCATTTGTAGTTTTAGCATTAAAGTGAAGGTTGAAGTAGCACACAGGACCATCTATGTCTGGGCATATTTACTGCTAATAACCATATTAGTGATCCAGGGTTCATCATTTAGCGTACCGTTGTAAAGAGATCATGAAAACCAGAATAAATATTCTTGTCCATGTTGTGTAGCACAAAATCCCAGGTTTTGAATCAGAAATTCATTATTTACTAGGTGTGTACCCAAGATAAATTACTTAACTTTTCCAAACATTGATTTCCTAACTGGTAATTATTGTACAATTAATGAAAAATACTATCTTCCAGGGACTATATTAAACTTGTCAACATATTAATTCATTATTTCTTTTATTTATCAAGCATCTACAAAATGCTGGCCACTGTGGGAAATTCTGGGTATAGAGGAATAAATGAATAATATTGACACCAACCCTACTTTCATCCAGGTAGAGAAGATGTGATTTTCCCCTTTGTGGTACTTTCTCACTTTAAAATTACACCTCGATGTAAGTAGGCAAAAAGGA
This sequence comes from Monodon monoceros, assembly GCF_005190385.1. Taxonomy (NCBI): domain Eukaryota; kingdom Metazoa; phylum Chordata; class Mammalia; order Artiodactyla; family Monodontidae; genus Monodon; species Monodon monoceros. The sequence goes on along the minus strand of NW_021703766.1, from coordinate 25,884,176 downwards.
TGCTGGGAGAGGAAAAAAAGTAAAGTGAGACAGATACTTAAATAGGGTTAAAAGATTAATTCTTTCAGGGACTGTTTCCTTAAGTTGAGACTTGATGAATGAGATGCAACTAAGCAAAGAACATTCTGAACATAGACGACAGCATGTTTGAAGGCTATAAGAAAGCTCTAATATTCCTTAAAGTAAACTTTAAAATGTAGGTGATACTTAAACATGAAAAAAACATTTTAGTCCTTGTGATTCCATGTAAAGCTCTTGGATCCCTAGGCTTTGGTATATAGAATCCAAGTTCTATTTCTTTCTTTTAGCATCTGGTTCTCACTGTCCAATCTGTCCAAGTTGAAATAGAATATGATAATTTATAAGCAAGAGAGGTAATGAAAACTAAGTCACTGATAATTACTCATTCCGTTTAGTGCACATAATCACTCAGAAATGTTAGATACTTTGTATAGCTTTAAGTTTTGCTCATGTTTATCATAATAGAATAAAAAGAGGTCTAGTAGTCTACTTGTGGATAAGATTAACTAGATGCACGTCAGTCTTATTTATTTTCCTTGGCATAGAGGATGACTGCATTTCTAAGCCTCACTTGCAGTTAGATTGGGCTCATATGATTAGGTTCTGACCAATAAAATGGGGGCAGACGTACTGCATTCCACTAAAAAACTTGGCCATAAACTCATCCGTATGCTCCCCCATGCCTTTTCTTTCCATTCAGTGGCAACTGCGGAGGCCATGTGGAATGGATAGTGCACAGGAAGAGCCTGGGTCCCTGAGTCACCACTGGAGAAGAGCCATGAGGAGAGCTACTCCCTCTCATATGGGCAAGAAAAAAATTTGAACCACTGAAGTTTGGGGATTGTTTATTGTAAGAGCTAGCATCCCATATCCTGCCTAACACACTAATCCTATGCATGTCAGAGGCTATCATGGCCAAAAGTACTTTGACTAAATATTTGATTTTTAAGGAAATCATCAACCCCCCTTTCAGTCCTTTTTAACAAAGGTACATTACAATCTATCTTCTTTTCCTAATTAAAAATCCATTTTTAAGATTATCTTAAAATGAATCAGATGGGATGGATTTGAGAGACAAAAGCACTCCTAATCCATTAGGTTGGATTTAACCACAAAATGATGATTAAAACCCAAAGATATTCCCTTCTATATTCTTTACAGATAAAGGGAAATGGCTAATGCCCCCATAACTCTGAACAAAAGGAGTCCATCTTGAAGGCAAAGCAAGCTCCAGTACATTAGATGTATTTTTTCAAAAGAATTAAAACACACATACATACAGAGAGAAACACATATTGCCAGCCTTCTAAAGTGCATGACATTTCCATTGTCCTTAGAGCCAGCCTTTGCTTGGGAACATATATTTATTGAAAGCCCGATTTCAGGGGAAATATTTATTTTTCATGCAAGCTGAACACTCTTATTGAAAACCGTCGGTGTAGGCTCACATGGTGGATGACTACCCACACAGGGAGTGTGGACACAGCAAAGGGTGTGAGATCAGAAATTAACTTTGCCTATTGCTATCTGCATCACTTAGGTAAAGCATCTGTTTCTCATGTGCAAAGAGGAAATAATAATGCTTTCCTTCAGGATAGTTTTGAGCACTAAGTAACCAGTCTGACATCTCTCTGCCTTTTCAGTTCTTACACATTGACTGCTGTGCTTTGAGAAAGAATTACACACCTTTGCAGATTTACCTTCTTTCTCCTCAGATGCACCCTAAGGGCTATTCAACAATTCTTCATATACCTCTGGTCAGCTACCTCTCATATGTCCAAAGCATCCATTCCAAATTTTAATCATTCCCTTCCAACTTGCTATTCTAGTACTGTAGAATTCCTGGCTTCTTTCTTCTCAGAAGTGGAGGCTGTACAGCAGGGACCCTCCTGTTGCCACATCATGGACTCTTCTATTTCTGTAGTATTACTCTCCACCCTCTGAGAAAAAGCCCTGTGTCTCTGCACAGAGGCTAATCTGCCCTCCTGTGCTCTTGAACTCATCCGTTGTATCTCATACGTGAGCTTGTTTGGTTGATGATTCATCCTCTCTTGCCCTTTAAATTTTCTCTCTCATCTGCCTCTCCTCCGGTCTATCAGTGCGCTGAAGTCCATTTCTCTTCCTGTGAGGGGAAAAATAAGATCAGAGAGAGTATTCTCTATCTTTTTTTCTCCCTAACCTCTCTCCTTTCTGTCATTAGCAAGCTCCTCCTACAAAGAGTATTCTCAATGAAATTGCCTATTTTTCTTTTAAATCAGTGCAGTGGCTTTCTCCCTCAGCCACTACACTAGAACTGCTCTGGAAAATGATCTGTTTGCCGGTTTCAAGTGACTCCATTCATTCTCTTTCCTTTGACTTCTCTGTAGCACTGGATGATGAATTCCCTTCTTCAAAATATCACTTCCTTTGGCATCTCTGATATTGGTTCACTTGTTCATTCTCTTACGTCTCTGAATTTTTCCTACTTTAAGTGGTGTATGAGATATTCTTCTGTCAGTATTTTCAGTGTTGGCGTCTGCCAGTACTCTGTTGTCGGTCATCTTCTCATAATCTCCTCATTCTCCTTTTTAGATTTCAACCATTTCCCTTCCATTACAACCTACGTGAAATATTCTAATTCCAGGCCCAATCGTCTACTCAGCATCTGTAACTCGATGCCCAATAGTCATCTCCAGCCTCATGTGTTCAAACCTCTATCTCCACGTCTGTTCCTCTTGAAGTTACTTTTCTTTCAGCCTAGGCTCATATCATGACTTTGACTTTTCAGTTTTGTGCTTTATTTAAAGTTAGCTAAGATTCCTAAATTTCAGTTTCTTCATTTATAAAATGAGAATAATGCTAAATAATCAATACAGTTTTTATGAGAATGATCTAACAGTGACAAGAAAATCTACTATTTATTGCATATTAGCTATGTTCTATGTGTCAAACACAGTCCTGATGGTTTACATGAATTGTTATTTATGAAAGGAGAGTATGTAAGTGGTTATTGCTATTATAACCAGAAGCCTGGGATTTGAAGCTCACTTCCTTTTTAATTTTATTCTCACTGAAGCTTAGAGCAGTGAGTATGCCAGTCACTGCTTTCCTGGGAGAGAGAAAAAACTATCCTTCCGAGTCTATATTCTTGGAATACTAGGCAATTTCATTTTTACTTTATCCCAAGCAAATCCTTAAGCCTACGGGAGAATGTTGCATGCCAAATCTGCAGTTCATAGTTGAGACATTTGGATTGTTAATTTTCATAATTAACATTTAAATAATTATCCCAAATTCAAAAGTGTGTATAGTAATTGCTATTCAGTTCTCCAGTCATAACCAGTTACCTGATGGAATCAAAGAAGAAAAATATGTAATTTTGCTTTGGAATTATGACATTAAACACTTGCAGCTTACCATGTAGTTACAATAGGGAACTTTTATGAACATAGGAAAGACTTACTTGTTTATAGATAAAAATTAATACCATTGGTGTTTGTCTTTCAGTATGAATTCTGCTAGAGATTTGCAAATCAATCTCATATGATTTATGAAATAATTGGATTCCTTAATATTTTTCAGGACTTCGTCACTAATACCCAGTGGGCTGAGTAGCAGTAGGCTCAATGGGTTCATAATTTAGTGGTACTGAACCTCTTTGTTTATTTTTATGTTCACTTGTCTTTTTAATTTTGTAATATGTGCCCAATTCCTGACAGAATATTCCCAGGAAAATTCATAAATGCAGCCACACAAACTCATGTAAATTCTCAGATATTAATTGAAGGAATAATAGGCCATCAGAAGCCCATCTATCAACGCTCTATGGATCTACAGACCCCAGGTTAAAATTCCTCTATATTAGAGGATCTTTGAGGGTCTTGGGATCCAAGCTTTTCAAAATACAGGAAGCAACTAGAATCATTAACTGCGTATCCATTTGTGTAATAAAAAAGTCATTTATTCCAATTAATTTTCTCAGTATAACTTGCTTCCTCAAGCAAAGTCTAACAGATATTTAAAAGTGTTTCTGCTTGGAATTAAAGTGCTCTTCCAGGAGGCAATGAATGAAGCACTTACCTTACATGTCTGTTGGAGGAGATTGTATCTTTATCCTTTCAAGAGAGAGTCTTTGGACCTGAAGAATTAAAACTAACCAGAAAGAAGCAGCACGGTAACAGAAGAACAGACATGTGCAATACTGTAATAATCTATATGTTGGAGAAAAGTAAAAAATGTTTTCTTTTATTTCATAACCTGGTGGTTTCCAGAGCATGTTTTTGTCTTGTCTATATAGATAATAGCATGCATGGCACATTTCACATATTTAGTTTTCCAGTCGTAATTTAGCTTCAAAGTCAATCAGGTACATTCAGTGAAGTATCTACGTTTATGGAGAAACAGCTTAAGTTTTCACAAACTGCTACTGGTGGCATAAACCAAATCCAATGAAAAAAATAACCTGAAAATGATGCATAGAATAATATTCTTTAATGAAATTGTTCTCATTTTCTGATTTGCATTTTCTTTAACAATTTCTAATAATATTGGGCCAGGCTTCAGAGACGTGGTCTCATATAAAAGATAACAAAGTGGGGCTTCCCTGGTGGCGCAGTGGTTGAGAGCCTGCCTGCCGATGCAGGGGACACGGGTTCGTGCCCCGGTCCAGGAGGATCCCACATGCCGCGGAGCGGCTGGGCCCGTGAGCCATGGCCGCTGAGCCTGCGCGTCCGGAGCCTGTGCTCCGCAACGGGAGAGGCCACAGCAGTGAGAGAGGCCCGCGTACCGCAAAAAAAAAAAAGATAACAAAGTGAAAATAAGACATTCCAGGCAGAAGTGGACAGGGCAGGTGAAGTCGTAGGGATGTGGAATGCCACCAAATTTTATAACACGTTCTCTTAATCCAAACATAATTACTTCATTACAAAAATTGGGATCGCAACATCATTTAAGAAAATTAGGATTGCAACATTGTGGGTGTATTTCTTGTTATGTCTTATGTTTTGAGTTCACTGTTGGTTTTGGTCATGAATGTATCATATCCCAATGATAAGAAATCACAAATGCTACACTGAACATCTTTTCATCTTCTCTTTCAGTACACAACCACTAACAAACCCATCCTACCTTACTCAACAATGCTGCTATCCAACATTTAATAAGTCCCTAGCATGTTCATGCATGATGTTTGATTGCATATATTTCAATAAACTTTCTCAATTACTCTACATAGTAATGAGAATAAAACATACTTGTTTTATTCAAGAGAGGTAATTAAGCTCAGAAAGGTCATATGAAAAGCCCAAGACCAAACTACTAGAGGCTGAGCCAGGATTCGAATCCGGCCATTCTGGCTTCAGAGAAATCATTCTTACTAACTGTACCATTGTTTGTGATAAATCAACAACTTTGAACACAAAATATGGCAAATCTATAACCTTTCCTGCCCATTTGGACTTGAGTCATCTTCTTTTTCCTTTATCTTGTACCTTTATTTCCTTAGCCCCCTATTCACACGACCCCCATGCCATTAGGGACCCATTTTTTTTTTTGGTAGACTAGAGACAGATGTTCCAAAATACAGCAGGATAAATGTTTGTTTGTTTGACTTCTTCTCATGGGACCACTGACCTATATTTTCCTTTTCCATAGGGCTCTTTCTGAAATTCTGATGTTTATACAAAGGGGAAATTCTCCTGCTTTGTTTGTGAATAATTGTTCCTCTGATTTCTCTGTTCAGATTTTTTGAGTGGTCTAGTATATAGAAACTCTCTTTCCCATTGCAGTTTGGTACCAATTGAATTATAAAATGAAGGAATAACATGGATAGGGACAGAAATATAGTCTTTACTATAAATACAAGCTGATATTAAATAATATAGCTCATATCTCTAGGAAGAATGTCTTTCAAATAGTGAAACTTAAAATTAAGCTGACGTCACCCAGTGCCACACAACCATGGTCTGGGACAAACCCCAAACCCACAGAGGCGCAGTGCAAAATATGATTTCTGTGGGGAGCTTGAGTTCAGAAGGAAGAGAGGAAAGAGCAAGGGGATGACATACACACCCAGTTTATTTCTCCAAACTCCCAAATCAACTGTGTCCTCCTTTTCCACAAGAGAAGGACCCAGTTGGGGGTAGGAGGAGAGAAGCCAGAGGAACTCCGGACACATGGAACAAAATTTCTGAAGTGGGGAAGAACCACTCCTCCACCCAATGCTCAGATATTTGTACAATAAGCTAAATATTAAACCGTGAGATGAGTCAAATAAAAGATGTGGATAACATCAATAAAAGACAATGTAAAACTAGACTGAAGGCAAGTGCCATATATAAAACAGCTTTTTAAAAAAACATCTTTATTAGAGTATAATTGCTTTACAATGGTGTGTTAGTTTCTACTGTATAACAAAGTGAATCAGCTATACATATACATATATCCTCATATCTCCTCCTTCTTGCATCTCCCTCCCACCCTCCCTATCCCACCCCTCTAGGTGGTCACAAAGCACCGAGCTGATCTCCCTGTGCTATGCAGCTGCTTCCCACTAGCTCTCTGTTTTACATTTGGTAGTGTATATATGTCCATGCCACTCTCTCACTTTGTCCCAGCTTATCCTTCCCCCTCCCCGTGTCCTCAAGTCCATTCTCTACGTCTGCATCTTTATTCCTGTTCTGCCCCTAGGTCCTTCAGAACCATTTTTATTTTTTAGATTCCATATATATGTGTTAACATATGGTATTTGTTTTTCTCTTTCTGACTTACTTCGCTCTGTATGACAGACTCTGGGTCCATCCACCTCACTACAAATAACTCTATTCCTTTTTATGGCTGAGTAATATTCCATTGTATATAGGTGCCACATCTTCTTTATCCATTCATCTGTCAATGGACACTCAGGTTGCTTCCACATCCTGGCTATTGTGAATAGGGCTGCAGTGAACATTGTGGTACATGACTCGTTTTGAATTACGGTTTTCTCAGGGTACATTAGTGGGATGGCTGGGTCATATCGTAGTTCTATTTTTAGTTTTTTTAAGGAACCTCCATACTGTTCTCCATAGTGGTTGTATCAATTTACATTCCCACCAGTAGTGCAAGAGGGTTCCCTTTTCTCCACACTCCCTCCAGCATTTATTGTTTGTAGAGTTTTTGATGATGGCCATTCTGAACAGTGTGAGGTGATACCTCATTGTAGTTTTGATTTGCATTTCTCTGATGATTAGTGATGTTGAGCATCCTTTCATGTGTTTGTTGGCCATCTGTGTATCTTCTTTGGAGAAATATCTATTTAGGTCTTCTGCCCATTTTTGAATTGTGTTGTTTGTTTCTTTGATTTTGAGCTGCATGAGCTGTTTGTAAATTTTGGAGATTAATCCTTTGTCAGTTGATTCGTTTGCAAATATTTTCTCCTATTCTAAGGGTTGTCTTTTCGTCTTGTTTATGGTTTCCATTGCTGTGCAAAAGCTTTTAAGTTTCATTAGGTCCCATTTGTTTATTTTTGTTTTTTATTTCCATTTCTCTAGGAGGTGGGTCAAAAAGGATCTTGCTGTGATTTGTGTCATAGAGTGTTCTGACTGTGTTTTCAGTTTTATAGTGTCTAAAACAGACAATTTTTAAAGTAGAAAATGAAGGACTTTTAAAAAATCTGGAGTCCTTTCCCTTGAGATAGGTAAAAGTGGTCAGTAAATTTGCTCTTTTTTTTACTATCTGGTCATAGTTTTTGTAAGTGTTTTATGAAATTGTATAATCTAGCCAAAACATCTCAGGTCAGGAAAGCACTGAAAATAATTCCTTGGATGCTTTGATTAAATATTTGAGAGATGATAGTATTACAATTTGTTCTAAACTGCTCAGCAGAGCACACATTTTTAAGAGGAACGCACATTATAGAAAATATGTCTCTTTCTTTTTTTCAGTTGCTTACGATCCCAAAAAAGAGCTGTTGGAAATTGCAGAATAAGAGAACAGACCTCTCTTTTGTTGCAGGAGAAAGTTTAAAAAAAAAGTTAAGAGGAGAATAATAGCTGAAAGTTGAGATTTGGCAGACAGTATGATATGATCTGATTTTCAATCAATCTTGAAACGGAGAATTTAAACACCTCCATCTGACATGAAATAGAAATGACCTATCGGTCATGCGGTCAGTGTTTCTGAGCTCAGGATGCCTTGCAGTAAAAGATTTTCTGCTTTATTTTACTCTTTCTCCCTCCTCTCCCAAATCCCCAAATTCTCTTCCTTGCTTTTAGTCCAAACCAATAGCTTGATGAGACAGAGTTGTGTATTGAAAAGAGTGTTGGGATAGAATGTCTTTGAATATTAACATCAACGTTTTTTGTCTTATAATTACGAAAAAACTCCCTGAGGTTCAGATTTGTGTGTAAGTTGATAATAATACTATCTTGCAGCTTTTTCTTTGAGGTTTTTTAATCTATAATGTGTACATACCGTCAGGGCAGGCACGTGCCTCTTGTCATTCAGTATGTTTTGAACAAATAGCACCATGCCTTGCACATAATAAAAGCTCAATTGATTGAATTATATTGAACTATGAGGATTAAATATGAAAAAACATATAGAACCTAGGTCATAGAATTGTTTCCTAAGTGTTACAAGAAAATGGCATGAGATGTTTAAATGAACAGAGATGGGTATAATACTTTATTTTTGCATTCATAAATCTTAGACCAGGGAATCTGCAGAAGTAATCATTTTCCTTTATTTAAGAAGATCCAACACTGCTTAGGGAATATAGGAATTTACATCATTCACCAAACACTTTCATTATTTTGTACCAATAGATATGTGATAACAATAATCCCTTCCATTTATGGAGTTCTTTTTAATAAAAGAAATACTTTTTTCTTCACACAAATCCTTGTTGCATAGAAAGTTCCATTTTCTCTTTTATTTGGTAAGCCATGGAAGCATATTATGGTAAATAAAGCTCAGATTTTGGAGTTCTTGGAGCTGAAGTTTAAATCTAAGTAGTCTAACCTCCTGTGTGACCTTGGGGAAATTATTTAACATCTCTGAGCCTCATTAGCCCCATTTTATAGATCAGGAAACAATCATGTTTACCCCATATGGTTGTCGTGAAGATGAGATGGGACAGTGCATGTAAAGTGCTCCTGGCAGTGGTAAATAGAAAGTGTTAATCAATTTTGGCTTTTATTTTCGTAAGTAACACCTATTCTGTCCCAGGCATTATACTAGGCAGATAATATCACCTGTTACCATAATTAAAGATTGAAGGTAAGAAAACATGACTTGTTCTAGATCACAATACTGGTGAGTGTGCAACAAGGATCTATGTTCCAGATCTCTTGGTTTCAACTTCCACCGGCACAGTCTTCAAGATAGATACAATGCAATGTTTTGCCCGATAGTACAGCAGTTTGAGACTATAATTATGGATTATGCTAATAGTGATCAATGGGATATGGGACTCTATATCCTTACCTGCTCCTCCATGTTTAAACTTTGAAGAGTTTACAATTGTGTATCTTGTTGCAGGCCTAATAGTGACACTGGCCACGTGGAAGCAGGTCAGGTGGGAGAACTTCACAAGGCCTCCCTTCCTTATGGGGTCCATGTGAATGGAATGGAGCCAGAGAGTACCAGATAGGAAGTCTGATTGCCCAGAATTTAGTTTTATTCAGTGCATCAAGTCTGCAAGGTAGAAATTTACAACCACACTTTAAAGATGAGTAAACTAAGCCACACTGTGTGTGACTAACCTGCTTAAGACCACAAAGCTAGTAAGCACTAGAGGTGGTATCAGTGCTGGACAGAGTCAATCAATATAATTATTCTTTTATTTTTTTTTTAAACATCTTTACTGAAGTATAATTGCTTCATAATGGTGTATTAGTTTCTGCTGAATAACAAAGTGTATCAGGTATACATGAACATATATCCCCATATCTCCTCCCTCGTGCATCTCCCTCCCACCCTCCCTATCCCACCCCTCTAGGTGGTCACAAAGCACCCAGTTGATCTCCCTGTGCTATGTGGCTGCTTCCCACTAGCTATCTATTTTACGTTTGGTAGTGTATATATGTCCATGCCACTCTCTGACTTTGTCCCAGCTTCCCTTTCCCCTTCCCCGTGTCCTCAAGTCCATTCTCTATGTCTGCATCTTTATTCCTGTCCTGCCCCTAGGTTCTTCAGAACCGTTTTTATTTTTAGATTCCATATATATGTGTTAGCATATGGTATTTGTTTTTCTCTTTCTGACTTACTTCACTCTGTATGACAGACTCTAGGTCTATCCACCTCACTACAAATAACTCAATTTCATTTCTTTTTATGGCTGAGTAATATTCCATTGTATATATGTGTCACATCTTCTTTATCCATTCATCTGTTGATGGACACAGGTTACTTCCACGTCCTGGCTATTGTAAATAGTGCTGCAATAAACATTGTGGTACATGACTCTTTTTGAATTATGGTTTTCTCAGAGTATATGCCCAGTAGTGGATTGCTGGGTCATATGGTAGTTCTATTTTTAGTTTTTTAAGGAACCTCCATACTGTTCTCCATAGTGGCTGTATCAATTTACATTCCTAACAATAATGCAAGAGGGTTCCCTTTTCTCCACACCCTCTACAGCACTTAAGGTTTGTAGATTTTTTTTTCACATTTGCAAAACAATTGTATTCCAACTTTTTCGTGGAATTTTTAAAGCAATTTTTAAAATTAAAAAAATCGTGACATTCATCTAGCAGTTTTACAGCGTAAGAACATGGTTTTCATACTTTTTTTTTATATTCCCATGGTGTATTTATTTATTTATTTTTGAATTCTTGAATTTTATTTATTTTTTTTTATACAGCAGGTTCTTATTAGTTACACATTTTATACATATTAGTGTATATATATGTCAATCCCAATCTCCCATTTCATTACACCACCACCTCCACCCCCCGCCCCTTTCCCCCTTGGTGTCCATACGTATGTTCTCTACATCTGTGTCTCAATTTCTGCCCTGAAAACCGGTTCATCTGTACCATTTTTCTAGGATCCACATATATCCATCAATGTACGATATTTGTTTTTCTCTTTCTGACTTACGTCATTCTGTATGACAGTCTCTAAATTCATCCATGTCTCTAAAAATGACCCAATTTTGTTCCTTTTTATGGCTGAGTATTATCCATTGTATATGTATACCACATCTCCTTTATCCATTTGTCTGTCGATGGGCACTTAGGTTGCTTCCATGAACTGGCTATTGTAAATAATAGTGCTGCAATGAACATTGGGGTGCATGTGTCTTTTTGAATTATGGTTTTCTCTGTGTATATGCCCAGTAGTGGGGTGGATGAGTCATATGGTAATTCTACTCTTAGTTTTTTAAGGAACCTCCGTACTGTTCTCCATAGTGGCTGTATCAATTTACATTCCCACCAACAGTGTAAGAGGGTTCCCTTTTCTCCACACCCTCTCCAGCATTTATTGTTTGTAGATTTTTTGATGATGGCCATTGTGAACAGTGTGAGGTGATACCTCATTGTAGGTTTGATTTGCATTTCTGTAATGATTAATGATGTTGAGCATCTTCTCATGTGCTTGTTGGCAATCTGTATATCTTTTTCAGAGAAATGTCTATTTAGGCCTTCTGACCATTTTTGGATTAGGTTGTTTGGTTTTTTGATATTGAGCTGCATGAGCTGCTTGTATATTTTGGAGATTAATCCTTTGTCAGTTGATTCGTTTGCAAATATTTTCTCCTATTCTAAGGGTTGTCTTTTTGTCTTGTTTATGGTTTCCATTGCTGTGTGAAAGCTTTTAAGTTTCATTAGGTCCCATTTATTTATTTTTGTTTTTATTTTCATTTCTCTAGGAGGTGGGTCAAAAAGAATCTTGCTGTGATTTATGTCATAGACTGTTCTGCCTATGTTTTCCTCTAAGCGTTTTATGGTGTCCAGTCTTACATTTAGATCTTTAATCCATTTTGAGTTTATTTTTATGTATGGTATTAGGGAGTGTTCTAATTTCATTCTTTTACATGTAGCTGTCCAGTTTTCCCAGCACCACTTTATTGAAGAGGCTGTCTTTTCTCCATTTTATATTCTTGCCTCCTTTATCAAATATAAGGTGATCATATGCGTGTGGGTTTATCTCTGGGATTTCTATCCTGTTCCATTGATCTATATTTCTGTTTTTATACAAGTACCATACTGTCCTGATTACTGTAGCTTTGTAGTATAGTCTGAAGTCTGGGAGCCTGATTCCTCCAGCTCCGTTTTTCTTTCTCAAGATTGCATTGGCTTTGCGGGGTCTTTTGTGTTTCCATACAAATTGTGAAAGTTTTTGTTCTAGTTCTGTGAAAAATGCCATTGGTAGTTTGATAGGGATTGCCCTGAATCTGTAGAATGCTTTGGGTAGTAGAGTCATTTTCACAATGTTGATTCTTCCAATCCAAGAACATGGTATATCTCTCCATCTATTTGTATCATCTTTAATTTCTTTCATCAGTGTCTTAAAATTTTCTGCATACACGTCTTTTGTCTCCTTAGGTAGGTTTATTCCTAGGTATTTTATTCTTTTCATTGCAGTGGTAAATGGGAGTGTTTCCTTAATTTCTCTTGCAGATTTTTCATCATTAGTGTACAGGAATGCAAGAGATTTCTGTGCATTAATTTTGTATCCTGCTACTTTACCAAATTCATCGATTAGTTCTTGTAGTTTTCTGGTAGCATCTTTTGGATTCTCTATGTATAGCATCATGTCCCCGGCAAACAGTGACAATTTTATATTTTCTTTTCTGATTTCAGTGACTTATATTTCTTTTTATCCTCTCATTGCTATTACTAAAACTTCCAAAACTATGTTGAATAATAGTGGTGAGAGTGGGAAACCTTGTCTTTTTCCCGATCTTATTGGAAATGGTTTAAGTTTTTCACCATTGAGAACGATGTTGGCTGTGGGTTTGTCATCTATGGCCTTTATTATATTGGGGTAAGTTCCCTCTATGCCTACTTTCTGTAGGGTTTTTATCATACATGGCTGTTGAATTTTGTCAAAAGCTTTATCTGCATCTATTGAGATGATTATATGGTTTTTCTCCTTTAATTTGTTAATATGGTGTATCACATTGATTGATTTGCATATATCAAAGAATCCTTGCATTCCTGGGATAAACCCCAGTTCATCATGGTGTATGATCCTTTTAATGTGTTGTTGGATTCTGTTTGCTAGTGTTTTGCTGAGGACTTTTGCATCTATGTTCATCAGTGATTTTGGCCTGTAGTTTTCTTTTTTTGGTGACATCTTTGTCTGGTTTTGGTATCAGGTGATGGTGGCCTCGTAGAATGAGTTTGAGAGTGTTCCTCCCTCTGCTATATTTTGGAAGAGTTTGAGAAGGATAGGTGTTATCTCTTCTCTAAATGTTTCATAGAATTCGCCTGTGAGGCCATCTGGTCCTGGGCTTTTGTTTGTTGGAAGACTTTTAATCACAGTTTCAGTTTCGGTGTTTGTGATTGGTCTGTTTATTTTTTCTATTTCTTCCTGGTTCAGACTCAGAAGGTTGTGCTTTTCTAAGAATTTGTGCATTTCTTCCAGGTTGTCCATTTTATTGGTATATAGTTGCTTGTAGTACTCTCTCATGATCCTTTGTATTTCTTCAGTGTCAGCTGTTACTTCTCCTTTTTCATTTCTAATTCTTTTGATTTGAGTCTTCTCCCTTTTTATCTTGATGAGTGTGGCTAGTGGCTTATCAATTTTGTTTTTTTTCTCAAAGAACCAGGTTTTAGTCTTATTGATCTTTGCTATCGTTTCCTTCATTTCTTTTTCATTTACTTCTGATCTGATCTTTATGATTTCTTTCCTTCTGCTATCTTTGGGTTTTTTTCGTTCTTCTTTCTCTGAGTGTTTTAGGTATAAGGTTAGGTTGTTTATTTGAGATGTTTCTTGTTTCTTGAGGTAGGATTATATTGCTATAAACTTCCCTCTTAGAACTGCTTTTGCTGCATCCCATAGGTTTTGGGTCATCATGTTTTCATTGTCTTTTGTTTCTAGGTGTTTTTTAATTTCCTCTTTGATTTCTTCAGTGATCTCTTGATTATTTAGTAGTGTATTGTTAGCCTCCATGTGTTTGTATTTTTTACAGATTTTTTCCTGTAGCTGTTATCTAGTCTCCTAGCATTGTAGTCAGAAAAGATGCTTGATACGATTTCAATTTTCTTAAATTTACCAGGGCTTGATTTGTGACCCAAGATATGATCTATCTGGGAGAATGTTCCATGAACACTTGAGAAGAAAGTGTGTTCTGTTGTTTTTGGATGGAATGTCCTAGAAATATCAATTAAGTCCATCCTGTTTAATGTATCATTTAAAGCTTGTGTTTCCTTATTTATTATCATTTTGGATGAACTGTCCATTGGTGTAAGTGAGGTGTTAAATTCCCCTACTATGATTGTGTTCCTGTCGATTTCCCCTTTTATGGCTGTTAACATTTGCCTTATGTATTGAGGTGCTCATATGTTGGGTGTATAAATATTTACAGTTGTTATATCTTCTTGGTTTGATCCCTTGATCATTATTTAGTTTTCTTTTTTGTCTCTTATAATAGTCTTTATTTTAAAGTCTGTTTTTTCTGATATGAGAATTGCTACTCCAGCTTTCTTTTGGTTTCCATTAGCCTGGAATGTCTTTTTCCATCCCCTCACTTTCAGTCTGTATGTGTCCGTAGGTCTGAAGTGGGTCTCTTGTAGACAACATTTATATGGGTCCTGTTTTTGTATCCATTGAGCCAGTCTTTGTCTTTTGTTTGGAGCATTTAATCCATTTACATTTAAGGTAGTTATCGATATGTATGGTCCTATTACCATTTTCTTAATTGTTTTGAGTTTGTTCTTGTAGGTCTTTTCTTTCTCTTGTGTTTTGTGCCTAGAGAAGTTACTTTAGCATTTGTTGTAAAGCTGGATTGGTGGTGCTGAACGCTCTCAGCTTTTGCTTGTTTGTAAAGGTTTTTATTTCTCCGTTGAATATGATTGAGATCCTTGCTGTGTAGAGTAATCTTGGTTGTAGGTTTTTCCCTTTTATCACTTTAAATATGTCCTGCCACTCCCTTCTGGCTTGCAGAGTTTCTGCTGAAAGATCAGCTGTTAACCTTATGGAGATTCCCTTTTATGTTATTTGTTGTTTTTCCCTTGCTGCTTTTAATATATTTTCTTTTTATTCAATTTTTGGTAGTTTGATTAATATGTGTCTTGTGTGTGTCTCTTTGGATTTATCCTGTATGGGACTCTCTGCTCTTAGTGGACTTTATTGACTATTTCCTTTCCCATATATTTTCTCAGTCCCTTTCTTTTTCTCTTCTTCTTCTGGGACCCCTATAATTCGAATATTGGTGCATTTAATGTTGTCCCAGAGGTCTCTGAGACTGTCCTCAATTCTTTTCATTCTTTTTTCTTTATTCTGCTCTGCAGTAGGTATTTCCAGTATTTTATCTTCCCAGTCACTTATCCCTTCTTTTACATCAGTTATTCTGCTATTGATTCCTTCTAGAGAATTTTTAATTTCATATATTGTGTTGTTCATCATTGTTTGTTTGCTCTTTAGGTCTTCTAGGTCCTTGTTAAACGTTTCTTGTATTTTCTCCATTGTATTTCCAAGTTTTTGGATCATCTTTATTATCATTATTCCGAATTCTTTTTCAGGTAGACTGCCTATTTCCTCTGCATTTGTTTGGTCTGGTGGCTTTTTACCTTGTTCCTTCATCTGCTTTGTATTTCTCTGTCTTCTCATTTTGCTTACCTTGCTGTGTTTGGGGTCTCCTTTCTGCAGGCTGCAGTTTTGTAGTTCCCGTTGTTTTTGGTGTCTGCTCCACAGTGGGTAAGGTTGGTTCAGTGGGTTGTGTAGGCTTCCAGGTGGAGGGGACTGGTGCCTGTGTGCTGGTGGATGAGGCTGGATCTTGTCTTTCTGGTGGGCAGGACCACATCTGGTGGTGTTTTTTTGGGTGTCTGTGAACTTATTATGATTTTCAGCAGCCTCTCTGCTAATATGTGGTGTTGTGTTCCTGTCTTGCTAGTTGTTTGATATAGGGTGTCCAGCACTGTAGCTTGCTGGTCGTTGAGTGGAGCTGGGTCTTAGCACTGAGATGGAGGTCTCAGAGTAGCTTTAACCATTTGATATTACGTGGGGCCAGGAGGTCTCTGGTGGACGAATGTCATGATCTTGGCTTTCCCACCTCAGAGTCTCAGGCTTGACACCTGGCTGGAGACTCCAATTTTGGGAAGTCTGAGGTCTTCTGCCAGTGTTCAGTACGTGTTCTATAGGAGGTGTTCCTCATGTAGATATATTTTTGATGTATTTGTGGGGAGGAAGTTGATCTCCACGTCTTACTCCTCTGCCATCTTGAAGCTATCTCCAATATAATTATTCTTAAGTTGTGTATTATATTTCTAATGTACATTTGTATGGTTATACTTTTATGGAGATATTTAGAATTACCAAGTTAGTTAAGATGGGATGTGGATGTGTCAGAACAATGCTACCTGGTAAATTCTTAAATTTTCCCAAGGATACCTAGCAAATCTTCAAATATTTTTGGGTGTTAGGCCTCTCAGCTGTGAAATGGCATGGTACAGTAGACATTTTAAGACTTGATAAGTTCTGCCTTATTCTAGATACTCTAAATCAATGTCTGTTTAGTTAGGCAAGTATTAGAATATCTTGACTTAAATGAGTGATTAATTACCTATCATCAATCTGAGAGTATTATATTATACCAATAGTTAATCTGTAGTTTTCAGGCCTCAACTATATTAAGTAATATATTTTTTGGTGGCTGGTAATATCCATCACACTGCTTCTTTTTGCTAGATATTTTAAAGCCAATAATTGTAATATTTTTACTGCATTAGTTTTAGTAATTTTTATTGAATATTCAGGAAATCGATTATTTACAAAGTGTATGTTACATAGTCTGATCCTGTCTCCAGTAACCTCACAATATACTTGAGCACTAATAACCAAAAAAGAAGACTCCCACACATCTGTAACTAACCAGAAAGCCTGAGTTTTATCCCACTGATGGGTAGGCTGGAAGCCAAGCTTGACAGAGCCTTCTTACCTTTATGTACTTTGTTTTCTCTATCATATAAATGGAGAGAATGTCAGATCTGTGTCAGAGGGTTTCCCTCTTAAATGCCTCTGAATATCTGTTATAAGGGCTTCTTATATTTCAGTTCAATCCATTCTCTAGATCACACAGGAAAAAACTGTAAAGATGAGAATGGTAAATCAACAGGAAAAGTGCTCAGAAACCATGAGCCCAAGTCTACCTTAGAAACACTTTGGTCTTTTAGGCAGGACACAGTTTTGAAGTTCAAGGGCAGAGTCCTTGTGTTAAAAGGTGAATATTTTCAGAGTTAAAAGCAATACTCTTTCATGCTCTTTTTTTTTTTTAATGTTTCAGCAAAGCTCCAAAGGCCCAGAAAAGAAAATAAAGGGAGTACTTTACTTTTCCTCATTTCTCATTTTATTTTTCTTTGTTCATGAGGAGGTGGAGCTTCTGCTGAGGAGCTGAGGTTAGGGCTGCTGTAAACTCTCTGCAGTGCCCCATCAGAGGACAGCCCCCACTGTCAGGGAGCAGTTGTGCTGACATGAGGACAAGCAGCAATTTCAAGGCATTGCCTGAACTGGCCGGCTCAGGAGTGAAGACAGCTTTGTTGCTCCATCTTCAGAACAGGGAAGGTGGAAATATGGCCAGGGCAAAGGTGGAGAGTCAAGAAGGGATACAGATTTGCCCTTCTGACAAATTCTACTGCTCTGGAAGTCATATGAGGTGCTTGTGAGAGATGACATTATGATTTCTCGCCCCAAGAGTATAACTGAAGCAAAAAATCTAGGAACAGAAGTTGAACTTCAGATAACAGTTTTGAAAAAGAAAACTCTAAGGACATAGCAAAGATGACTATTTGATATTTTCTCTCTCTTTGGCATAATTACCCTTAAGGTAATGATTACTTGATTGTTTGGCCAAAAGAGGAAACAGAAGGCTAATACAAAGGAAAAACTAGTACAGACAGAAGTGTCAGGTTGAGTGAGAGGAGAGGTTTGGGAGATGGAGATAAGAAATAAAATCTAGCTGAAATGCTGTATAACTGAATTAAGTAAAACATTTGTAATATATTCTCGATTGTAAAAAGTATATAGATCCTTCTTTTTTGCACATGTATGTACACATATATACATTCACGCACATGTACATGTACAGGCACATGTACATATCACCATCCTTTTTAATAGAAATTTTATTGAAGTATAGTTGACTTACAATATTGTATGAATTTCTGCTGTATAGCAAAGTGATTTAGTTATGTGTGTATATATATTTTCATATTCTTTTCCATTATTGTTTATCACAAGATATTAAATATAGTTCCCTGTGCTATACAGTAGGACCTTGCTCTTTATACATCCTCTATGTACTAGTTTGCGTCTGCTAATCCCAAATTCCCAATCCTTCCCTTCCCGCACCTCCTCCCCCTTCACAACCACAAGTCTGTTCTCTATGTCTGTGAATCTGTTTCTGTTTCCTAGCATATCAGCTTCCTTTAACGACTACAACTGGGGAGTAAGAATAGGAGTCAAGGAGAAAACTTTCCCTTTTTTACTTAGCCTGGCATGTATAGAATCTCAAAATATTTTTGTTGAATGAATGGCATGAGAAATGAACAAATGAATGGAAATAACTGACCCTTCAGATCACTTCTCTTTCAGGGTTACACTGTATTCTTTGGGGACCCTAATTCAGCAGGGAGTAAAGATGAGAGCTGTCCGAGAGCAGGAGCAGAGTCAACTTTCTGCCCATTGATAACCTTTTGATTGAATGTCCAGTAGTTGGAGGTAGAGAGAAAAGCTGGGAGGCTTTTGTGAGTACTCAGTATTGGGCTCTGGTGAGCAAAATAGATCCCATTAGCTTGTATCAATTTCATTTATAAATCAGATATGTCACAGATATTATCAAAATAGATCCCATACATACCTGGAATTTAGAAGGAGAAGGTATAGAATATGATATCTTTAATACTGTACAAGTTATGATTACTTAATAGAAACATTTGAGCATTAAGTGAAGAAATGAGAGTAATTCCTCTAAGAAAAAGGGGAGCTAATTTGTATTAAGTGCATACTAGATGCCAGGCTGTTTTTTGGTACTTAATGTGAAGTAATTAGGTACTTTACATAAAGTAATTTGGCATTAGTATTTTTTTTAATACAGACAAGGAATTTGAGGGCAAAGTAAACACATCACAGAACAATAAAGTGAAATATTTTTGTCTGCATCTCTAGCTGTGATGAGGACAAGGAAAGTAGCCTCTTGTATGGAGGGGAGGAGAGCATAGGATGAAGAATGGAATTTCGACTATTTCTTGAGGCCTAGGGTGGGGCTTTTATAAAGACAGAAACTGTCAAAGTTTTCTTCAATCCCCCATAGCATTTATGTGTGAGAACCTGGATCTCCATCTTAGCATTCCTGTCTCCTTGTCATGTGTGTGTACGTGTGTGTGTGTGTGTGAAATATTTATAGGTTGGGTTCTTTAGGAAACAGGACAAGACAGAGCAAGTAGTACAAAATGTATATTGGGGAGTAACCTTGGGGAGCTCCAGAACAGAGATTAGAAGTGGTTAGGCATTATACTACCAGTTTGCTTAGGCTTTGGCCAGAGGATGCTCCCAGAAGAGTAGGACCTTGACTCTAAAGTTGATAGGACCCTGATGAAACTAGGAGCTGGAGGCTGCCTCCTAATCAGACTGCTTGCACCCAGGCAATGAGTTTTTTCTTGAAGTGGGATTTGAGCAGTTTATCGCCAATTCTCATTTCCGTCTAGTATATTTGGATCTTCTAGTATATTTGTTGATCAGTTCTTGAAAACATATGGAAATATATGAATGTTTTTCTCATCTTTACACAACAGGCTTAAATGATAAATGATATATCCAAGTTTTGAAGGATATTCTAAAATAAAGCCAATGTTTCCTCTGGAAGAGTGATTTTACTGTTTTCACCCATCTTTGGTTATTCTGTGAATTTTCACATTTCTGAATCATCAGACTGCAAATACTAACTTTTCTCCCCCTGGTTCCAAATCTAACTTAATCAATAGCAGTACTGTCTCATTCTCTGCTCCAATGTAGGTCTTTCAGCCTTGCCTGCTTTATTTTAATTTTACTTAATTTTTATTATATAAGTTTCAAGTGTACGGCATTATAATTCAACATTTGTATGCAGTAAAAAATGAAAACCATCACAAGTCTAATTACTATCCATCACCATACAATTGACCCCTTTCCCTCTGGTGACCACTAATCTGATCTCTGTATCTATGAGTTTATTTTTGTTTTATTTCATTGGTTAATTTGTTTTTTGTTTTAGATTCCCCATATGAGTGAAATCATTTAGTTTTTGTTTTCTTTGTCCAACTTATTTCACTTGCATAATACCCTCAAGGTTCATCCATGTTGTTAAATGGCAGGATTTCATTCTTTTTTTATGGCTGAGTGGTATTCCATTGTGTATATGTAGCACATCTTCCTAATCCATTCATCCATCCATGGATACTTAGATTGTTTCAATATCTTGACTAATTGTAAATAATGCTGCAATGAATTTAGCGTTTCATATACCTTTTTGAATTAGTGTTTTTGTGTTCTTTGGATGAATACATAGAAGTAGAATAGCTGGGTATGTAATAGCCCTATTCTTAATTTTTGGAGTAATCTCCATACTATCTTTCAATAGTGGCTGCACCAATTTACACTCGCACCAACAGTGTATTTACACTCCCACCAACAGGGCTCCCTTTTTTATACGTCTTCTCCAACAGTTCTTATTTTTTGTCTTTTTAATTATGGCCATTCTAACAGGTGTGAGGTGATAGCTTAATGTGGTTTTGATTTGCATTTCCCTGGTAGTTAGTGATGTTGAACATCTTTTTGTGTGTCTGTTGGCCATCTTTATGTCTTCTTTGGAAAATGCCTATTCAAATCCACTGCTCATTTTTAAATTGGGTTGTTTATATTTTTGTTGTTGTGTTGCATGAATTCTTCATATATTTTGGCTATTAACTCTTTATCAGATGTATGATTTGCAAATATCTTCTCCAATGCAATAGATTGCCTTTACATTTTGATGATTGTTTCCTTTACTGTGCAGAAGCTTTTTAGTTTGATATAGTCCCATTTGATGTTGCCTTTGAAGTCATTCACAGAAACATTGCTAACACAGATGTTATTGAGGTTACCACCTATGTTTTCTTCTAGGAATGTTATGGTTTCAGGTCTTACATGCAAGTCTTTAATCCTCTTGAGTTAATTTTTATGTATAGTGTAAGATAGTGGTCTAGTTTCAGTCTTTTGCATTTGGCTGTCCAGCTTTCCCAGCACCATCTACTGAAGAGACTATCCTCTCTCCATTGTATTTCTTTGCTCCTCTGTTGTAAATTATTCATGTATATGTCAGTTGTTTTCTGGGCTCTCAATTCTGTTCCACTGATCTTTGTGTCTGTTTTTGTGCCAGTACCATACTGTTTTGGTTACTGTAGCTTTGTAGTATAATTTGAAATCAGTGAGTGTGATACATCTAGCTTTCTTCTTTTTCAACATTGTTTTGGATATTTGGGATCTTTTGTGGTTCCATATAAATTTTAGAATTATTTGTTTATTCTGTGAAAAATGTCTTGGAATTTTGATAGGGATTGTATTGAATTTGTAGATTGCTTTGGGTAGTATGGACATTTTAACCATATTAATTCTTCCAATCCGTGAACACAGAATATCTTTCCATTTATTTGTGTCTTCTTCAATTTCTTTCATCAATATCTTATAGTTTTCAGTATATAGGCCTTTTACTTCCTTGGTTAGATTTATCCCGAGGTATCTTATTCTTTTTGATACAGTTGTAAATGAGATTGTATCTTAATTGCTCTTTCTGATAGTTCATTATTAGTGTATAGAAATGCTATAGTTTCTATATATTTATCTTGCAACTCTACGGAATTCATTTATTAGCTCTAACAGTTTTTTGGTGGTGTCTTTCAGGTACTGTATATGTAATATCGTGTCATCTGCAAATAGTGACTGTTTTACATCTTTCTTTTTCTTTCTTTCTTTCTTCCTTCCTTCCTTCCTTCCTTCCTTTCTTCTTTCTTTCTTTCTTTCTATTTGGATGCCTTTTATTACTTTTTCTTGTTTTACTGTTTTGGCTAGGACTTCCAATACTATATTGAATAAAAGTGGAGAGAGTGGGTGTCCTTGTCTCATTTCCGATCTTAGAGGAAATGCTCTCAGCTTTTCGCCATTTCATATGATGTTAGCTGCAGGTTTGTCATATATGGCCTTTACTGAGCCATGTTCCCTCTATACTTACTTTGTTGGGAGTTTTTATCAAAATGGATGTTGAAATTTTTCAAATGCTTTTTCTGTGTCTATTGAGATGATCATGTGATTTTATTCTTTGTTTTGTTAATGTGATGTATTGCATTGATTAATTTGCAGATCTTGAACCATCCTTATATCCCTGGAATAAATCCCACTTGATCATGGTGAATGATCATTTTAATGTATTGTTCGATTCAGTTTGCTAATATTTTGTTAAGGATTTTTGCATCTATGTTCGTCAAAGATTTTGGCCTTCAATTTTCTTTTTCTGGGGTGTTCTTGTCTCATTTTTGTATCAGAGTAATTCTAGCTTTGTAAAATGTGTTTGGAAGGTTTTCCTTCTCTTCAGTTTTTTGGAAGAGTTTGAGAAGATAGGTGTTAAATTTGCTTTGAATATTTTGTAGAATTTGCCAATGAAGCCATCTTGTCCTGGGCTTTTGTTTGTTGAGTGATTTTTGATTACTGTTTCAATCTCCCTTCTAGTAATCAGTTTATTGAGATTTTCTGTTTCTCCATGATTTAGTCTTAGAAGATTGTATGTTTCTAGGAGTTTATCCATTTCTTGTAGGTTGTGCAGTTTGTTGGCGTATAATTATTTGTAGTAGTCTTTTATGATGCCTTGTATTTCTGTGGTATCAATTTAACTTCTCCTCTTTCATTTCTGATTTTATTTATGTGAGTCCTCTCTCTTTTTTTTTTTTGGTTAGTCTAGCTAAAGGTTTGTCAATTTTGTTTATCTTTTCAAAGAATAAGCTCTTAGTTTTACTGATCTTTTCTATTGTTTTTTAGTCTCTATTTCATTTACTTCCTCTCTGATCTCTATTATTTCCTTCCTTCTACTAATTTTAGGCTTTTTGGTTATTGTTGTTGTTGTTGTTCTTTTTCTAGTTCCTTTAGGTGTAAGTTAGATTGTTTGTTTGGGATATTTTCTTGTTTCTTCATGTAAACCTCTACTTTGATTTCTTCAATGGACCTATTGGTTATTCAGTGAAATACTAACTCTTAGAATACAACTTTTAGCTGTAAACTCCTCATAAATTTGAATTTAAGTAATATGGTTGGAATATCTATTAATATTTTTAATTATGTTATTAAACATAAAAATTTAATTTCTATACCTATATATATTTATTCAGATATAGGCATTATGTCTGTGATTTAACTCATGCTTTGAGAAGTAGAGGAGTATAATTATTTAACTCATGCTTTGAGAAGTGGTGGAGTGTAATTTGATTAATTAGTTTATTTATTTATTTATTCTTTAGAAAGGACTCATGGTTTTGAGATGAGTCCTGAACTATCTCAAGTTGAGATAAAACCTGAACTAAATGTTGAAAAAGGAGTGAGAGGATCACCAAATGAATGAAGAAAGAACAAGGGGAACTCCAGGAGGGATTTATTACATTGAATTAGCAAAGGATAAAATGTGTGACCTCCTTGAAAGGAGAGAGGTTTGCACAAGGAGTTGCTTGAAAGCTAAGTGGATCCAGACTGTGTAGAGTCCCATATCCAGGGCAGTATTTAACAGCAGTTAAGAGTATGACCTGTAGTGTCATAGATACCTGGACTCAAACTCATGTTCCGTCTTTTTCCAACTAACAAAGATGATTTTGGACAATTCCTCTTTCTTTAGTTTCCTCATCTGTATAATGGGAGTGATGGTACCACTTTAAATATCAAATGATATAATGAATGCAAAGTACTATTCCCAGTGCCTGGTACATAGTAAATACTCATCATTAGATAATGTAAAATAATCAGGATATGCATATCATTAATATTATAATTATTTTATATTTCAGTAGTTTTCAAATCACATAACAGTATATGTAAGCACTCATTTACATCACATTCTTTAAATACTAAAGCCATATCCCCTTTATATAAAACCATCTCCCATATGATGGGGTTTTCATGGCAGTCTACATACAGTCTGAACAGTGGGAGAGAGCTTCAGATATTTGCCTTTAGTACTACTGAAATCTGATTGTGTGGTGCTGATTAGATAATGCAGATGTGTGCATATCAAATGTCTCCAGAACACTCATTGTTTAGATTATTTTCACAATACCCCCTAGATGAGTCGTCTTTACCTGTCTGTTTATTGTGTTTACTTTCCTATAAGTTGGTGAAGAACCTGTGGCTGTAATCTTTAGGTAGTTAAAAGAAATAAACAATTCAAATGAGGTGTTTGGTTTATGTTTGTTTTTCTCTGTCTCTGATAATTAGGGATGAATCATGCCTTAGATTTATTCTCAAATGGGAAGCATTCATGAAACTAGCAAGACATGAACCTCCAATTAGTAGGGCAATAGATGGCAAGTTTTTTCCAATCACGCCTTACTCTTCTCTCACCCTACCCCACCCACCCCCTCCCACTCCCACTTAATTGAGAAAATGTTGTTATTTATCTGTCATTTCATGAGTGTTGATTAATAAAAATTGCAAGATGTTAGTGAATAAGGCCAAGTGTAGAATAGCAGGGCTTTCTAGTGTGCGGTTCCCTACTTTCAGTCTGTTGTTCCTCTAGTCCATCCCCAATGCTGTTTCCCTTGTGACTCTTAAAAATGTAAATCTGATCATGTAAGCCACCTGCCTCAACCCTTCAGGGGCTCACTCCACTCTTGCTTTCTAGATAAATTATATTCAAATACCTTAGCGTAGTGTTCAGGGCACCTTCAGATTTGATCTTCAACTGTTGCCAGTCTCAGCTGACATCCTTTTGTACTGCATTCTTCATCGGGATGGAGTGAGCTGCCAGAGGCAGCATGAGCTTTCATGAGTCTCAGTGCCTTTGCATCACACCTGAGCCCCTCTTTTGTTTCCTCTCTAGTGCTTACTCATATTTCACAGCTAACTCAAAGGTTGTTGCTCTTTTCTAAATGCCTTCCTTGACACCCCATCTGACATGACTAAATTTGATTTCTTTTTCTCTGTTTCCATAGATACCTGAATGAATCTTCTTAATGGTAATTATGACGGTGTTTTAGAATATAGTGGCATTCATAATTTGAGACAGAGAGGGAAGAGAAGATTAAAGTAGAATTGATACCCCTGCAACAGCCTTGATAAGAAAGGAAAAATTAAAGATAACATCACAATTATTTATGAATATTTTGAAGATCCAGTGAGAATGATGGAAGAATATTCTCTTGAACACACCTGCTCAACCTGCCTCATTCAAATATTATGAAACATGTAAAAACAAGCAGAGGGTCTATGCTATGCGTGCATATGTAACATAATACTGAAATGAATAATTGGTCACATTTATTGAGTGGCCTTTTCATAGACATTGCTTTTGAGCCTGTGATGAGAAGTAAAATATACCCCGCTTTAGGCAGTTGAGGAAACTGATTCGTAAGTGCCAAATGTGCCATATCTCAATGTTAGTTAAGTGGCAAAGCTGGGGATAAAACCCTTTCTACTTGATCCTGAGGCCTATGGTGATGACAGGGATAACAATGAAGGTACCTTAGTGAATCAACAAAGATGAGGTCGGCTGAAATGAAACCTCCAGTGTGCTTTGACAAACCTGTATCGTTTAGCGTAACCTGCTCTACTGTCTAGGGCAAACCTAAGGGGTGACTAGGCTGACCTGATATATCTTTAAGTGTCCTAACTGTTATGTAATTCTAATGACCATTAGGAGATTAAAAAAAATTATTGGAGTATAGTTGATTTACAATGTTGTATTAGTTTCAGGTGTACAGCAGAGTGAATCAGTTATATATATATACATATATCCACTCTTTTTTAGATTCTTTTCCCATATAGGCCACTACAGAGTATTGAGTAGAGTTCCCCGTGCTATACAGTAGGTCTTTATTAGTTATTTATTTTATATATAGTAGTGTGTTATATGTCGATCCCAACCTTCCATTTATCCCGCCCTGCCCTTTCCCTCCTGGTAACCATAAGATTGTTTTCTACACCTGTAACTCTGTTTCTGTTTTGTAAATAAGTGCATTTGTACCATTTTTTTAGATTCCACATATAAGCGATATCCATTAGGAGATTATATCTCATTGGAGGGAATGGTGGTGGGATCTTTGTACCAACAGAATATATTTCAGTTGTCTTTTCAATTGTAGTTTTCCTGTCAACTGTGATCAGTTTCATGCAGAGGTCCTTTCTCTTTAATTCTTGATTCCGTCATGTCAAATTTAGTAGGTACCGTGTGGAAGACAATCAATGTTTCTTAAATGGTATTGAATGAATGTAGTTTATCTGTCTTTTAGATAGAGCCCAATGCTGAAAGAAGAGTTTAGAATGCTCTTGACAGTAGATTTGTAGATCTGTAGAGTTGGAAGGAAATGTAGTGGTTGGGTAATCCAGCACCTTCATGAGTTAGTGACCAGTTCATACTTAGAAGCCATGCTTCTAGTTTGCCCACTGTCATACCTTCTCTCTCCTTTGGAGTTCAGAACTGAATGGCTCTTAGATTCATAACATTAAAGATTGATGAAGGATCTTGGTGTTCAAATAGTCCACCCTCTCACCCAATAGAGAGGCACTTTTTACAGATCTCTGCTCATTTTGGAGGCTGGACACTAAGCAATGTGACTAGGGAGGTGTCTTCTACTCGTGCCCAGAATCATGGCAGCAAGACAGTATATGGAGCCTGTTGTTCAGGAATCCAGCTGAGGGCCAGAACAATGGGTCTTTTCTGAAAATGTTTCCTGAGCTTTGGGTTGCTGCGTTTCAAACCAAAATATTGAAATGTGGCATATGGCCAATATTTATAGGCCATTTTGCCAAGGAACCTTCACAGAGCTTATTACCAGGAGGATTTTCATGATTACTACCATCACAATAAAAAAGGAATTCATTTGAGAAATAAACCCCTGGGCTCAGTAAACAAAACACAAGCATATCCAGAATCCTGGGTTACCTTTGCCAAATTCTCTCCCATCATCAGGCAATTGCCCAAAGAAACCCTGACTTCCAGCCAACTTGGGTTTCACAGAGAAATAGTCAGACCTCTTCCATTTTAACTTCATTCTTCCGTTCATGACTATAAACATTGTTTTAAATTCTTCATTTCATGACTATAAAGATTAAAAAAATCTTTATAGAAGGAGTTCTATAGATTTAGTATTCCTAAATCCATTATCATCATAAATAGGACTCCTAGATTTGGAACATGAAGACATATGATCAAATTTTTAATGAAATACTCTGATTAAGTCAAACTGCCAATACGTCTTCACATTGCCAAAACTCAGAGCTACTCAGAGATGGGGATAATTTTCCTGGGTGTAATCATGACTCTTTGAACTGGGGTCAGCTAAAAGTGCTTCAAAGCCTGTCTAGTTCTCTTCCCTTAAGCACTTTTCCTTCATTGCAACATGTCCTTCAATATGGGGACAACTGGATCTTTTCAATCTCATGTACAGCATTTAAATTCATAACAGGGGTTGCCTAAGTTGAAATTTATCAAACAGTGGTGTGTTGGAGCTGGCTCATGAGAGTAATTGTAAACTTTTCAGGAATGTTGAGAGCTGGTTGGTGGCCATGGTTGGGGTATTTATAACATGGAAATTGCCAAATGCAACAGATCAGGGCTTTTATTATTTGTTTAAGAGCATACCACTGCAAAGTGTTCACATACTAATTCATTCCTTCAAGGCTTTGTTAAAATGCCACTCCCTGTTGGAAGCTCTCTGTGATCCAGTGAAATCCCTTTCCCAATAGTACTTCATTTTGAAGCTTTTTATGAGATAAATAATTTTTACCCATGAAGTATGGACATTTATCCACATCCACATGTCTTATTTTTTCTAGAATCTTAGTTTATTGAGTGCTGGATTGCTATATGATTTTAAAAAATCCTTTAGAATGTCTAGTGTAATCCTTGCAGGTTTAGCACTCAGAAAATATTTTGTAAATTGCCAATAAAATATTAGCCCACTAGTGACCTAAGATTCTACTTATTCTCAGTTATGCCACTGCCTCCATTAAAACCTCAGTTGAGATTCTCCCAGTGGAAACCATAGCAGTATCAGGGTATTGACATGATATATCATCCAAAGAAGGTAAGAGTGAGCATGGAGTAGAGGGGGACAGCCTCTGTATTTAGCTTTGGCTGAGATAACACTCCTTAACTTTTAAAGACTGGTAATTTGATCCATTTCTTTGATTATATAATTGCTCCCACTAGGGAAGGGGGTAGGAAGGGATATGCCATCTTGTGCTTTGAAACTGATAAATTTATTTCAGAGGGTACAGCATGCAAAAACATTACAATTTTTTTTCAAGGTAGCACAGCTATGAGCATGCTTAGAGAAAGGAGGAGGATTTAAAGAAGAGCAAATCATTAAAATTTCATTTGGTTATTTCTTCACTTATTCACTCAATAAACATGTATTGGTTGAATAATATATTCTAGACTTTATTTTAGGCACTGAGGATATAAAGAAAATAAGAATTTATGCATCCCTGTGGAAATTGCAATCTATTAGAATTTGAAGGTGGAAGAAATGAATTTAGAAAGAGATTTCTTCAAAATTACGGGAAATTTAAGAGTCAAATAGAATGGCAAATTGAAAGGACCAATCGAAAACAGTTTTAGAAAGTGAAATGTGCTATGTCTAATGGTGAAATATACGAAGACTCTTTTTTCTTTGATATGATTGGAGTTGAGTTCAGAGGGAGAAAGAGAGAGAAGTAAAAGAGAGATAAGAATGTGGGTTTGAACAGATTCCTCCTTCCTCCAGCCCAGATTTATACGTCCAAAGATATATATAGATGCTACTTATACCCAGTGGAGCCATTAGTGCTGAAGAGTTTAGCTACATGGCTAGTAATTAGGAAGAGGCAATGAGAAAACCTATTTTCCCGAGGTCTTCTCCCTGCTTCACTCCCACAACTTCTGTCTGCCCACTTGTGCAGTGGACATAGCTACAGCAATTCTGTTCTCACAGTAGCAAGATAAATCACTAAAGCCGTTTTGCACTTGCCCAGGGACTTTTAAGTGAGGATCTCAAAGTGAATCCAGGCTGCTGTGTACCACAAAGAGGACCAACATTTCTCTTTGGCTTTAAAAGATGTCCCATTGTGAGAATGAACTTTGGGTTTTATCTCTCCCTTTGAAATAGATACATCAAAGTGAGACATCTGAAGGCAAAGACACAATGATCCTCAATCCAAAGCCAAGTTCAAAAACAGAGATGAGTTGTGTTATTATGATATTGTATTTGCTGGATGAGATGGAGGACAAAGAAAGATTAACTTGCAAACATAAAACAGGCTTTGAAATTTCTATTAGTCTTGGGCCCCAGGGCACATACTTTTTCAGCAGGACACTTAGGTTTTAGAAGTAGGGTAGCAATGGCACATGTAACACATGAAACCTCATTTTTCTCTCAGTCTGAAATGTACAGTTATTCAAGTGAAATTTATTAATGATTAGATGATGAATGAGGAAAATGAGTATTGGAAAGTTGTTATTGAGAAGTGCTTCCTTTTTGGGGGGACCCAAGCTCATGCTTTTGAGGGCTGCATTCAGGGTTAGGCATTTTAAGTACAGCAGTGGCTTTCTGTATGCCAGCTTTCTAAAGCATAATTCCAAGTCAGGTATACCTACCTAATTGTAACTGTGTAACTGTGCTTGAAACTATAAATTATAATTAAATAATTAAATTATATATGTATCAATCATATTAAAGGATAAAATCTTCTAGCCCAGCTCTGAATATCAGTATAGAGAAAAGCATTTCAAATCTATTCATTTTTAATTCCTTATCCTTGATTACTACACCTACTTTTTTGCTCAAGTGATACTGGAATAGTTTATTTATTCATTCCACATTCAACACACCAGGAAGGTAAATTTTTAATTTCAGGATCATACCGCCTTCTGTTGTCTTAATTGGGGTTCCCCAGAACCAGACCCTAATAAGGATTCAAAAGAAAAGAGTTGGCTTGGGAAATGAAGGAAACAGGTAGAGAAGTGCATAGTGATGCAGAAAAGAGAAAACAGTCAATAAAAGGTACCGATCACCCTGCCTAACTAGAGTTACGATTTCCATTTGCATTGGCCAGACTCCTCTTCCTCATTGATAACTCAGTTCATATCTTGCAGGGTTGTTTTGCAGTCAAATGCTCTATCCCTGAGCTATACCCCCATGGGTTGTTTTGAAGATTAAAGTATGCAAAGCCAATTACCGGGGACCTGGCCTATAATGATCATCTATCATTATTATTGCAGCTAAATAATGAGAGAATAAATAACATTCTCACAGAGCTTCTGGAGACAGACATTGTCTTGAAGGCAGAATTATTGTGACATATCAGGGAAATGGAAAGAAAATCGATGTTTTATGTCTTTTCCTTGAGTCTGTAGCGCAAAGATCTGAGGAGCTTCAATTTTGTACTTACTAATTGCTTTCATTTGAACCCATTAAACGTTTCACTGGAGCTGTTTGAGATTTTACAGCTCTTTCTCATCTCATGTTGAAGGTGAAAAGGTATGCTTTTCAGAGATGAATTGAGTCTCCCTAAGCATGAACGAGAGGATCAGAGGAAGTTCCCTTCTGGCATCATTTCAGAGATTAGTAATTTGTGAAACTCTGATGATGCAAGGAACAGCATAGAAAGCCATTTCGTTCCCTTTTGTCCAGTCTAAATGCAAATTTGAACTTTCATGGCAGTTTGTTTGCATGTTAATGTCTGTGCTCTGTCACCCTGGAGTGCTTTAGACTTCCTAAATTAGGTTGGTCAGGTGATTTAAAGAAGGGGTCATTCCATTACATAGGCTCCATTTCAGAGGCACAATGCACAGAACTGGAAATTCACAGGAGCTTCATTTTATCCCAGGGATGGTGACCTGGAGAAGGAGTGTCAAGGGCCAGCAGCTGGTCAGAAGTAGCCTCCGGCATGTCTCCTCAAATATGGAAAAGTGCAGCAAAAGAAGAAAGGGTAAGAGTACACAGTGGTCTAATTAGCATTTGCTTCTTGTAGCCCTGGAAATGTCAGTCACCAGTTGGTAACAAAATAAAGATGTAATGTCAGTGATAATGAATTAAATTGTGGCCATTTGCATTGGAATGCCATGATAATGATCTGAAATTACGATTGTATATATTCCCTTGACAGTTCAAAATTGGACTCCAAGCTAATAGTATTTTGGATGAACTTTAAACCAGTGGAATTGCTTTGAGTACACTCCTTTTGGCAAGCCATGTGGATTTGAGAAAGTTAATTTGCCTCTGCTTTGTTCAAGCTGTTTGGTAATTGATGAACATACCATAAAAGTTTTAATGAATAACCACAGGGACCATTTAACTTATTTACTAGGTAAAAGTGAAATGTACTTGATTACCTTCCCTAATCTGGCTCTCCAAATGAAGCCAACCCAGAATAAATACTGTCTTTCCGTGTGTGCATGCAGTCTCTGATGCACAAAACATCGCAGGCAAATATTTTCAGAAAATCTGAATGGAGGATTTGCATTTTCTCCCATTAGCTTCGATTTATAGTTCTGTTGCAAGCATTAGACGTTGCTTAGGGAGGACTTATGCCTCTGTGCATGAGGACTAGAGGCTCTGTTGCAATGGGGTTAGGCAGCAACCCACAGAATCAGCACATTATCTTCAGAGCATCTGTTGTGTGAATAACTCTCTGACAACACTCCACTATTGTGAAGCAGTTAAAATAAGAGCCACTTTTTTTCCCCTGGCCTCCTGGTGTCTAATTACACTATAGCATCCTTTCATAAGTAGAATGTTATTATGAGATAATTGCCCACATGTATCTTAGTTTCCATTAAACTGTATTCCTTGATACACCTTTGTAGAATGTTTTTTAACACTGCAAACAAGGAAGGTTGTGTTGAAGTAGTAGCAAAGTCAAAAGATGTGCTCTATCCCATTCACTCCACCTTAGTGGGAGCCTCTCACAGAAGTGGGTTAGATTTCCAGCCTTATCTCTTACTAACTATGCCTTTTGAGGAACCCATTCAGCAGCCCATGCCTCAGTTTCCTCATCTGGAATTATGAGCTGACATTAAAAGTTGGCTGTGAGGATTAAATGAGATAACTCCTGTGACACATATGATATGGTGCCTAGATCAGGGCTTCTTACCTGGAAGGCCTTCTTAAACACGGATCCTGGACCCCATTCCCAGAGATTCTGATCCAGTGGGCCTGGGGTGGGGCTCAAGAATTTGCATTTCTAGTAAGATCTCAGGTGGTACTAGTCCAGGGACCACACTTCGACAATCACTAGTCTAGAAGGTAAACAATCCTTGAGAATTTTGGTTTTCTTCTTCTGTGGCTGGAATAAATTGCTACATCAGTAGAAGCCTCTAGAGGACCCCAATCAAGTTTTATTCACCAGTAATATCACCTATCCCAGAAACTAACATAATTGGTATTGAGGACTGAATTAAATTGAGCTGTGGATTTTAGAAGGTCTAGAAACTACATAGTCTGTGACATAGTTGGTCAGAGAACGGAAACTGAAGCCAGAGCACCTGCAGTATGATCCCAGTTCTGCCACTTATTGTTTATATGTCCTTGGGCAAGTCTTAAGCTCCTTAAGCCTCTGTTTTCTCATCTATGAAATGGGTATAGTAATAGTACACACATCATCTGTTGTTTATAATATTTATATTCCTTAATCCCACAAAGTACTATCAGTCCTACAAAGTACAGTATCAGGCACAGAAAGCATCCGAACATTTCTGGCTGTCCTTATTATTAGTAGTTACTTCTCTCCTCTACAATGTCACCTCTCCCCCTATCAGGGAGAAATCAATTCTTACCATGGTTCTGTTTCTGAAAGCTGTCATGTCACATTAGAGGCATTTCTGTGTTTTGATATTTGCTTCAAAAAGTAACTATCTGGGGAATTCCCTGGCAGTCCAGTGGTTAGGACTCTGTACTTTCACTGCCGAGGGTGCAGGTTCTATCCCAGGTTGGGGAACTAAGGTCCGCCAAGCCACGTGGTGCAGCCAAAAAAAAAGAAAAAGTAACTATCCCTGTGAATGATGACAGATTAGGTATTAAACTAATTTGCATTAAGAAATAGTTATACCAGATAACCTAGCCCCATTACATATGGAAGCAGATGTCCTCAAGAAATAGGTTTTATGGATATAACTGGATGTACTAGGTTAAACTAAGTTATCAGTTTCTGATGGGAGCTTACTTGCGGGAGGTGGTGGCCAACATAAATAGTGGAGACTGACCCATAGGTATGAACAGGGCACTAAAGATCCACTTCTCCCTTTCCATTGTTGTATCTTGATCTGACTGTATTTGCAAGTGGTGAGGGTTCTGAAATCAAGATGGACCTGGAATGGGGATGGCTGGAGCTGCTCCCAACTTTGGAGAAAAAATTACATACCAAGAAATTGCAATTGTTAAAATAATGGGGCTTCCCTGGTGGCGCAGTGGTTGAGAGTCCGCCTGACGATGCAGGGGACATGGGTTCGTGCCCCGGTCTGGGAAGATCCCACATGCCGCGGAGCAGCTGGGCCCGTGAGCCATGGCCACTGGGCCTGCGCGTCCGGAGCCTGTGCTTCGCAACGGGAGAGGCCACAACAGTGAGAGGCCTGCGCATCGCAAAAAAAAAAAATAATAATAATAATGTGAGTTGAGGAAAATAAAGAAAAGGTATAAGAAGAGTGTGAAAATCATCTTTATTTATTTAAAAAATTAATTTATTTTGTTTTATTTAGTTTTGGCTGTGTTGGGTCTTCGTTGCTGCACGCGAGCTTTCTCTAGTTGCGGTGAGCAGGGGCTACTTTTCATTGTGGTGCGCAGGCTTCTCATTGCGGTGGCTTCTCTTGTTGCGGAGCATGGGCTCTAGGCACGTGGGCTTCAGTAGTTGTGGCTTGCAGGCTCAGTAGTTGTGGCACATGGGTTTAGTTGCTCCATGGCATGTGGGATCTTCCTGGACCAGGGCTCGAACGTGTGTGCCCTGCATTGGCAGGGGGATTCTTAACCACTGTGCCACCAGGGAAGCCTGAAAATCATCTTTATTTTTATCTTTCATAGTTAACCACGTTAGTGTTTATGCCTACCAGATTTTTCTATGTAGACACACACACAAACACACAATTTATGTATTTATTAAATCAAAATTATTATTTTTATCCATGCTGTTTTTAATGTGCTCTTTATCAATAATATATCATGGACAGATTTCCATATTAAAAAGTAGCTCAAGACATTATTTTAGTGTCTGCATAGAATTCCATTGCATGGATATATCATAATTGACTTATTGAATCTCTGTACTGCAGTGTGATGAGTACTTTGTACATATGTCTTTGTAGCTTTTTCATGAATTCTTCATGATAATTTATGAAGAGTTGAGTGAATCATCAAATATTATGCAAATTTTAGGGGTTTTGAGCAGTATGTTAGTTACACAGAGTAAAGGGCAACCTTATTTTAGTGTAATATTTTTGCTAGCTAGTGATCACTCATTCATTTAGTCATTAATTATGAGTGAATTCCTGATATATGCCAGACCTTTGATTACAGCAATAAATAAGTATAGATTAAATTTGTTCAAGATGGTAAAAAGGCCAATGCATTTTCTCTCATTGTGGGTGCAATGTGTGTTTACTCTTGAGCGGGAAAATTATTGTGTCCAGATCTACTTATGTCACCTTGGCTGCATATTAGAATCACCCAGGAAACTTTTAAAAAGTACTGATGCTTAGCCTCCTCTGCAGCTCTTCTGCAGTCTGTGTTTGGTTCTGAGCATCCGATAGTTTTGAGAATTTCCCAGTTGATTCTAGTGAGCAGCCAGGTTTGAGAATTACTAAGCTAAGACACTCACCCCTCTCTCATCTGGACTTTAACAGGACCCTACCCTCAAACTGCCAGTCCAGCTGAGCTTCAGTCTGTCTTTGTGTCCATGTCTCAACCCACATGAGAAATATGAAGAGTATTTTGTAACTCTGAGGGGAGAATGAATAGCCTTACTTTCATTTTTGCCAAGTTGGAGAGGGTCCCTCTTGCATTTGAGATGAGACTGATGATATCAGTGTTTCCTTTCCTGCTGAAACCTCCTCAAATTTGGGGTATGTGGATTGGGTCTGACCTTCCTCCAGTTTCTGGCTGAGATTCAACACACACACGTGCACGCACACACACCACACATAACTTTGACTTTTATGTGCTTGGGTTATGTCAGTCTATCACTGGGGGATACCAGTGTCAAATTCACAGTTCTGAATGACTGAGTCTATTTTACAATGTGGCTTAAATACTTGCTTTATTAAAACCAAAATATGCTTCAAAAATACAATCTGGAAGAGCAAATTGCTTGGTTGGGAGAGAGCGATTTTATAAATCCCAGTAACAGTGAACCACTCAAACCTCCCTCTCGAGTTCCACGGCCAGGCAGCAGGATCCTATCTGTGCCATCTACTGCAGAGTGCTCAGCGTCCCCGATGTGTGGATGAGCCTAATGCCCCACATGTTTTCTAGAGTAATTCAGTTTGTTTTCCCTGGATGGAGACATTAGGTTTTGAAAAATAGTAAAATGTGCTTGCCTTGAGCACTGTTTGAGAAAAATACGAATTTCCTTCTTACTGTCTATTAAGTCTCTCAGGAAGCTTTAAAAAAGGTTCTGGTTAAAGAGGTTTGCATGAGTTTACTAGATTATAAACACATGTGATATTCAGAAAAATAATCAGCAACAATACAATTTGCATCTCAAGGTTGTTGCCCCCCCCAGTAAACCTCACTGCCACTTAATTTCTTCATTATTAAGAGAAGAAATTGTTTTTCTAGTCTTCAAATATAAAAGGAGAGTCCTTCCCTCTTTATAATATTGTTGAAGTGAATCTGAATTCAGTTCTTTTTATGTGCCAGGCACTGTACCCATGGCTTAGGTGTTGTATCTCATTTAATCCTACATTTGTGTACAGACCAAGTGCTTGTGAATGGCAGCCATTTATGTTCATAACTCATTGACTAGTCCTGTGCACTGAGATAGGAGAAAAACTGCATATGTTTAGGGTTATATGGTAGAAGAAACTGATGCTTTAAATAACCAAGTTTACTTTATGCAAGAGAAGAAGAACTGCTTTCTTCCAAAACGTGGTACTATTCCGTGACCCAGTGACAATTCCTGGGCTTGCCCTCTCCCATCTCCTTTGAGTATAAATGGCTCAAACACTTACGTGTCCACTAATGACATGTAAGATCCCAGATGTTTGTCTCAGGCTTGTATAGGTGGGATATACAACTGCTATATACTGCCCACCCAACTATTTCTCATTCTCTCAACATTTTTTGGTTCTCTGGTTCCGTATTTGATTCTGTATGTTAGATCCAGGGCTCTTTGTCTCCAGGGCTGTGTATCTGACAACTTATCTTAGAACCTCCTGAGACTTGGTCTTCATGTCTTTTCAGCTCAATGATTTAGTATATATTTGTTTAACACACCCTACTTTCAAGTACCCTGCTAAGCCCTGTAGATACAAGCGTGGAAAACAAATACCTTTGAACACAATGTTGACGTGGTACTGTAATTGCTTTTCCTTCCTTTCTTGTGGAGTTTTGTATATGGGAAACAAATAGTTTAAGGCTCCTCCAACCTGTTTCTTGATTCCAGTGGTTCACTTGTTAGTGGTATAAATTTGATGTATTTGATTGATCTCAACCTTGATTTTCTTCTCTGTACAATGGAGATCGTAAAGTAAAATCTACCTCTAGGTTTATTGTAGAAGTACAGAAATGCAAGAGGGAGTAAAAAAATGATAATTTAAGCATTTAACACTGGAGAGTTAAAAAAAGAAACTGTGCACTATTCATGTGATGGAATACCATAAAGCAATGTGCTGATTTGTCATGTATTCCCATGATTGTACCTGTAAAAACAAGATTCAATAAAAATTTAAGATCTAAGTAGTGGTATACAGGATGATACTATTAATGAAGAGTGAAAGGATAACTCACCCAACGATATTATTTCCTGTTGCTTATGGACATATGCATATTAATAAAAATGTATGAACCCAAATGGAGATTATCACACCAACTTTCTAATGATGTTGATGGGGAGAAAAAGAGGGAAATGCATTTGGGCAGGGGTGAAGAGTTTGCATCCTACCTGTAACATCTGATTTCCTCCAAAAAGGATTTCATCAGATATGACAAAATGCTAATTTTGCAATTTTAGGATGAACGTGTCATTTTTCTCATTCTTTTTAGAATTTAAATACTTCTTAATCATAAAATGTAAAAGGAGAAGGAGAGGGAGATAGAGGGAAGCAAGAGGAAGAGGAAGCTTGAGTGAGATACTGCCTCCTTTCTGGGTTTGCCTTTCTTAGAGGGGAGTGAGGGGGAGAGACGTTGAAAGTAGAGTTAACGAACAGCTCCACGCCACATCGGGCCTGAGGCACCCAGTGCCCAGAGAGGCATTCAGGTAGGCTGCTGGTGAGGCGCTGATAGTTTGGGATGCTTCTGCTCTCATGTGAAGGAAGCAGCAAAGGTTTTAAGAGCTTCACACCCCAGCTCTGATCTGAAATGAAGTTAGGTGTTTGAGAAACAGCTGCTGGAAACAGCTCTGCTGCCTCTGGAGCCTCTGTTCATCTTCAAAGCAGCTGCTGGAAGGAAGGGAGGGAGGCAAGCAAACTATCTTGGGCATGTGTGTGTGTTAATAAAAACAAAAGGGCTTTCCTTGAATAAAACATGGATGGTTTTCCCAGGATGAAGAATTCAATTGTAAGTCCACATTTCTGCCTCTTTTGAAGTTTTGAGCAAAGAACTTAGAGCCTCATCTTACCTTACCCTTGGGGCCTTTGGATTCAAACAGCCCTGGACTCCTATCCCAGGCCCAGCTCAGCCATTTCCAGCTGTGGGATCTAGGGCAAAGTAATTAACCTCTCTGAGCCTCAGTTTTTTCCTCTGTCAGTTAGCTTAGACCCTTGTTGTGATGATGTATATAGAGAACTTGGAAAATGATAGACCTCAATATAAGTGAATACCTTCTGCTAACCTTCTTCAGTAACATATTCCTTTTTATTAGACTCTCTTTTGATTGCCTTTTTCACTAATAGGGTGATCAGCTTGTCTTGATTTGCCCAGGCTTTCCTTGTTTTAGCACTGACAGTTCTGTGTCCTGGGAAACCCCTCAGCTCTGGGCAAAACAGAATGGTTGGTCACTCTGCAGTATATTCTGGCATATGACAGACAGAGTTCCTTGTCCTCAGGAAGTTTATAATCTAGTGTTACTTCTTAATCCCCTCATCATCCTTGATGTATGAATTGTAATTATTGTTTATTTTATTATTGTTATTACTCTACAGCCTCCCGTGCTAGACTATACATTCAGAGAAATCAAGGAATACATTATTTTTTAATTTTTTACATTATTTCCCCTATTATCAAACTCATATTTACTGGGGATTCAATAAATATGTACCATACACATTAATTAATACACGAGATCAACGGAGTTGTTTTCCTCCCAGTTTTTATGGTCTTAATCGTAACACTGAGTTATTTTAGTCTTTAAATTTCTATGTGAATTATACACACATATATACAGAAACATTGAATTTGATTATCTCAGTCACTGGTGCATGAACATTAGTATGTTGAAGAATCACCTGGAGGTATTGTTAAAATTCAAAATTTGGAGCCCTGTACCTGAGATTCTGCTACAGCAACTAAGGGATAGGGCCAAAGAATCTGCAGACGCTCAGAATGAGTCTCATGTCACAGTAACAATGGGAAAAACACAGGTGTATCCTCTTGCCGTATGAATAGGGTACATTCTGGTCCAGGTTTACATGTGTCGATTCAGTGAAATTATCAATAGCACCCCTTTTACCTTCGAGTATACCTGATCTGATGGATACGTATGTAGTCACCTCACTTATGAGTCTATGCATTGCAATACTTCAGACAGCCTAGAGAGCTCTTCTGTTGGCTACCTCTCTAGGGATCTTGTTTTTCTTTCATAACTTACAGCCGTGCCTGCTTCAGCAGCACATATACTAAAATTGGAACGATACAGAGAAGATTAGCATGGTCCCTGCACAAGGATGACATGCAAATTCGTGAAGCGTTCCATATTTCTTTTTAAGTTTAAATGGTATCATACTCTACCTATTACTTTTTCACTCAACATTTTGTTGTTGAGATTTATACATGAATATTTAATTCTTTTATTTTAACCTCTAAATTCCACTGTACAAAAAAGACCAAAATTTATTTATTCTTACCACTGCAATTAGATTATTTTAATTTTTTGCCAACAGTGCTACAATAAATAACTTTACACATGAAAAAAAATAACTTACAGCCTGTCTTACTCATCCATCTAGTAAAGTAGGCTTTCTTTCTCACTTTTAAAAATTGTGCATCATCTCAAAACTTACAAACCCAAGGGACTGTTTTAACCTGTGTTACTTTCTCAGTGGAATA
Organism: Monodon monoceros; assembly: GCF_005190385.1. Classification (NCBI taxonomy): domain Eukaryota; kingdom Metazoa; phylum Chordata; class Mammalia; order Artiodactyla; family Monodontidae; genus Monodon; species Monodon monoceros. Next base: position 25,844,373 of record NW_021703766.1, on the reverse strand, counting down.
GGAAAACCAGCTCACTTCATTCCCTTAATATGATGCTCATACTTCCACAATGGAGATAGTCTAGCCTAGAGCTTTAATGTAAATGTGATTATTATGAAAAAATCATACCTTTGTGCATAGGAATATCTTTCCTGTGCAAATAACCCCAGGAGGCCAGTCCAGAAATCTTGGTGGATAATTCTATTAGAAGCTCTCATCAGAAGCTTTATATTCAGTTCTCACCTGAGCGCAGTCACAACTTCAACTCAATCCTAAAGGTACCTGCTTCTTAAAGATGTGTTAGGGAAGTCTATTTAGCCATGAGTTTCATACTTGGAAAATGTAAATGAGTCTCTTGGATAAGAGGTTGTGTAAATTAGGTAATGAGGTTGCAAGACTTCACATTGTAGGATCATCCGGCTTGGGTTTGAAGTCCTGTTCTACCATTTACTGGCTGTGTGAAGTTGGGCAAATTATATTCTCTCGGTCTTACTATCCTCATCAGTAAATGGGGATGATAACAGTATAACAGGGCGTTGTCAGGATTAAAGAAAATAAGTCTTATCACAGACTGTCTTGTTGCCATTGCAACCTCTTTTTGGCTCACCTCTGATTCCAGCCAAAGCTTTGATGGATGATTTTGATTCATACTGATCACATCCCACTTCAAGCGTTGCTTACCTTCCTGTGTTTTGGCCCAAGGCCTTCTCCAAACCTTGGGAGTCCCATCAGTTCAAGTGCAAGGGCAGCCCAGAAGTGCAGAGGAGATAATCTTTAACCAGTGGGAGCTGGAAGGCAGTGGATAAATGCCCGAGCCTCCTGTTGTTCGGAAGGACAATTATGGAAGTAATTTTGCATGCTTCCTAGGAGTCTTGGCAAGGTCAAGACCTTGTTGCTAAAATCAGAGATCTATATAGAAGATTCTTACTAGGTTTTGCTCCTTCCTCATCTCATTTCCCTCGTTTGCTCACTCCTCTTTCCAAGGATTGACCCCCACTCCAAAAAAAAATCTTCTCCCCCCCTTCCCCCTCCCCCAATCCTAGTCTTAAACTCCAGGAAAATCAAAATAAGTTATATGAAGCACTGAGCATAGTTTTGGCACATAATAAGCTCCCAATGAAAGTTAGCTACTACTACTAATCATAATAAAAATGACAATATCTTTTGCCCTGCAGGGTGAGCTAGAGATCTGTATAATATAAAGGAATCTTTCTGATTCTTTTTTGAAATAGAATTGAGATAAAATTTTTTTACTACCCAAAAAGCTCATACACTCTGTAGTCTTCATTTTACCAAGATAAATATCTATTGTTTTCTACTTTCTACCTCACAGTAATGTTCTAAGAATCTAGAATCCTAGAATGAGTGCTTTTACTTAGTTTTTTCATCCCCCAGGCAGAGGAAAGGAAACCACTTAAATTCAGGGGAGTAGTCTGTATTGAACACCTGTTAATCTTTTTATATTTTACTGCTGTTGCCACAGCATGAAAGAGAGTGTTTTCATTACCGCCCCCGGCAAATGTTGTTATTTGTTGAACATCCACTTGTCCTTGTATCTAGAGATGTAGGCCATCATTGACTTTTTTTGTCTAATCACTTTGCAGAAATTCTTATGGGTATTCTGAAGCTGAGACCATCTTTTCAGCTCATCCTAAACATGTAGATTTCATTCTGTGTCACAAGAGATTACAAGAGGAGTTTAGACATACTTCCTAACCAGTTCTTCAGGTAAAGAAGATTCTGGAAATGTATGGCACTCAGAAGTGTGCATTATTTATTTATTTATTTTAAAATTTATTTATTTATTTATTTTTGGCTGTGTTAAGTCTTCACTTCTGTGTGAGGGCTTTCTCCAGTTGCGGTGAGCGGGGCCCACTGTTCATCACAGCGCGCGGGCCTCTCACTGTCGCGGCCTCTTCTGTTGCGGAGCACAGGCTCCAGATGCGCAGGCTCAGTATTTGTGGCTCACGGGCCCAGTTGCTCCGTGGCATGTGGGATCTTCCCAGACCAGGGCTCGAACCCATGTCCCCTGCATTGGCAGGCAGATTCTTAACCACTGTGCCACCAGGGAAGCCCCAGAAGTGTGCATTATTATTGTGGAAAGACTATTTCTAACACTCTATTCCTCTCCAAATTTTCAGTCTCCTAAACTTTTTCCTGGTTGAAGATAACAAGTTCTGATTGGTCTTTGATGGAGTTAAAGATAGACTGTCTCAACTTTGTTTACCAAACCATTTCTTTTTTTAAATGTTTCTTTTCTTCAAAATAATAAGGAAAATGTGTCTGTTTTCTTTGTCGGCTTTTATTATTAAAAGTTGTTTGTATGAATCCCAGTCAGTCAGTGCTACTCACAACTAGGTTAGATGTCTCTGTCTGGTATAATACTTTGTATTTATTCAGTCACAGTCAAGAAGATTGCCTCTATTGTCTTTCTTCCTGAATTGCAAGCTCCTTGAAGAGAAATCTTTTCTTAGTAACTAGTTCCTGACAAATAAAGGAGCTTCTTGAATCTTTGGTTTCATTTCCATATTATATTTACTTCAGTTTCACAAATTCCATTATACAGCTTCTCACTGTGACACAAGTACAAGAATTAAATAGAAAATTCTGTAATCTGGTTACTTATGCCCATTGTAGAAATCATGTCATTTGGAGAAGACATATTTTCCATTTAGTATAAATGATAGAAATGCGTATTATGAAAAAGAGGATTATCAAATTTATAACCGGTTGGTAATAACTATTGTTTGTATGATACTTTAAGCATCACAAGTAATCTAAAAGATAAGAATAGGTAACATCTAGTGGCAGCTCTGTTCTGGGCATTGTGCTAAGAAACACTTTGCATACATTCTTTTGTTTGTAATTCAGTGATTCTATGAACTAAGTGCTATGTTGAGGTTAAGTATTGACTTGCCAAAGTTAACATAGCCTGTAAAAGATGGATCTGGGATTCCAACCAAGGTTTGTCTGACTCCAGGATCTATAGATTAACTTTGACATAATCTGTCTTACTTCCTATCTATTATCTCATCTCATTCTTACTGCCCAGAAGCTATTAGTTTCCCTCTTTTAGGGTCAGGGTAACTGAGATTCAGGAAAGTTCAGGGTTTAGCCTTAGGCTTCCATACTGGAAAGGGCAGAATAGTAGTCAATTTGTCTCGTTTTTCTCTCCTATCCTATCACCTCCCTACACCCTTTGATATATATCCTATTTAAAACCTTAAGGGTTCAGCTGCTACCCATTTGAACTACACATGCTTTTTCTACCAAAATAAAATTCTGTTGGGGATTGTCTTAGAACGGTTTCCCTAGAAAGCAGAGCCTGGGGCACAAGCTATGTGCTAATATTTTATCGAGGAGAACAGTTTTTAGGAAGCAGGAGTGAGATGAAAAAGGAAATTAAGTGGGAAAGGAGAAAAGGCAAATATAAAGGGATCCATCGCCTAGCTGGTTACAGCTTTGTGAAAGTGGGGCTGATTGCTTATTCTCATGAGATGTCTTCCAAATGTCTATATGTACGTTTTTTTCTGTTTAAATAGTCAGGGGGGAGAAAGGAAAAATAATGTATTCATGGATTCTTATCTCCCATTTCCAAAGTTTTCCCCATTGTGTGTCAACTGGGTTATTCTCAGCCCTTCTGCAGCAGCTCTCCTAGGGAGTTACCAGGAAAGCTGAATTCTGACACAACGGAAGTATCCATGTAGCAAGCCAGAATATATGAGGTAATCCATGGTCGATCTCTACCTGGTCACCTGCAGTTTAAAAGTCAGTGGACCCCTAAGGGACCAGCCAGGGCACCTGCACAGGCACTAAGCTAGTTCTCACGAGCAACAAGGAAACCTATAGTTTGTGTGTTAAGATGCGAAAGGCATGGTGCTATGACATCGTGCTTGCACAGCACATTATCACAATTCCAAAACATTCTGCAGTGTGTGACAGGAAAAAGTGCCAGCAGGTAGAAGAGAATCCAGAATTCTAGAAAAACTAGGGGCCTCCTCAAGAGAAAGATTTCTCTTCTCTTCCCGGGAATAAATTATAGTTTTCCTGAATATCTGAAAGCAGTGTTGGGGGTTACCCTTGAAAGCCCAGGCTGGGTTTGGTCAAATAAGTTCATGGGCACATTTACAAATTAAATCCAAGTTGTTTTGAACTTTTATCTAGTAACAGTCCAGTCTACACAGGTACTCAGCATTCTTGTCATATAATAGTATCTCCACACACCTATGTTCTCAGATGTCCAATAGGAGACAGGCTTCTCCACCCCTGGTAGACCTCACTGTATCTCACTGCACATGCCCATGAGTTCATGAAGACACAGCCCCTGCCAGAGGATGGCTACTGAATTTAACAACCCTCCCTGCACAGAAGATGAAAACCTCCCCCCGCCCACCCAGCACTTATTAGAATGCAGTTGTTGCCAGGCAGTCTTCCTTAGAAGGTCATCCAAAGCATCAAGCAGAAAACTGTGGCTGATAGAATCCAGGGAGGTGTTTAGACTCCATTGGCTAAAGCACAGGTTCCAGCTTACCCCATTGTCATGCTGGGAAATACCTAAACCTGAATCAGTTTGGAGGACCTTTGAGTTAGAAGATGGGAGAACCTCCTGATACTAATTTATGTGATGGTCTTAGGTACTTCATGGGGGTGAGTCCATACTGAGGAAGAGAATGAGATGGAAATTTGGTCCCATGACAAAGCATCATTCAGCAGAAGGAGGAGGGATTTGCTCCATCTCTGTCCTCTTGGACTGTGTGAGTCCTAGATGAACTGGCTGGTAAACAAAGTGAACACTAAATCAGCTATCTGCGTCTACTTTTCATTGGGTGCTGTCAAAACTTGCATGGGTCACAAGGGTCAGGAAGTGGTACATGTAGCATGCCAATGGCAATATTCATTGTGTGATGAGCAAGAACAGAAATTCTGGCAGCAGCTGTGGAAGCATCATTAGTGGAGTTATCTGCCATGTTCCCAACATGTGATATTGGCATCACTGACCCAGACATTAGCGTCCTTGGTCTCCAGTATCAGCAACCTGGGTCCAGGAGTTAGCAGCCTTAGTAACATCAGCAGCTACAGTGAAGCCTCAGCAGGAGTGAAGAGCTGGAGGTGTACTTTTGTTAAGGGAAGTAAGGGTTCTAGAGGAAGACAGCCATAGTATAGGCTTGCGAGTGTGCTTTTCTATGTTCTTGAAGGACAGGTGAACTGGCTATGGGGGAGTGTTGACTGTGCCTAACACACACTTTAATGGTGATGGTGCTGGGGCCATTTCAGAACCGCTCAGTTGCCTAAGAAAACTTGCTCTACACCCTCTAGGAGGCAGGGGATGGACTAGTCCAGCGGTCTGCACACGTTTTCTATAAGGGGCCAGATAGTAAATATTGTAGGCTTGGCAAGCCTTACCATCTCTGTTACAGCTGTTCACTTCTGCCATTGTAGCACAAATGCAGTCATAGAAAATACATAAAAAGATGAGCATGACTGTGTTCCAATAAAACTTTATTTACAAAAACAGGTCATGGGCCTGTTTAGGCCCCGGGGTTGTAGTTTGCTGATCCCTAGACTAGTTAAAGAAAACATCAGCACAGTTAGACCAAAGTAGAAGCTTCTTTTTATCCCTTATTAACAGACCAGAAAACAAACACCGCTTCTAATATCTTGCCATTTCTTTCTCTGCCATTAACATTTTATTTTGACTTTATAACTCTTTAACTGCATGAAACATTAATGTAAGACAGTAAAGTATAGTGATGTATTCATTATTTTTTATTACCTGGAGGATGAACGAAAACGCAGTGTACTCACCAGCTGCCATAGTCAACTGATAAAATTATATGTTCTCTATTCATTGATCAGTATATAAAATGGTATAAGAAATATATATTCCATTATGTTATAAGCATAAAGTGTGAAACTCATAATTGTTTATAACACTAAACCCCAATTCATTCTGCAAGAGATATAAGGCAAGTGAATAACTGAAAAATCATGTCCTAGGCGTAATATAATCTTCAGAATTATGTCCAAAATGCACATTAAGTAAAGTGAATACAAGCCACGAAATGTAACATCAAGGGAATAGTCTTGCACAAGTTGACTTGAATAATTAAATATACCCCCCTTCCTATAATAGGTAGGGTGGGTATTCATCTGTAGAGGAATATGGGATGCTTCAGGTATCACTAGAATAGGGTTTCAGAGATATACGTTTGCAATGCATCAGTGTATACATATTTATACACACATCACATGCTTACTGTGTACATACATACATGTACATGCACATATACACAGATATACACATAACGCATTTTTCAAGCTCTGTTGATTTAATCTTATTTTATTTAGGCTCAGGTAGTCTACAAAAAGAAGAGAGCTTAGACATCAGCATCCACTTTATTTTCACTTGATCGCTCTGCCGATCCAAGGGACCCTGTAACTGAGAATGGTTTATTCAAGACACTAACGCCAAATCTAAAGAAAAAAAATGATACAAATGAATTTATTTACAAAACAGAAACAGACTCACAGACTTAGAGAAGGAACTTACGGTTACCGGGGGGAAGAGTGGGAGGCAGGGATAGATTGGGAGTTTGGGATTGACATGTACACACTGCTATATTTAAAATGGATTACCAAAAAGGACGTACTCTATAGCACAGAGAACTCTGCTCAATACTCTGTAATAACCTTAATGGGAAAATAATTTGAAAAAGAATAGATACATATATATGTATAACCGAATCACTTTGCTGTATACCTGAAACTAACTCAACACTGTTAATCAACTATACTCCAATAAAAAAAAGACACTAACTAATGCCAATTGAGTTGGGACTCAAAACACCCTCTTCTCCATTCCTGCTACCACACTCTGCCTTAATGCCTTGAGCGCTCCTCATCTCCACCTCTAGTCAATAACTCTTTTCCCTGCAGGAAATCTCTTTTTAGTTTACTGCTCTTTTCATTATATGGAGACTTTCTTCATTATTTTTTTATTTCAGGCTTGTGTGGGCTTCATATCTTATTTGTCATTAGGAATGCAGTAATGTAATCAGTTTTAAAAGATTTATAGTTTTTCAGCACTGAAACACATTTCCTGCTATTCTGCTGTTATGCCCTTTAGATATTTATAAGGATTCTGAGATAGCAGATGAGCTCTTAATAAATATCACCATTTACAAATACTTAATTAGGTGATTCAAGGTCTGCTGAATATTGTAAAACAAAAAAAATTGTGGAAATAAATTAGCCGAGGCTGATAGTTCTCATGCTTGATTCCTGATTTCAAGTGATGTTATTCATTGAAGTGATCTCATTATTTTCATGGATTGACTTTGTAATGTCATATCAATACTTTTAAATTTATAAAATAAATATGCATTAATAAAATATAACTTTTATCAGCTTCCCCAAATGTGTTTACCATAAAATTTTTTATTTTAAAAAGTTTCTTGTAGGGCTTCCCTGGTGGCACAGTGGTTGAGAGTCCGCCTGCCGATGCAGGAGACACGGGTTTGTGCCCTGGTCCGGGAAGATCCCACATGCCACGGAGCGTCTGGGTCCGTGAGCCATGGCCGCTGAGCCTGCGGGTCCGGAACCTGTGCTCCGCAACGGGAGAGGCCACAACAGTGAGAGGCCCGCGTACCGCACAAAAAAAAAAAAAAAAAGTTTCTTGCTACTTAAAACCAAAGTGAAAATCAGTGAAACAGTAAGATAAATATAATGTTAGAATTGGGGTGTTGATAGGTGATTGTGCCATATGTTGAGATATTGAGCAAACTAGGTGCAAAAAAAGAACTTGAGAAATAAATAGTTTTAAGACTAGTTTTCTGAAACAGAAAGAGCCTCTGGAAACTCCCATAGAAACTCATCCATGGGTCCCTGTTATATAAAATAGCAAAAAACAGACCCTCTCTGTCAGAGCTGGAGATGAAGCAGTTGCTTTCCCATAAATTTAGTCATCTAACAAAATTCTAATGTGTGCCAGGCACTTTTCTAGGTACTGGGTTAAATAAAATAGGTGACTCTTGCCCTTAAGGAGATTACATTCCAGTGGGAGAAAGCATATAAAAGAAGCATAATATATACAGTATTATTATAAAGATAATATTAATAGCATAATATTATTATAAGATGGAAAAAACAAAGCAGGGTCATCTCTCCAAGAGTGCTAGGCTGAGGAGGGGTGTTTTAGGTTATTTTGAGTAAGTCTCATGGAGAAGGTGACTGGGAGTTGATGAGGGAATGAGCCACGTGAACTTAAGGAAGAAGATTGTTATGAGCAGGAGTAGCAGCCAGTTCACAGGTGCTGAGGGAGCAGAAGGTAGCCAGTGTGCTGTAGTGGAAAGATGACGGGTGAACATAATAGGCCATGATTACTTATCTCCCACTACTGTCACAGTACCTGCAATAACTTTCAGACCCATGGTTTTCAAACTACTGCTATAGTCTTAACTACCATTCAATGGATGAAGATACTGAGTCATAGAAGTTAAGCTACTGGCTCAAGGTCACTATTTTGTAGGTATACCTATTTTGTGGGTGTTTTGTAGGAAGCCTTTATAGCAATGCCTTGCTGTTTGGATCTTAAAGTCCTTATTTTGCCCATAAGAAAACATCAAAGAACTTAACTCCCTCATGATTGCACAACTAATGAATGTTAGAGATGGGATTAAAATCCAGGTCTCTGTTTTTAAGATTGATGCTCAGGGCACCTGTACATAGGGAGAGGGACTCTTGTGAAATTGCCCAATAACACGTAACAAATGTAACTACAAATGGGCAATGTGAGGTTTATTAAATTTCCTAGAGAGGAGAATAGTATTATGAAGGCACAGTTTGTCATGCTAAAGGATCTGAGTTTTTAATGGGGTTCAAATGGGAGAAAGGATCCTTTTACAATTTGTGGTATGACTTCAGTTAAAGAGGAGAGGATGCAAACTCTTGTCTAAAGTTTCAAGTGCCGGCTGGGTTCCTTAGGCCAGTGATTGTCAACTGGAGGATATTTTGTCCTCCAGGGAAAATTGGAAAAGTCTGGAGACATTTTTGAATGTCATGACTTGGGGTTGGGATGCCACTGGCATCTTGTGGGTAGAACCCAGAGAGGCAGCTAAACATCCTATAATGTACAGGACAACCCAAAGGTATTATTTAGCCCAAGATAACAGCAGTGCCAAGGTTGAGAAACCTTCTTTTAGTACACCTGGGAGAAAAGACGTAATTTGGGAACTAGAGTGTCTGAATTCAGACGGTCTACTATTAGTATTATACTTTTAATCAGGAAGACTGATCTAGTTGATTTGCAAAAATAGAATATTATATAGATTTCTCAGCAGGAGGGATTGTGATCGACTGAAGAAGAATGAAAATCTCAAAGCATATAGACATGAGATAAAATTCTGGAGCTGCTACGTGTTTTAGCTGCTGTGTGATTACTTCTGAAATTCTCAGTTTCTTCATCTATAAAATGAGAACTCTAAAAAGATGCACTTTTCATTGTTTGGAGATTTAAAAAAAAACACACATTTTTCACCCGAGTTTGAAACTATTAACAAATGTTAGTTATATTTACTGAACACCTGTTCAAACTGAGCAGATAATACTATTTAATTATGAGAAATGCAGTACAAATCAGTCTCCCAATTTCCATGAAAAACTGAGAAATATTCTGGGTTAGATGCAGGTTTTATCTGGGTGGAACCAGACTCAATTTTGATATATAGGTGTCACCTGTTTGATGTATGTTCTACTAAATTTCTGGCCCTCCCAAATCTGGTGAGGAAAGAAAAGTATCTCACAGAGAGAATGCAGGCAGTATTTCAAGGATAAAAATCATTTAAAATATTTTTAAGGGCTGACTGCTAAAAGTTTAAACTTTGTTATTTGTTTTTCTTTTCTAGAAAGGGAATTGTAAATTGAAGGGAATTTGCTAAATATGTTACAGCACAACAAATGAAAATCATCTTCATGTCAGAGATCAACATGTAGCAAAAATCAGTGTTAATATTTTGGGTTACAGCTGACTTAGTAGGTGGCTATTTAAGACTTTCTTTGCAAATTGCTCTATGTTAGGTAGGTTGATTTCTCCGTTTTTCATTGCTTAAAGCAGAAGTAACAATTCCGACTCCCTGTCACTTAAAGAGGTGGCGCTTTATTACATTTAGCTGAAAGGGCACTGTTGGAGCACGGACAACGTAAGTTAACTGTAATCAAGGTGCTCCAGATAGGCTGTTGTGGCCTCCCAGGTTGTTCCTTATCTGCCTAATCTGCTCCTTGGGACTGTCTGTCCACAGAAATGCTGCTGGAGAAAAGATTCTGGAGTGATCAGCTTTTCGCTGGTTGTATGTCACAGTCTGGGTGATTACTGATTTTCTTTTTATGTGTCCTGTTTTATACATCCAGCAGAATCTTGGGCTGTACTTCTCCACTGTTGGGTTAGAGCACTTTCAGTAATTGTTCCTCCAACAACTTGTAAGAAAGAATTACATATAGAGAAGTTAGTTTTTGGTTGGAATTCAAACACAGCCAAGAGATGCTAAAAGATACAATTTCAGTTTAGCCAAGGAATAGGGTCTTAGTGTCAACCTAAGTCCTTGTTTCTTATTTTTGGCTGCAAAGAGATATTTAGTTTTCAGTATGCGATACAGGGCCATGTACCGGTTTACAGGGCTCCAATTCCATGGGCAAAGAGCTCTATGAAGACGTCACGGACATACTCTGCCACAGGGTCTGCCTTTTTTCCTAACACTTCAGTGATTGTATGATTTAAGAGGCCCTTTTAGTCTTTGTTTTGTTTTGTTTTCAAGATTGTCTCATGGATAGATGTTACAGATATACCTGTATTTTATTTATTTTTATTATTATTTTTGCATCTTTATTGGAGTATAATTGCTTTACAATGGTGTGTTAGTTTCTGCTTTATAACAAAGTGAATCAGTTATACATATGTCCCATATCTCTTCCTTCTTGCATCTCCCTCCCTCCCACCCTCCCTATCCCACCCCTCTAGGTGGTCACAAAGCACCGAGCTATCTCCCTGTGCTATGCGGCTGCTTCCCACTAGCTATTTTATGTTTGGTAGTGTATATATGTCCATGCCACTCTCTCACTTTGTCACAGCTTACCCTTCCCCCTCCCCATATCCTCAAGTCCATTCTCTAGTAGGTCTTTGTCTTTATTCCCGTCTTACCCCTAGGTTCTTCATGATCTTTTTTTTTTTTTCCTTAGACTCCATATATATGTGTTAGCATACAGTATTTGTCTTTCTCTTTCTGACTTACTTCCCTCTGTATGACAGACTCTAGGTCCATCCACCTCACTACAAATAACCCAATTTCGTTTCTTTTTATGGCTGAGTAATATTCCATTGTATATATGTGCCACACCTTCTTTATCCATTCATCCGATGATGGACACTTAGGTTGCTTCCATGTCCTGGCTATTGTAAATAGAGCTGCAATGAACATTGTGGTACATGACTCTTTTTGAATTATGGTTTTCTCAGGGTATATGCCCAGTAGTGGGATTGCTGGGTCATATAGTAGTTCTATTTGTAGTTTTTAAGGAACCTCCATACTGTTCTCCATAGTGGCTGTACCAATTCACATTTCCACCAGCAGTGCAAGAGTGTTCCCTTTTCTCCACACCCTCTCCAGCATTGTTTCTAGATTTTTTGATGATGGCCATTCTGACCGGTGTGAGATGGTATCTCATTGTAGTTTTGATTTGCATTTCTCTAATGATTAATGATGTTGAGCATTATTTCATGTGTTTGTTGGCAATCTATATATCTTATTTAGAGAAATGTCTATTTAGGTCTTCTGCCCATTTTTGGATAACTGGGATCACGCAGTTTGGTAACAACTATTCCAGTTTTAGGCTACAACATATTTAATATCTATGTAAGAAATCCTCCAACATTCTTAACCAAGAGCTAACTTCCAAGTATAATAATGGGAAACTTTATATTTAATTAAAATATATACTTTCTGGCTATGGAATAAAGTTCTTTTTCTTTTTTTTATATGTTCTAAGATAATATAGATATCACATAATTTTCCCTGTATTCAGTCCATTGTAACTTAACAAAGAGAAACTTTGCCTTTGAATTTGAAGAATACATTTCATCTAGAGATAAACTTTCATAATATTTGCTTCGAACCTAAGAGTTTAATTTATAATTCCCCGTTATGTTCAGCAATTGTCAGAGTGGAAGGCAATAGCAGATGAAAGAGTAAGGGGAGGAGTGTGAAAAACTGACATTGGTATTAGACTTTTAAAATTTTATACAGGTATTTTTGCACAATTGATATTAGAATGTGGCATAGGTGGCATTTCAGGTTTCCTTGGAGGCTATACCTTTTAGTGGTCGTAGTGTAAAGAAATTAGTGTAAAATCTGTCTTGACTGAATGATTATAAAACCTGCACATCCTATTTTTCAGAGCAGGTTTTAACATGAGAAGAGCTCTTTCCCCATTGTTTGTTTTTCTATGTCAATTAAGTTACTGAATTATAATATAAATATAAAAAAGACATAAATCATAATTTTATAGCTTGAAGAAAATCAATTTCACTCAGTTCAAGAAAGAGAATATTACCAGTACTCTAGAAACACTCATCATGGCACCTTAGCCACTAACCCCTTCTCCTCAAAGAGAACTTCCTTTCTGATTTCTAATACCAGAGATTGGTTTTGTCTATTTTTGAATTTTATATAAATAACATTTATATAAATAAAATTTATATAAATAACATTTATATAAATAAAATCTATATAAATAACATTTATATAAATAACATTTAATAAATAAAATCATGAATTATAAACTCATTTGTGTCTGCTTTTCTTTTTGTCTCAACATTTGTGCATGAGATTCATCCATAGCATTAGTTCATTTATTTTAATTGGTGTATGCTGCATGTAAAAAATGCTGTAATTGACTTTTTAATTATTTTGTTGTTGTTGACGGATATTCAAGTTGCTTGCAATTTTTGGCTATTATGAACAGTTTTGTTTTCTTTCAGCACTTTGCAACCACCAGTATTTCTCTAGAGAAATAGAGCTATTTGTCTTTATTTTACTCTGGTGGGAGAGGTTTTTTTTTCTTATTGCTTGTAAGAATTTATTTTTCCTTTCTATAAATTTTACCAAGATGTATTAATTGTGTGTGTGTGTGTGTGTGTGTATGTGTATTTGCCCTGCTTGAAGTTTATAGTGCCTGATATCTGTTGCTTGGTAACATTCATCAGCTTTGGAAAACTCATTATTTATTTAAAATCTGCACATTTTATTTCTTTCCCTTTTGGGTCTTTAATTACACATGTGTTAGTCCTTTTCATGTTTCTTTACTCTATTTTATGTATGTTTCATTCCTTTTCACTTTGTGGTTCAGACTGAATAGTCTGACTTATCTTCCAAATCTCCAATCCTCTCTTCACCTTTGTCTAATCTGCTGTTAGATTGCGTTCTATTGCGTTCTCAAGATCAATAATTATATGTTTGCATCTAGAATTTCTATTTTATTCTTTAATAGATTCCAGTTCTCTGATCATGTTCTTCATTTTGTTATCTCTTTAAGATATCAATTATTTTAAGTCTGATAACTACAATATCTGATCACTTATGAATCTCTTACGTTGGTTATTTTTTTTCCTCTTACTTCTATCTCTTGGAATTTCTATTAACTTTTCACTGAATGCTGGTTATTGGCCATGAAAAATTGAAGAAGTTCTTCATTTACCTACTGGTGAGAATATAAGCAGATCACCATAGTTCAACGAAGGTTGAGCTGTTTCCAGGCTGGATTTGAGTCTCTGGAGGGCCTGATCTTTTGAGAATTTACCCTTACTTCTGGGGTGTAGTCCTCTGGGGTTCCAAACTGAATGCCTGAGGTATTTGTTAGTGCCTTTGTTTTGTTGGGACCTATATGCCAGCTTTATATCCCAATCACAGTTGCTCTGTCAACTCTTCCACCTCTTGGCTTCTGATTTCTGCTAAGCTTTTCTTGACCTGTGCACATACAAATAAGTGGAAACCTCCAGGGAGGAAAATGTGTAGAATTTTGGCTCACCTCCGTGAATTTTTTTTCTCTATAGTATCTAATCCCTTAAGGCTTGGTGCCTTGATAGTTCTCATGCCTTCAAGAAGATATTAAGTGAGTTCTGTCCGCTACAATTAGTCCACCATTACTGGAATTGGACATTCCAGATATCCTTTTGTATCTCATGTCACCACAAACTTCTCTTTCAGTATTAATCAGAATTGCAATTTTACATTTATTTTTATGATACTTTATAATAGTACATCTCTCTCTCAGTAGACTGTAAACTCCAAGAGGGAAGTGTCCATGTGTATTTTTATGCACCATTGCATCCCAAGTAACTAGCAGAATGCCTGATGCAGAGTATGGAATCAAATATTACGTGAATGAATGAATGATTAGGGAACTTTTGAGTATGTAGAAAGAATAGAATAAAACATTAAGCTAAAGTAGCAAGGCGAAAGTAAAATCTTGATCCAGAACAAAAGAACTGAAAAGGTTATCAGGAACATATGAAGTTATTTCATGAGACGGATCTTGGAAAGTTGGCTACAGACAGTGGTGGAAAGTGAGAACAATATTTTATTCAAGCCTTTGTGAGAACTTGTAGGCAGAGAGGGAGTCACTAAAGGCTCTGACAACTTAAGTATCTGGACCTTAGAATATTTATGAGGAATAAACAAGGCATTGCTTTGAAAGTGCCCATCACAATGCCTAGAAAATATAATAGGTATTCAACTCCAGTGGTTAACGTAGTCCCATTCACAAATAGTGAAAACTAATTTTATAAATTCTATGTGTTTAGGATTCTCATACTCTATATTTTCAAAGGAGAAAATTAGAGTTGTTGATTATAGAATCTCCTGGAATCTCATATTTGAAAGGGACTTTAGATATTACTGATACAAGGTAAAATACTCTGGGAGTATGTTGGTCCCTTGAGGGTTCTAATTAAAAATAAATAAGTGGGAAGGCCTATTTGGCTTGTCAGGTTTTAGGATTACTTTGGAGATAGAGAAAAAAATGCATTTGATAACTTTGTTTAAATGAATCAGGAGTGTGCATAATGTTCAGTACAGGATAATTCAAGTTAAATATTATGTACATGAATTATTTTTCATATACTAATTACCATTGAACTCCTGCAAGTTAAATCAGAGGTTGGAAAATTATCTCAGTAGCTAAGGAGCATAGTATGTTGTTTTAGGATTGGGCACAAGAATCTTCTTTCTTAATCTGGGAAGGAGAAGATTTATTTGTTTATTCATTCAGTACATGTGCATTGAGTGAGTACTATATACCTGGCTGTGTCTTAAGCACAGGGAATGCAGTTAGGTTGGTGGGGAACTGTATTTCACCTGAAGCATTAGCAGGCACACAGATATGTAAGTTGAGTGTGTATAACTGCATGTGGGGGAGATTAGACAACCAGAAATGAAAGTTTGAATGTATTATTTGAATGAAGGGTCCAACAGAACACATTTAATGCCAGGAGCAGCAAGTGTGGCATATATAGATTATTGCCTGGATTTCTGCAGGGCCTGAGAATATCATTGTTTTCCAACAATGTAATTTTTAATGCACATCTCCATAGAATGCTGCAAGGCTGGATGGCTGGATTTAAGAACAAATTTCTAATGTCACAGTCAGCAAATGATATAGATACCTCTTCCATGAGGCAGTGTAGCTTAAACATTAAGAGAAGGTAGGCAACCTGGTGTCAAATCCTGATTTCATCACTTGTTAACTGGATGACCCCAGACAAGATACTTAACTTCTGCATCTTTGTCTGTAAAATGACAGTAAGATAATGATCGCACCTATTGCACAGGGTAGTTGTTAGGCTTGAATGAGATAATGCATGTTAATGCTTTAACAAATAGAAGCTGCTGGTTTTTCTTAGATGTGACTTTATGTCTGATTTATTGGGAATGGAAAACAAAGATAAAAGAAGATGCACATAAGACAACCTCGCCCTTCCTTGTTACCCCAAAAGGCACATTAACAAAACATCACCTTTTCCAATTCCTAGAACTGCCACTTTTTTTTTCTGCACTTCAGTTTAGAAGAGGTGTTACTGTTAGAACATCCTTGCCGAGATGTTAGTGATCCTTAACAAGCACCATTAGTTGAAACCCCAGCAAGCACAGTGTGTTCAGCAGAGGTCCACGGTAACTCATCAGCTTGCATTGTTTTCAACAGATCTCCAGAGCCAAACAATCTGTGCAGTGGGTCCGTCCTACCCGCACACCATTTACAGAAGTGATCTGAGATATTTACAGTAATTACCAGGGGAAAATGTAGACACCTCACAGATCACATGAAGCTGCTATTATTTTCCATTATAGGGTTTTTTTTGTTTTTTTCTTTTTTTTTTTTCAATTCGCGGGCCTCTCACTGTTGTGGCCTCTCCCGTTGCGGAGCACAGGCTCCGGACACACAGGCTCAGCGGCCATGGCTCACGGGCCCAGCCACTCGGCGGCATGTGGGATCTTCCCGGACCGGGGCACAAACCCGTGTCCCCTGCATCGGCTGGCGGATTCTCAACCACTGCGCTACCAGGGAAGCCCTGTTTTTTTTAATAAGGTGGCTGGAGAGGATCTTATTGAAAGTGAATAGTCAGAAAATCCAATAAGTTTTTTCTCTTGTTTCTGAAATATTCTGTTGTTATAACCAACAGTCATATCAGTTCCTCTGTGACCAAAAGGGAGAACATAGCTGTTATTTTACAAAGACAGAAAAAAATAATGAACTTTATTTTCCCCTGAGTATAACCTGTTACACAGAAAGAATTAATTTTATCTTGTTAAGGAGCTATTATGTCTGCTTACCTGATCTGTTTACTCTGTTTATATAATAAGAGATTCCAGCCCACTTCATTATATAGTTGCTACCATGTGCTGGGAGAGATACTAGGTGTTGGGGGGATACAGAAATGAATAAGAGAAGTCCTTTTCCTTGAGGAGCTAAAAGTGTAGTAGCAGATACATAATACATGCACAGAAAAGCAAGTGTCAAACAACATGGTAAGTGCAAGTGATGGAGGAGTGTGTCTATAAGGAGAAAGAAGAGAGGTCATTTGAATACCAAGACCAGATTTGGCATAGATCATACTCATGGATATTGAAATCCCCAGGGAATATAAAAAGAGATAGCTCACGGGTGTTGATTGGGATCCTAAGGCAGTGGCCTTAAACAAATTGTAAGGAATGAGGTGCAGTTGCTAAGAGATGGTAGGATGAGCTTCAGTCAGAGAAGAAGAATGATGATACACTAGTTGGAAGACAGAAGTGTATTCTCCCATTCCAACCAAAGGGCTGGGGAATGTGGTTGGTCTACACGGGAGAAGACTTGAGTGAGGACCACATTTCTGTTAAGATAGGAAAGAGAGAAAGCAATTTGTGAAATTTGGGGATGAGAAGGAATTTAGAACGCAAGAATGAGAGTTCCAGAAGGAGCAGATCAGAAAAGCAGAGCTATAGAAGAAAAGAATTTACTGCGAAGGTTACCCTGTGTGATGACTAAGGGTTATGGTGATAAGAGAGATCATAGGAAATGAGTAGCTTTCAACATCCTGAAGTATTTTGCTGTCACACTGACTGTGACCTGGGTTTAGCATCCTGGGCAGTATTTGGCTTGGTCTCAGAGATCTAGGTAACAAAATCTGCAACAGGCTAATGAGCTTCCTATTCATTTTTTTTTTTTTTTTTTGAGTTTCCTATTCTTAATAGTGATTATCTTTTAGCCTAAAAAGCAACGTCACTGGCCCTGGTTAGGAAGTTCTGGACAGTGACCTGTTCTGAACAAGTCTTTTGCTGTTTGCAGCAATTCCATAGAATTTGCCCAGTCCCCAGAGTTATTTGAAACAATGTAGTGGCTTTTTGACATACAACAGCATAAAGATACAAGAAAAAAAAAAGGAGATGGCGAGAATCACCAAAATTATCTTACATTGGGATAGATAAACACACCTTTGGGAACTGAGACATAGGCGATTCACATAGTTAAGATCTTATCAAATAGATTTGCCGATATTTTATTATCAAGTTGAAGATAGGTAAATGAAGGGTTACAGGTCAGCTGCTTCTTTGCTCTCAGATTCATTGCCTGCCCTTCCTTTGCTCTGTTTTTGTCACAGGCAAGTGTGTTTTCTTTGCCTTCTGGCCTCTGGTTGGGTGTGCACAATGGTAGACACTGGCAGAATACCGGAGGGCACGAGGAGGGGACAACTGGGACATTGTTCCTTCCTCTCTGTTTCTGGTGTTATCTCCAGCAGTGACTGAGTCTCCTCTTTGGTTCCAGCTCCCACAGGAAAGCCCTTCCCTCCATGTAGAACTTTATTACAGTTCTCATTCCCAGGATGGACCTGGCTTCTAAGGCTCTAAGTCACCAACTTCTCCTGTCATTAGCAGCTTCCTGCTCTCGATAAACTCTGAGTCACTTCCCCATCATCCTTGGCTCATTATTTCTTCCAGTACTTAGATAACCAATTTCCTTGAATGAAGTTCCTCTATTTGAAAGACCTAGAAAGGTTTCTTATATAATTTCTTGTTTCCCTGCCATATCCTCACTGTTACAGAGGGCAAAGATTCAATAAAAATTTGACGGAGAAAAAAGGATTAAGAGGAGGAGAAAAATTTAAATGAACAAAGCCGCAAAACAACAACAGCAAAAAACAAGATTACTGAAATCCAGTGACTTGATTGCAGTTGTCCATGGTGAGGTATATGGCCAATAGGGGGGATGTAGGGTCAAGGCCTTTTCCTGAAATGACCTTCATGACCTGTACATTTCCAGATACATCAGCCTCTTAGAATAATCATCTTTTCCTTAAATGAAAAAGTAATTAGACCTTTAAGGCCTCATGTAATTGTAGTCAGTTTAGTTAGTTTAGGTACCTGAAATCTTTTACTCAGCCTTTGCCAATTTATTTAAGCCTTGAAGCTTTGTTTTTTCCCCGGTGGGGAGTAGAGACTGCCTGGAAACTGGAGGTGCCCCTGTCTGGGTCTAGAAGTCTTTCATTATTTCAGGTTTCTTAATCTCAGCGTCTGTTCATAACCTTTAAAAGTGAGCCTTTTCTGATGAGTGCTCTAGGAAAACAAGGAAATTAACAATGCAGTTGAAAATAATGACGATGTCACAGAATAGAAGGACAATGACAATTGCCCAGGACACACAGAACAGCTTTTTACCGCGCTCTAACATATGTGTTCTGAGTGTCCTGAGCAGTTGTCTTCCATTCTGTGCCATTAGCCTTCTGCCTTAAGTGGTGGCGGTGGATATTTTATAGGAAGAGAGACACCCTGACAGGAATAAGCAAACACCCGATTATCATGCAGACCTGAGATACTGATGCCATGATACTCTACAACACCATTAAACATCATCTCTGGCTGCTACAACTCAGACTAGATCAACCGTTTCTGCATCTAATATCAGGTGATAAAAGCACCATGGAATATATGGACCCTGAACACAGAGCACAGAGGTTATTTAACAAACATTTAATTAGTACCTCATATTATAGGCCTTCAGGGATAAAGGAGAAATAAACACAATGTGTGATGAAGTAACACTAACAAAAATTGTCACCAATAGGCCTACCATTAAAAAAAGAAACGGCTAAAGGACATTCTCAAAGCAGAAATCTGATAAAAGAAAGAACTGTAGATTCACATGCAATGTAAGAAATAATATAGAGTGATCCTGTGGACGCTTTACCCAGCTTCTTCCAATAATAACATGGTTTTTTGTTTTATAAATTTATTTATTATTTTTGGCTGCGTTGGGCCTTTGTTACTGCGTGCAGGCGTTCTCTAGTTGCGGTGAGTGGGGGCTACTCTTTGTTGTGGTGCACGGGCTCCTTCTTATTGCGGTGGCTTCTCTTGTTGCAGAGCACCGGCTCTAGGCATGCAAGCGGGCTCAGTAGTTCTGGCTCACGGGCTCTAGAGTGCAGGGTCAGTATTTGTGACGCACAGGCTTAGTTGCTTTGCGGCATGTGGGATCTTCCCGGACCAGGGCTCGAACCTGTGTCCCCTGCCTTGGCAGGCGGATTCTTAACTACTGCACCACCAGGGAAACCCAATAATAACATCTTGCAAAACTATAGTACAATATCTCAATCCAGGATACTGATATTGATACAGTCAAGATACAGAACATTTCCATCATCACAAAAAGTCATCATGTTTCACTTTTATAGCCAGACCCATTTCCTTCCCAACCTACCCCTTCTTTAATCACCAGCAACCACTAAATTGTTCTCTATTTCTATAATTCTGTCATTTCAAAAGTGTTTTATAAATACAATATGTAACCTTTTGGGAATGGTTCTTTTTCACTGGGCATAGTTCTCTGGATATTCACTCAAGTTGTTACATATGTCAATAGTTCATTCCTTTTTATTACTGAATATTATTCCATGATATGGGTATACTATAGTTTGTTTAGCCATTCACCTATTAAAGGATATTGAATTGTTTCCAAGTTTTGGCTACTATGAATTAAGCACCTATAAACATCTCTCAACCGATTTTTGTGTCAACGTACGTCTTCATTTCTCTGGGCTAAATGCCTAGGATCACAAATACTGGATTGTGTGTAATTGCGTGGTTTTTTTTTTCTTTTTTACAACTTTATTGGAGTATAATTGCTTTACAATGGTGTGTTAGTTTCTGCTTTATAACAAAGTGAATCAATTATACATATACATATGTTCCCATATCTCTTCCCTCCTGCGTCTCCCTCCCTCCCACCTTCCCTATCCCACCCCTCTAGGTGGTCACAAAGCGCCGAGCTATCTCCCTGTGCTATGCGGCTGCTTCCCACTAGCTATCTGTTTTACGTTTGGTAGTGTATATATGTCCATGCCACTCTCTCACTTTGTCACAGCTTACCCTTCCCCCTCCCCATATCCTCAAGTCCATTCTCTAGTAGGTCTGTGTCTTTATTCCCGTCTTACCCCTAGGTTCTTCATGACCTTTTTTTTTTTTTTAGATTCCATATATATGTGTTAGCATGCGGTATTTGTCTTTCTTTTCCTGACTTACTTCCCTCTGTATGACAGACTGTAGGTCCATCCACCTCACTACAAATAACTCAATTTCGTTTCTTTTTATGGCTGAGTAATATTCCATTCTATATATGTGCCACATCTTCTTTATCCATTCATCTGTTGATGGACACTTAGGTTGCTTCCATGTCCTGGCTATTGTAAATAGAGCTGCAATGAACATTTCGGTACATAAGTCTTTTTGAATTATGGTTTTCTCAGGGTATATGCCCAGTAGTGGGATTGCTGGGTCACATAGTAGTTCTATTTGTAGTTTTTATTTTTAATTGATTAATTTTATTTTTTGGCTGTGTTGGGTCTTCGTTTCTGTCCAAGGGCTTTCTCTAGTTGTGGCAAGCGGGGGCCACTCCTCATCGTGGCGCGCGGGCCTCTCACCATCGTGACCTCTCTTGTTGCGGAGCACAGGCTCCAGACGCGCAGGCTCAGTAGTTGTGGCTCACGGGCCCAGTTGCCCCGTGGCATGTGGAATCTTGCCAGACCAGGGCTCGAACCCGTGTCCCCTTCATTAGCAGGCAGACTCTCAACCACTGCGCCACCAGGGAAGCCCTATTTGTAGTTTTTTAAGGATCCTCCATACTGTTCTCCATAGTGGCTGTACCAATTCACATTCCCACCAGCAGTGCAAGAGTGTTCCCTTTTCTCCACATACTCTCCAGCATTTACTGTTTCTAGATTTTTTGATGATGGCCATTCTGACTGGTGAGAGATGATATCTCATTGTAGTTTTGATTTGCATTTCTCTAATGATTAATGATGTTGAGCATTCTTTCATGTGTTTGTTGGCAGTCTGTATATCTTCTTTGGAGAAATGTCTATTTAGGTCTTCTGCCCATTTTTGGATTGGGTGGTTTGTTTTTTCGTTATTGAGCTGCTTGTAAATTTTGGAGGTTAATCCTTTGTCAGTTGCTTCATTTGCAAATATTTCCTCCCATTCTGAGGGTTGTCTTTTGGTCTTGTTTATGGTTTCCTTTGCTGTGCAAAAGCTTTTAAGTTTCATTAGGTCCCATTTATTTATTTTTGTTTTTATTTCCATTTCTCTAGGAGGTGGATCAAAAAGGATCTTGCTGTTCTTTATGTCATAGAGTGTTCTGCCTATGTTTTCTTCTAAGAGTTTGATAGTGTGTGGCCTTACATTTAGGTCTTTAATCCATTTTGAGCTTATTTTTGTGTATGGTGTTAGGGAGTGTTCTAATCTCATACTTTTCCATGTATCTGTCCAGTTTTCCCAGCACCACTTATTGAAGAAGCTGGCCTTTCTCCACTGTACATTCCTGCCTCCTTTATCAAAGATAAGGTGACCATATGTGCGTGGGTTTATCTCTGGGCTTTCTATCCTGTTCCATTGATCTATATTTCTGTTTCTGTGCCAGCACCATACTGTCTTGATTACTGTAGCTTTCTAGTATAGCCTGAAGTCAGGGAGCCTGATTCCTCCAGCTCCATTTTTCTTTCTCAAGCTTGCTTTGGCTATTCAGGGTCTTTTGTGTTTCCATACAGATTGTGAAATTTATGTTATAGTTCTGTGAAAAATGCCAGTGGTAGTTTGATAGGGATTGCATTGAATCTGTAGATTGCTTTGGGTAGTAGAGTTATTTTCACAATGTTGATTCTTCCAATTGAAGAACATGGATTTGTATCATTTTTAATTTCTTTCCTCAGTGTCTTATAATGTTCTGCATACAGGTCTTTTGTCTCCTTAGGTAGGTTTATTCCTAGACACTTTATTCTTTTTGTTGCAGTGGTAAATGGGAGTGTTTTCTTGATTTCACTTTCAGATTTTTCATCATTAGTGTATAGGAATGCCAGAGATTTCTGTGGATTAGTTTTGTATCCTGCTACTTTACCAAATTCATTGATTAGCTCTAGTAGTTTTCCGGTAGCATCTTTAGGATTCTCTATGTATAGTATCATGTCATCTGCAAACAGTGACAGCTTTACTTCTTCTTTTCTGATTTGGTTTCTTTTTATTTCCTTTTGTTCTCTGATTGCTGTGGCTAAAACTTCCCAAACTATGATGAATAAGAGTGGTGAGAGTGGGCAACCTTGTCTTGTTCCTGATCTTAGTGGAAATGCTTTCAGTTTTTCACCATGGAGGACAATGTTGGCTGTGGGTTTGTCATATATGGCCTTTATTATGTTGAGGAAAGTTTCCACTATGCCTACTTTCTGGAGGGTTTTTATCATAAATGGGTGTTGAATTTTGTCGAAAGCTTTCTCTGCATCTATTGAGATGACCATATGGTTTTTCTCCTTCAATTTGTTAATATGGTGTATCATGTTGATTGATTTGCATATATTGAAGAATCCTTGCATTCCTGGAATAAACCCCAGTTGATCAAGGTGTATGATCCTTTGAATGTGCTGTTGGATTCTGTTTGCTAGTATTTTGTTGAGGATTTTTGCATCTATGTTCATCAGTGATATTGGCCTGTAGTTTTCTTTCTTTGTGACATCCTTGTCTGGTTTTGGTATCAGGGTGATGGTGGCCTCGTAGAATGAGTTTGGGAGTGTTCTTCCCTCTGCTACATTGTGGAAGAGTTTGAGAAGGATAGGTGTTAGCTCTTCTCTAAATGTTTGAAAGAATTCGCCTGTGAAGCCATCTGGTCCTCGGCTTTTGTTTGTTGGAAGATTTTTAATTACAGTTTCAATTTCAGTCCTTGTGATTGGTCTGTTCATATTTTCTATTTCTTCCTGATTCTGTCTTGGCAGGTTGTGCATTTCTAAGAATTTGTCCATTTCTTCCAGGTTGTCCATTTTATTGGCATAGAGTTGCTTGTAGTAATCTCTCATGATCTTTTGTATTTCTGCAGTGTCAGTTGTTACTTCTCCTTATTCATTTCTAATTCTATTGATTTGAGTCTTCTCCCTTTTTTTCTTGGTGAGTCTGGCTAATGGTTTATTGATTTTGTTTATATTCTCAAAGAACCAGCTTTTAGTTTTATTGATCTTTGCTATTGTTCCCTTCATTTCTTTTTCATTTATTTCTGATCTGATCTTTATGATTTCTTTCCTTCTGCTAACTTTGGGGTTTTTCTCTTTTTCTTTCTCTAATTGCTTTCGGTGCAAGGTTAGGTTGTTTATTCGAGATGTTTCCTGTTTCTTAAGGTAGGATTGTATTGCTATAAACTTCCCTCTTAGAACTGCTTTTGCTGCATCTCATAGGTTTTGGGTCGTCGTGTCTCCATTGTCATTTGTTTCTAGTATTTTTTGATTTCCTCTTTGATTTCTTTAGTGATCACTTCGTTATTAAGTAGTGTATTGTTCAGCCTCCATGTGTTCGTAGATTTTACTTTTCCTGTAATTGATATCTAGTCTCATAGTGTTGTGGTCAGAAAAGATACTTGATGCAATTTCAATTCTCTTAAATTTACCAAGGCTTGATTTGTGACCCAAGATATGATCTATCCTGAAGAATGTTCCATGAGCACTAGAGAAAAATGTGTATTCTGTTGTTTTTGGATGGAATGTCCTATAAATATCAATTAAGTCCATCCTGTTTAATGTAACATTTAAAGCTTGTGTTTCCTTATTTATTTTCATTATGGATTGTCTGTCCATTGGTGAAAGTGGGGTGTTAAAGTCCCCTACTATGAATGTGTTACTGTTGATTTCCCCTTTTAAGGCTGTTAGTATTTGCCTTATGTATTGAGGTGCTCCTATGTTGGGTGCATAAATATTTACAATTGTTATATCTTCTTCTTGGATCCACCCCTTGATCATTATGTAGTGTCCTTCTTTGTCTCTTGTAATAGTCTTTATTTTAAAGTCTATTTTGTCTGATATGAGAATTGCTACTCCAGCTTTCTTTTTGTTTCCATTTGCCTGGAATATTTTTTTTTCATCCCCTCACTTTCAGTCTGTATGTGTCCCTAGGTCTGAAGTGGGTCTTTTGTAGACAGCATATATATGGGTCTTGTTTTTGTATCCATTCAGCCAGTCTGTGTCTTTTGGTGGGAGCATTTAATCCATTTACATTTAAGGTAATTATCGATATGTATGTCCCTATTACCATTTTCTTAATTGTTTTGGGTTTGTTATTATAGGTCTTTTCCTTCTCTTGTGTTTCTTGCCTAGAGAAGATCCTTTAGCATTTGTTGTAAAGCTGGTTTGGTGGTGCTGAACTCTCTCAGCTTTTGCTTGTCTGTAAAGGTTTTAATTTCTCCATCAAATCTGAATGAGATCCTTGCTGGGTAGAGTGATCTTGGTTGTAGGTTTTTCTCCTTCATCACTTTAAATATGTCCTTCCAGTCCCTTCTGGCTTGCAGAGTTTCTGCTGAAAGATCAGCTGTTAACCTTATGGGGGATTCCCTTGTATGTTATTTGTTGTTTTTCCCTTGCTGCTTTTAATATTTTTTCTATGTATTTAATTTTTGATAGTTTGATTAATATGTGTCTTGGCATATTTCTCCTTGGATTTATCCTGTATGTGACTCTCTGTGCTTCCTGGACTTGATTAACTATTTCCTTTCCCATATTAGGGTAGTTTTCAACTATAATCTCTTCAAATATTTTCTCAGTCCCAGTCTTTTTCTCTTCTTCTTCTGGAACCCCTATAATTTGAATGTTGGTGCGTTTAATGTTGTCCCAGAGGTCTCTGAGACTGATCTCAATTCTTTTCATTCTTTTTTCTTTATTCTGCTCTGAAGTGGTTATTTCCACTATTTTATCTTCCAGGTCACTTATCTGCTCTTCTGCCTCAGTTATTCTGCTATTGATCCCTTCTAGAGTATTTTTAATTTCATTTATTGTGTTGTTCATCATTGCTTGCTTCGTCTTTAGTTCTTCTAGGTCATTGTTAAATGTTTCTTGCATCTTCTCTATTCTATTTCCAAGATTTTGGAGCATCTTTACTATCATTCTGAATTCCTTTTCAGGTAGACTGCCTATTTCCTCTTCATTTGGTTAGGTCTGCTGGGTTTTTATCTTGCTCCTTCATCTGCTGTGTGTTTTTCTGTGTTCTCATTTTGCTTATCTTACTGTGTTTGGGGTCTCCTTTTCGCAGGGTGCAGTTTCCTAGTTCCCGGTGTTTTGGTGTCTGTCCCCAGCGGCTAATGTTGGTTCCGTGGGTTGTGTAGGCTTCCTGGTGGAGGGGACTAGTGCCTTTGTTCTGGTGGATGAGGCTGGATCTTGTCTTTCTGGTGGGCAGGTCGACGTCTGGTGGTGTGTTTTGGGGTGTCCTTGGCCTTATTATGATTTTAGGCAGCCTCTCTGCCGATGTGTGGGGTTATGTTCCTGTCTTGCTAGTTGTTTGGCATAAGGTGTTCAGTACTGTAGCTTGGTGGTCATTGAGTGGAGCTGGGTCTTATTGTTGAGATGGAGATCTCTGGGAGATTTTTGCCATTTGATATTACGTGGAGCTGGGATGTCTCTTGTGGACCAGTGTCCTGAACTTGGCTTTCCCACCTCAGAGGCACAGCCTTGATGCCTGGCTGGAGCACCAAGAGCCTGTCATCCACACAGAGTTCTGGAGAGGAGAGGGTCCCACACCGTGCAGGGCTGCACGGGGAAAGGGTGAGGGTGGTCTCTGGGCACAGAGAAAGAGGCAACTTACAACTGAAGCCTTTGCATTTGATTTTTAAAGTAATGCTTTTGCTGGTTGATCACACTGGGGACTCATCTCTTCACATTCCAGTCTTCTCACTGGGAATGAATCACTTCATTTTTCACTGGTAAATGAAACCTTCTTCACTTTTGAATTCCTTCTGAAAAGTTTTCCTGCAATCT
This sequence comes from Monodon monoceros, assembly GCF_005190385.1. Classification (NCBI taxonomy): domain Eukaryota; kingdom Metazoa; phylum Chordata; class Mammalia; order Artiodactyla; family Monodontidae; genus Monodon; species Monodon monoceros. The sequence continues at coordinate 25,817,555 of NW_021703766.1, read as the reverse complement.
CCAGAACGCTACACTCCAGAGGCCCTCCTTTGGACATGCTCAATTGTGTGGTTTTTAAAGAGGCTGATAAAATGTTTCTCAGAGTGGCTGTACCGTTTTGCATTCCATCAGCAGTGTATGATAATGCAGTTTCTTTGCCTCCTTGCCAACAATTGGTTTTGTCATTTTTTATTTTAGTCGTTTTGATAGTTGTGTAGTGATATCTTATTGTTGTTTTAGTTTTCATTTTCTTAGTGGCTTATAATGTTGACCATCTTTTCATGTGCATAATTGCCGTCTGTATATCTTCCTCAATGAAATGTCCCTTCCTGTCTTTTGCCCATTCTCTTATTGGACTCTTTCTTTTTTTACTGTTACATTTTGAAAGTTCTTCAAATATTTTAGGTACTAGTCTTTTGTTTGATTATGTAGTTTGCAGTTGTTTCTCCCACTGTGTAACTTGTTTGTTCATCCTCTTAACAGGGTCTTTTATAGAAACAAAGTTTTTTAATTTTGATGAAGTCCAATTTATTAATTTTTCTTTTTATGGATTGTGCTTTTGGTGTCAAGCCGAAGAACTCTTCACCTGTCCTAAGATCCTGAAGATTTTGTCCTAGTCTTTTTTATGTGAAAAACTTTTATAGCTTTATATATAGTTATGTCTATGATTTAATTTTTGTATGACACTTCGTCCAAGATTCCTTTTTTTTTTTTCCCTTGGGTGGAGGGATGTTTGGAAGTCAATTGCTCCAGCATTCATTTGTTGAAAAGCCTATCTTTCCTCCATTAAATTGCTTTTGTACCTTTGTAAAGGTTCTTTCTTTTATCAGATTTCTTTCTGTTTTGAGAATGTTCTTTAGCCATTTTTTTTTAATGGTAGGCCTATTGGTGACAATTCCTGTTAGTTTTCCTTCATCATACATTGTTTTTATTTCTCCTTTATTTCTGAAGGATACTTTTTGCTCGGTTTAGGATTCTTGGTTGACAGTTCTTTTCTCTCAGGACTTGAAAATATTTTGCCATTTCTGTCTGGTGTCTATGGTTTCTGACAAGAAATCCATTGTCATTTAAATTGTTGTACCATCCTTTTCTGGCTGCTTTCAAGATTTTTTTCTTTGACTTCAGTTTTCAGAAGTTAATTATGTTGTGTCTTGGAGTGGATTTGTTTGGGTTTATCTTGTTTGGGCTTTATTCAGCTTCACAAATCTCTTCAGGGCTATGTCCAGCTATTATTTCTTTGAGTACTTTCTCAGTTCCACCCACTTTTATCAGTCCTTCTGGGATTCTAACATAAATATTAAATATTTTATTATATTCTCATAGGCCCCTGAGACTCTGTTTATTTTCTTCATCTATTTTCCCCTCTATTCAGCTTGGGCTAATTTCTTTTGTTCTGTCTTCCAGTTCATTGATTTTTTTCTTCCCTCTGTCCGCTCTATTCTGCTGTTGAGGCTAGTCCCTGAGCCTTTTACTTTGGTTATTGTATTTTTTATTTCTATATTTCCAACTGGATCTGCTTTATGGCTTCAGTTTCTCTTCTGAAACTTTTTTTTTAACATCTTTATTGGAGTATAATTGCTTTACGGTGTTGTGTTAGTTTCTGCCATTTAACAAAGTGAATCAGGTATATGTATACATATATCCCCAATTACCCTCCCTCTTGCCTCTCCCTCCCACCCTCCCTACCCCACCCCTCTAGGTGGTCACAAAGCACCGAGCTGATCTCCCTGTGCTATGTGGCTGCTTCCTACTAGCTATCTATTTTACATTTGGTAGTGTATATATGTCCATGCCACTCTCTCACCTCATCCCATCTTACCCTTCCCTCACCCCATGTCCTCTAGTCCATTCTCTGTGTCTGTGTCTTTATCTCTGTCCTGCCCCTACGTTCTTCAGAACGTTTTATTTTTTTAGGTTCCATATATATGTGTTAGCATACAGTATTTGTTTTTCTCTTTCTCACTTATTTCACTCTGTATGACAGACTCTAGGTCCACCCAACTCACTACAAAAAACTCTGTTTCACTTCTTTTTATGGCTAATATACCATTGTATATATGATGTGCCACGTCTTCTTTATCCATTTGTCCGTCAGTGGACACTTAGGTTGCTTCCATGTCCTGGCTATTGTAAATAGTGGTACATGACTCTTTTTGAATTATGGTTTTCTCAGAGTATATGCCCAGTAGTGGGATCGCTGGGTCATATGGTAGCTCTATTTTTAGTTTTTTAAGGAACCTCCATACTGTTCTCCATAGTGGCTGTATCAATTTACATTCCCACCAACACTGCAAGAGGGTTCCTTTTTCTCCACACCCTGTACAGCATTTGTTGTTTGTAGATTTTTTTGATGATGACCACTCTGACTGGTGTGAGGTGATACCTCATTGTAGTTTTGATTTGCATTTCTCTGATGATTAGTGATGTTGAGCATCCTTTCATGAGTTTGTTGGCAATCTGTATATCTTCTTTGGAGAAATGTCTATTTAGTTCTCCTGCCCATTTTTGAATTGGGTTTTTTGTTTTTTTGATATTGAGCTGCATGAGCTGCTTGTATATTTTGGAGATTAATCCACTGTCAGTTGCTTCATTTGCAAATATTTTCTCCCATTCCGAGGTTGTCTTTTTGTCTTGTTTATGGTGTCCTTTGCTGTGCAAAAGCTTTTAAGTTTCATTAGGTCCCATTTGTTTATCTTTGTTTTTATTTCCATTTCTCTAGGAGGTGGGTCAAAAAGGATCTTGCTGTGATTTATGTCGTAGAGTGTTCTGCCTGTGTTTTCCTCTAAGAGTTTTATAGTGTCTGACCTTACATTTAGGTCTTTAATCCATTTTGAGTTTATTTTTGTGTATGTTGTTAGGGAGTGTTTTAACTTCATTCTTTTACATGTAGCTGTCCAGTTTTCCCAGCACCACTTATTGAAGAGGCTGTCTTTTCTCCATTGTATATTCTTGCCTCCTTTATCAAAGATAAGGTGACCATATCTGTGTGAGTTTATCTCTGGGTGCTCTATCCTGTTCCATTGATCTATACTTCTGTTTTTGTGCCAGTACCATACTGTCTTGATTACTGTAGCTTTGTAGTATAGTCTGAAGTCAGGGAGCGTGATTCCTCCAGCTCTGTTTTTCATTCTCAAGATTGCTTTGCGTATTCGGTGTCTTTTGTGTTTCCATACAAATTGTGCAATTTTTTGTTCTAGTTCTGTGAAAAGTGCCATTGGTAGTTTGATAGGGATTGCATTGACTCTGTAGATTGCTTTGGGTAGTATAGTCATTTTCACAATGTTGATTCTTCCAATCCGAGAACATGGTATATCTCTCCATCTGTTTGTATCATCTGTAATTTCTTTCATCAGTGTCTTATAGCTTTCTGCATACAGGTCTTTTGTCTCCTTATGTAAGTTTATTCCTTGGTATTTTATTCTTTTTGTTACAGTGGTAAATGGGAGTGTTTTTTTTTTCTGTGTCAAATCTGAATGAGATCCTTGCTGGGTAGAGTAATCTTGGTTGTAGGTTTTTCCCTTTCATCACTTTAAATATGTCCTACCACTCCCTTCTGGCTTGCAGAGTTTCTGCTGAAAGATCAGGTGTTAACCTTATGGGAATTCCCTTGTATATTATTTGTTGCTTTTCCCTTGCTGCTTTTAATATTGTTTCTTTGTATTTAATTTTTGATAGTTTGATTAATATTTGTCTTGGCATATTTCTCCTTGGATTTATCCTGTATGGGACTCTCTGCCCTTCTTGTACTTGATTGACTATTTCCTTTCCCCTATTAGGGAAGCTTTCAACTCTAATGTCTTCAAATATTTTCTCAGTACCTTTCTTTTTCTCTTCTTCCTCTGGGACCACTATAATTCGAATGTTGGTGCGTTTAATGTTGTCCCAGTGGTCTCTGAGACTGTTCTGAATTCTTTTCATTCTATTTTCTCTATTCTTCTCTGTGGTAGTTATTTCCACTATTTTATCTTCCATGTCCCATATCCATTCTTCTGCCTCATTTATTCTGCTATTGATTTCTTGTAGAGAATTTTTAATTTCATTTATTGTGTTGTTCATCATTGTTTGTTTGCTCTTTAGTTCTTCTAGGTCCTTGTTAAACATTTCTTGTATTTTCTCCATTCTATTTCCAAGATTTTGGATCATCTTTACTATCATTACTCTGAATTCTTTTTCAGGTAGACTGCTTATTTCCTCTTCATTTGTTTGGTCTGGTGGGTTTTTACTTTCCTCCTTCATCTTCTGTGTGTTTTTCTGTCTTCTCATTTTGCTTAACTTACTGTGTTTGGGGTCTCCTTTTGGCAGGGTGCAGTTTCCTAATTCCTGTTGTTTTTGGTGTCTGCCCCCAGTGGGTAAGGTTTCAGTGAGTTGTGTAGGCTTCCTGTTGGAGGGGACTGGTGCCTGTGTTCTGGTGGATGAGGCAGGATCTTGTCTTTCTGGTGGGCAGGACTGCATCCAGTGGAGTGTTTTGGGGGTGTCTGTGAACTTAGTATGATTTTAGACAGCCTCTCTGCTAATGGGTGGGGTTGTTTTCCTGTCTTACTAGTTGTTTGGCATGGGGTGTCCAGCACTGTAGCTTGCTGGTCGTTGAGTGGAGCTGGGTCTTAGCGTTGAGATGGAGCTCTCTGGGAGAACTCTTTCTTGCCGATTGATACTACGTGGGCCCGCGAGTTCTCTGGTGGTCCAGTGTCCTGAACTCAGCTCTCCCACCTCAGAGGCTCAGGGCTGACATCTGGCTGGAGCACCAAGACCCTGTCAGCCACATGGCTCATAAGAAAAGGGAGAAGATAAAGAAAGAAATAATAAAATGAAATAAAATAAAGTTATTGATATAAAAACTAAAGAATTTATTAAAATACAATTTAAAAATTTAAAAAGTAATAAAAAAAGGAGAGAAACCAAACCAATAAACAAATCCACCAGTGATAACAAGTGCTAAAAACTATACTGAGATAAACGTAAAAATCAGCAACTAGTCAGTCGCATACAGCAAACCCCAAGTCCACAGTTGCTCCCAAAGTCCACCGCCTCAATTTTGGGATGATCTGTTGTCTATTCAGGTATTCCACAGATGCAGGGTACATCAGGTTGATTGTGGAGATTTAATCCTCTGCTCCTGAGGCTGCTGGGAGAGATTTCCCTTTCTCTTCTTTTTTTGCACAGCTCCTGTGGTTCAGCTTTGGAATTGGCCCCACCTGTGCCGTAGGTTGGCCTCTGGTGTCTGTTCCCCACCCAGACAGGAGGGGGTTAAAGCAGTGGCTGATTAGGGGGCTCTTGCTCACTCAGGCCAGGGGGAGGGAAGGGTATGGAATGTGGGCGAGCCTGCTGCAGTAGACTCTGGCGTGCCGTGTGTTCTCCCAGGGACGTTGTCCTTGGGTCACAGGATCCTGGCAGTGGCGGGCTGCACAGGCTTCTGGGAGGGGAGGTATGGATAGTGACCTGTGCTTGCACACAGGCTTCTTGGTCTCTTGATTCTTAGGCAGGTCCAGACTTTCCCCGGACTACCTCCCTGTTAGCTGTGGTGCACTAGCCCCTTCAGGCTGTGTTCACACAGCCAACCCCAGTCCTCTCCCTGGGATCTGACCTCTGAAGCCTGAGCCTCAGCTCCCAGCCCCTGCCCGCTCCGGCGGTGAGCAGACAAGCCTCTTGGGCTGGTGAGTGCTGGTCGGCACCGCTTCTCTGTGCGGGAATCTCTCCACTTTGCACTCTGCACCCCTGTTGCTGTGCTCTCCTCCACAGCTCCGAAGCTTACCCCTCCGCCTCCCGCAGTCTCCGCCCCCGAAGGGGTTTCCTAGTGTGTGGAAACCTTTCCTCCTTCACAGCTCCCTCCCACTGGTGCAGGTCCCGTCCCTACTCTTTTGTCTCTGTTTATTCTTTTTTCTTTTGTCCTACCCAGGTACGTGGGGGGTTTCTTGCCTTTTGGGAGGTCTGAGGTCTTCTGCCAGCATTCAGTAGGTGTTCTGTAGGAGTTGTTCCACATGTAGATGTATTTCTGATGTATCTGTGGGGAGGAAGGTGATCTCCGCGTCTTACTCTTCCGCCATCTTGAAGGTCCTCCTTCTTCTGAAACTTTTAATTCCTTTACTGAGACTCTGTTTTTAAAAATGTTTAAAGTCATAATTGATCACTGGAGCATTTATCATGACTATAAAATTTATTGTCAGATAATTCTCACATCTCTGTCATTTTGGTGTTGGCACTACTGGTTGTCTTTTTCCTTTTAGTTTGAAATCTTCTTTGTTCCTAATATTGTGAGCAATTTTCCTTTCTAGTATTATTCTGTGAGACTGGATCTTATTTAAACCTTCTGTTTTAGTTGGCTTTCTGTTATGCCCCTCCAACATTAAAAGTGCAAGGATGCTGCTTTATGTTACAGCCAGGTGAAGGTTGAAATTTGGGTTCTACACTTGTCCTTCACTGAAGCCCAAAGTGGAGGCTCTTTGTTACGGCTGGGGAGCAGTGGGAGTTCCAGCTCTTTGTAATCTCCACAGTAGTGGTGTCCCCTTACCACTGGTTGCTGTGGAAGTCTTAATTTTCCACTAAGCACCCTCTGAGCTACTCCAGTGGGGAGGAGGAGGAGTGCCTTGTTACTATGAGATGGGAACGGAAGTCCTGGTTCCGTACTTGACCTTATTTGGCACCACCAGGACAAAGGTGGTGGGCAACCTATTACAACCTTGCATGTGTGGAAGTCTTGGCTTCCCGCTTGTCCTTTGCTTGCACAAGTGAGAGTCTGGTCACATGACACTTTTTTTTCTGTGGTGTGACTGAGATAGCTTTAATAATCTCAGCTTGTCCAAACTATATACAGCCTTCTTTCTGCCTATAGGTCTGTGACTTTCTTTTCCTTATGGCATTTACTTTAGAAAACTTGTAATTCCTTTCTCTGCTTCTTAGATATAAATCTTTTAAAAAGCTTCTAGCCACTTTTACAACCCACTTAAAGTCTTTCTCAAGAACCTTGGAACCATCCTTTTGAAATGTAAACATGGAAGGAGATAGTACCTCTATCTCTGAGTCTCTGTGACGGAGTAGGAACCTAACTTTAGTGGTCGGTTGCCAATTACCAAACACAGATTACCTAATTACATATAAGAACATTTGCAGAGTCAGCAATAACAATGTGCTGGACACATCCCATTCATCAGCTTCTCCCCAGCAACCTCCAGTACTTTTCCACTGCCTAATTCCCAGCACTTAAAAATCTCCTGCTTTTTGTTTAAGTGGAGTTGAGTTTAGTCTCTCTCCTCTACTGCAATAGTCTTGAATAACTGTTTAACTCTGTTGCATGCAGTTTTTGTTTTGACAAGTGTTTGGTTGGAGTGGAGTGATTCTTATCTAAAAGTTTCTGTGTTGCTACGCTACCCCTTTCTTGGTCCTTTGGCTGGAGAAAGTAGGATTTTGTTGAGGTTTTTCACATCTGTGCCTCTTGGCACTTCTGGATTGCTGACTTTTTCAGGTCCAAACCTGGGATACATGAGCCCACCACCACCCCACACCCCACCCCCAGTGAATTCACTACTGTGTTGTTCTTAAGTTCCATGGTCCCTAGTCAGTCTGACTTCTTCTCTCCACCTTTCAGAGTCTTTTGGAGTTTGTTTTATACGTATTGTCAAGAGATTTTAGTTGTAATTCATTGGGGAAAAAGGAGGAAAAAAGCCTCTACCCCATCTTTCCAGCAGTGAGAAGTCCTAATTCTATTTTTTTCCCATCACTTTTGTTCTTCAAATGGCTACTTGACCTCCTCAAAGGCTTGGCAGTTGTCATTAGGAGAGAAACTCTGTTCCCATAAGTGATAACACATTAACATCTTTTTTGCAATCATTCAAAAATTTACAGCTGTTGACATTATATTTAAGGAATTGAACTGCTTTTCCTTATCTTTCATAGCTAAATGTAATGTTGAAACAAGTTATGATAATGGGGATGGGTTTAGAATTTAAACTCTTTCATGTCAAATACTTAAAAACAACAACAAGGCTTTAATTCCTGGAGTATATCTCTGTTATTAAAACAGTCATCTGGAAGTTAGCTTATGTGCTGAAACAATAGCAACAAAAGAAAACACATGGGCTGCAAATGGATAGAAATAACAGAAATATGAGAAGATAGTGTTTGGCCTACTGTCTGGAGCTGCTCCTTACAAAGGCCCCTGCCTGGCCTCTGCACCTTTTCTTCATCATCAACACACCACACCTTGGGCCACCTACCATGGTCTTTGGACACCTTGGACCATGTTTTGTTCAGCTGCTCTTCACACAGTTTCCAGATGTCCAGTAACACATGTGTATCTGACTGTTGACATGATTGCGCAGGTGGTAGAGGAACTCCTTGGCCACATTCAGCCTGCCATGTTGGACAGCGCTAGATGATACACATTGGATCTTCTAACTCAGTGGGCTGGAGGAAGAGGACAGTCAGACACCACTGCTAAGGCCAGCCTCCCAAGATCCCTAGAAAAGTTTGCTTATGGAGAAGGCGACTGGCGAGAAAGCCTGTCAACTTCTGGCCATTCCTGTCTCTGTGAAGGCTAAGATGATGCTTATCATGGCACACATGTAATCCATTTGCTGCACATTAGCTGGGAAGCTCTGCCTTAAGTGTAGAGATTATGGTTTCTCTATCTTATTCTTCTCTCCAGCTCCTACTGCAATGTCAGGAATGTGGTAGAACTTAGTGCTTAATAATTGGTCATTGAATAAAGTTATAAAAGAATGGACGTAATCATTGCTAGATTTTCCATGCCCTGGATGGACTGGTAATTTTAACCTTTCATTATTTAAAAAAGTCTCCCTATAAAAAGAAGTGGTTATGATTGAAACAGATTTTTTAAAGGTAAATAACTGTCTTCCTATTTGTCAAGTTTTAGAATATCCATAAGCAGGGAAAAATGGAAACAGTACCACAACGAAATTGCCAGACCAATATGCTTTAGCTCTGCTAATACAGAGAGCATAGGTTCCATCTTAATACTGAAAGTGAGAGGCACTTGGAAATTTCTGCAGTTAGAAACATCAAACACCGGGCTGACAGCTAACATCACAGACATTTGAACACAAACAAAAGGCGGATGCGATTTGATTATTTATTTTTCAAAGTTCTAAGAACAATGCCTACACATTTCATTTGGCTAACAGAAAATAAGAGGCCCTGTGCACACACCGTTTCTTATCTCAAATGGGCACGTTTTCTACTGTACTTGTTTTGTTTTGTGACTGCTCCACATTTCCTTGAAATATATCCACAGTCTGTTCTTCTAAAACTGGTATTTCTTAAAAAGCGTAGCTTCAAAAATGTCAAACATAATGAAAAATGAAAATCACAAAGGAGAAAGTTGTTCACAGCCCCTCCCCTGGGGTTCCCTCATGTTTCTGGGTCACCATGCTGACTCTCCCTGTGTTAGAAATAACATCCATAGTATACTTAGCAAGAAACCCCTTGTGATCAGGGTCACAGTGGTCTCCAGGTAAACAAAGCCAATCCTTTCCTTGAAGACAATGCAGCATCTGTTCAGAAATACTCCACACCTTCCACCAAAGCAGTTCCAAAAAGAAGTTCTCCTTTCAAAGTATAAGGGAAAAAAGCTCCTTTGGAAAAATTATAAAGGGCACTTTATTTTCATCATTTGGGGCTTGAGCACATGAAGGGCATGGAGGCAGAGACCTGCCAGTGAGTGAAGGGGATTTGGCTGAATTTGATGAAGACCATCTAAGGAGGCGGTGGATAAGCACTGAAGTTCTGATGAAGTGAGGACCTGTAAACTTGAATCAACATAGAGGAGAAACAAATGGCACAGAATCTCAGAAGATGAAAACCAGAAATGACCTTTACAGGTTATAAAATCCATTCCTATCTCTTACAGATGGGGCACCTGAAGTCGAGAGAGAAGTAGCCTACACTAGTTTTATCCTATATATGTTTCCATGCTTATATTATTAATATAAATATCACTGATTATCTTAACTACAGTTTTTGAGCATGTATCAAATCCTGTGAAGAAGTGCTTAAAATCTTAGATTCTGGAATTGAAGAGGACCAAATTTGAATACCAAGTATGCCACTTACTAGCTATGTGACCTTAGTCAGATCACATAATTTACATCTCTCAGATGCATTTTCTTTATTTGGAAACTGTTTGAAATAATATTAGCTTTCTCATTGGTTGTGGTTACAATTAAGTAGAGAATGTAGGTAAAAAACTTAGCAAAATACCAGGCATGTGGTAGATGATCCGTTAATATTTTTATTTATATCAACTGTAGTGAATTATTATTCTATTTATGTATTATTTGATATTTTATATTAACTGTTAGTATTTATTATTGCATATTGACTTATATCAACTTATGTTTTTATATCTGTATATAAATATTCAATATTATATATTTATTGCAATATTTATATTTATATGAATATTCATTTTATTTGCTACATGCTCCACAAACTGAAAAGGAAGACAATCATATACTTCACTTAAAATTCTCATAAGCAAACAACCCAATCATAAAAGGGGCAGAAGACCTAAATAGACATTTCTCCAAAGAAGGCATACAGATGGCCAACAGGCACATGAAAAGCTGCTCAACATTGCTAATTATTAGAGAAATGCAAATCAGAACTACAATGAAGAATCACCTCACATGGGTCAGAATGGCCATCATCAAAAAAGTCTACAAATAATAAACGTTGGAGAGGGTGTGGAGAAAAGAGAACCCTCCTGCACTGTTGGTGGGAATGTAAACTGATGCAGCCACTATGGAGAACAGTATGGAGGTTCCTCAAAAAACTAAAAATAGAGTTACCATACAATCCAGCAATCCCACTCCTGGGCATATATCTGGAAAAGATGAAAACTCTAATTCAGAAAGGTACATGAACCCCAATGTTCATAGCATCACTATTTACAATAGCCAAGACATGGAAGCAACCTGAGTGTCCATCGACAGATGAATGGGTAAAGAAGATGTGGTGTATATATATATATATACACACACACACACACACAATGGATTATTATTTAGCCATAAAAAAGAATGAAATAATGCCATTTGCAGCAACATGGATGGACCTAGAGATTATCGTACTAAGTGAAGTAAGTCAGACAGAGAAAGACATGTTATATGATATCACTTATGTGTGGAACCTAAAAAAAAATACAAATGAACTTATTTACAAAACAGAAACAGATTCATAGACATAGAAAACAAGCTTATGGTTACCAAAGGGGAAGGAAGGAGAAGGGATAAATTAGGAGTTTGAGATTAACAGACACACACTACTATATATATAAAATGGATAAACAACAAGGATTTATTGTATAGCACAGGGAACTATATTCAATATCTTGTAATAACCTATAATGGAAAAGAATATATATATAACTGAATCTCTTTGCTGTACACCTAAAAGTAACACAATATTGTAAATCAACTATACTTCAAAAAAAATTAAAAAAGAAAATTCTTGTTTTAGTCCCAAGGGAATTTCATTTTAGCAAACCATCAACAGTTTTTATGGAATCAATACAAAATCTGTATTTTCAATTACCTCACTAGTAAAAACTCTAAATGATAGCAGTTTTTACAAGGTTATTGTGAAGAATAAGTATATGACATTTTGTATAATTTCATATGATATATGAAAGTACACATGTAAAGTACTGTTATCTCTTAAAAATTCTCATAAGCAACAGCAACATTTGTGCAGAGCTATAGGTATAGATAATAATATTTGACATTGAATTCAATAATATAATGCTTTAAATATTGAATATAGTAAATATTAATATAGTATATGTTCTATATATGCATTCACTGTAACTTTTCCTAGCTTTCGTGAATATTGTACTTTCCGCTCCTGTCTTGATATTTGTAACAGACCCTAGAGTATCTGCATTTCTTCTAATTCTCAAAAGCACACTGTGCAGTGATTTTATAAAGAACTCACACAGAGAAGAAACACCAGGCAATCCAGTTAAACCCAAACTCTCACTGCTTCCAATGAGTAGCCTAAATGGCCAAATGCCCTTCACAGCTTGTGAGAGCACCATTCTGTCTGCCAGCTTTGTTCCAAGTTGTTTCATATGGAAACATCCATGGCACATCAGTGAGCTGTTGGCATTCCTGCATGTGTACCTGACTGTCAAAGGCATGGGTCCTTCCTTGGCTGCCAGCTTGGTTTGGAATATCCTAGGAAAAAATGAGCACCGATTTCTAACTGGATTATATGTTCAAATTCAGAAACTGCTTCATTAGGCAGTTCTGGTTATGAGTATTATTTCAGTATGACCTATGTGAACAGGAAGTGGGGTATGTCAGGAACTGGGGAGGGTCTGAGAGTTTACCCTCCATGTAAGCCAACAAGTTCGTTTGTCACAGTTTCATAGATGTTGGCAGAAGACACAAGACTCCTCAGAGACAAAAGACTTTGTCACAGCATGGCAGGCAACATGACCTTCATGTTCATACTGGTTTCCCTTGTACCCAGAAGCCATGGGGCAATGCAGAGGGGTATGCTCACACACAAAGTAGGTCTGTTTCTCAGTCAAGAAATCCTAGCTAAGGAAAACATGCAATCGTATAAAGGGAGGTGTTAGCAAACCTGCCCAACTTTTGCCTCCGGAAGCTGTCTGCTCAGGAAATAAATCCATCCTCTGCCCCAGAGAGACGCTATCTTTATTTCCCAGGCTGTTTGCTATACAAATGTCTTTGCAAAGATAGTCCAGAGTATAAGATGTCAATGCCTTTGTTCGGAAGATGGGAGAAACACAAGAAACCCATGGATAATTGTCTCTCAACAAAGTATAATACAGTGAGGTTGTGATAGCCCCTTAGTTGTGCCCCCACGGGCAGGCTGGGGTGGAGATCCAAGAAGGGTGACTTTCATTTCACATTTATATTGGTTTCTACTTAAGCTTTCATATAAAGGAAGATTTCTATGGTTAACACCAAACTAACCTGGCAAATAAGAAAATCTCAAAACAGAACATATGTAAAATAACATTACTATGGAGAAAGGCAATAAGCTATGAGTTAAAAAGACTGTGTACTAGACTCTCACATTAACTAATGAGTGGCAGTGAATCAATTGCTTAAACGCTAAGAGTCTCAAATTTATTTGTAAGATGGTGATGATAATGTCTGTCATACAAGGTAATTGGGACGTATTGGATTCTGACACATAGCCCTCAAAAATAGTGCTTCCCGGGACTTCCCTGGCAGACCAGAGGTTAAGACCCCACGCTTCCACTGCGGGGGGCCCGGGTGTGATCCTGGTGGGGGAACGAAGAACCCACATGCCACATGGCGTGACCAAAATAAAACAAAAATAGTGCTTCCCTTCTATAGCAGGTACTGTCGGCACACTGCTCAGATATTCCGAGGTCCCTTTTATCCATTTGATGTGTCCATCTGCCAGCTGCTGTAGGAGCTGCCGCTAATGGCTCATCGCCACAGCTTTCTTTGGAGGACTGCTCTTGGGTCATTAGAGGTAACATTAGAGGTAATCGTTCCTAGAGGTATCTGGGAGTTATGTCGCCTCTCCCATGGCCCGTGGTGACTGCTGCAGATCAAGATGGGACAGACCCTGCAGTGGAATTTATACTCTAGAGCTCCCAGGGGTATGAGGCTGATGTTAGACCAACCTAAAACCACATCTTTACTTAGCTTCTTCCCCACTCCCTTTCTGCTTCCTTCCCTTCCTTACATGTCTCTCCTTGAGAGGACTCCCTTAATAAATCACTTGAACATGAATCCCCATCTCGTGTTCCGCTTCCAGGGAATTGGCTCTAAGATGCTATCCAAACACTGGTCCTTATATTGGACAAATTGAAAAGGGTTCAATTTTACCAGAGATATTGATATTTTTATTTCCCTTGGTATATATCTCTAATCTCTCTTTAACAGTTTCAAAGTACTGCAGACGACAGGCATATCCCCTTTTCTGTGATCATTTAAAACAAGAAAGATTTCCCTAATATAAACAAATTGAGAGAGGACAGAACATTTTAGCAGAGAAATCAGGTGGCATATTGTTTTCTTATTTTGTTGACTCAGATCTGCAATTAGCACTTTATTTTATATTACACACACACACGCGCGCGCACACGTGCACACACACACACACACACACACACAGAGTCAGTTCTGCTAAAACACCTGTTTTGAAAATGTGAATTTGTTCCAACATGATTGATATATTAGGGAACATTTTGAGCATGGCGTGAATTTCCCATTTATTTATGTGCTATTTCATTTGTGAGAAACACTAGGTGAATGCAAAAAACGACACTGAGCTGACCTGAGCCGTGCGGGGATACAAAAAATGTGCACACACACACACACACACACACACACACACACACACCTACCTCAAACATCTACCAGCTACCTTGGTTTACTGCCTATGACAGCCTACA